>NW_027395518.1:600000-1098904 GCF_047715705.1 Aspergillus ambiguus | reverse complement strand
AACGCAGGCAGATACAGAGGCTAAATTAGATCAGGAAGCTAGCCAGGTGGATAAGGAAGGTCCTAAACCACTATATTGGATCGATTCCCAGGGTGGTGTTGAGTAATTTTATGAATAGCTTCAAATTTATCGTTGGGATGAAAATTATCGTTGGGATGAAGCAGACCAACACCCGAAGGGGGGTGGGGCTGCTGACCTAAAGAGACGGCTATATGCAGCAGTATGCGGCTGTTGGAGTAATGCATAGGAATGGGATTAGTCATAATGCATCTGCCTGGCCAACTGGACCGTTCGTTTACTCATCGAATAATACTGTTAATAACTCTCTAATAACTATGATCACAATAATAATCATATCTCCTGCCAAGTCGCAGTTCCACCTCGTGTTTGGTCAGCCCTGCAGCCCTATTGGGGTTCTTCCTGCCTGAGGTTCTTCCCTTTGATTACTCGTCGATCTTCCTCTTCTCTTCTCTTTCTTCTCTTCCTCTCTCTTCCTCTCCCCCATCTCTCTACCTCAATATCTCTACACTCTCCCCTACTAGCATGGCCGACCGTTACTACAATCCCGATGCCCCCAATGGCCATGTCTACGAGCCCTCCGCCCACATCGATGTCGTCTGCGGCCCCCTTCTCAACTACAAGGGCATGGACTCGTCCCATTCCGCCCCAATGTGGCGCGGCAGTGTGTTGATGGTCTCCAAGCCCGGGCCGTCTCAGCCGCGTCTCCTTTTGCGCCCGGCCGCCAGCGCCAGTCAGGGCGTCGCCATTGACGGCCTGCGGCTGTACGAAGACCCCCAGAAAGCCTTCTGGCGATTCTCCCTGACCGTCCCCCTCGATTCCTCCGAAACGCGCTGGGAGTACTCCATCCCCGGTTTCCGATATGCCGACGGCCCGGCCGTGCGCGACCCCTGGGACTTCGTCGTCCCCTCCGTCGACCAGTCCATGCGCCTCATGTTCCATTCCTGCAATGGCTTCTCCGTGGGGACCGACATGGACGCCTGGATCGGCCCCAACCTCTGGAAGGACGTCCTGCGCGTCCATGCGCAGAAACCCTTCCATGTGATGATCGGGGGTGGCGACCAGATCTACAATGACGGCATCCGCGTCGACGGCCCCCTCAAGGAATGGACCTCGATCGCGAACCCCCACAAGCGACGCACCCACGATTTCAACAATTCCCTGCGCGCCCGCTGCGACGAATACTACTACGCCAATTACATCCGGTGGTACTCCACCGATCCCTTCCGGACCGCCAACGCGCGCATTCCCCAGATCAACATCTGGGACGACCACGACATCATCGATGGCTTTGGCTCCTACACCGACCACTTCATGCGCTGTTCCGTCTTCCGCGGCATCGGCGGCGTCGCCTTCAAATACTACTGCCTCTTCCAGCACCACGTCGCCCCGCCCCTGTCCACCTTCACCACCGATGCCCCCCAGACCATGCAGGCCATCAATGGCACCGCCGGCGCCGACCCCCGTCAGCTGGAGAACACCTTTGTGCTGCAGGACCAGCCCGAGGACGAGAGCTGGATCGTCGGCAAGCGCCCTGGTCCCTACGTCGAGGAGAGGAGTCGCAACCTCTATATGCGCCTCGGGAAGCGGATGGCCTTCATCGGCGTCGATGCGCGCACCGAGCGCACCCGCCACCAGGTCAACTACCCCGACACCTACGACCTGATCTTCTCGCGCCTCGAGCGCGAGGTGGCCGCCGCCAACGGCGAGATCAAGCATCTGATTGTGCTCCTGGGTGTGCCCATCGCCTACCCGCGTCTGGCGTGGCTGGAAAATATCCTGAGCTCCCCCGTGATCGCCCCCATCCGGCTGCTGAACAAGCGGTTCGGATTCGCCGGCGGCTTGTTCAACCAGTTCGACGGCCAGGTCGATCTGCTCGACGACCTGGACGACCACTACACCGCCCGCCAGCACAAGCGCGAACGGCGCCATTTCATCCAGCGTCTCCAGGACTTTGCCGCCTCGCACTCCGTCCGGGTGACCATCCTCGGCGGAGACGTCCACCTGGCCGCCATCGGGCGCTTCTACTCGAACCCCAAGCTCCGCATCCAAAGCCAGAACGACCCCCGCTACATGGTCAACGTCATCAGCAGCGCCATCACCAACAAGCCGCCCCCCAAGGCGGTCGCCAACCTGCTGGGTCAGCGCAACAAGATCCATCATATGGACCATGACACCGACGAGACGCTGATGGACATGTTCGACCAGCAGCCCGGCGGCGTGGAAAAGGGCGCCACTTGGAACAAGGTGACCATGCCGTCGCGCAACTACGCCTGCATCACCGAGGTCGAGGCGCCTGACGCCGCCCCCGCCCCCGATAGCTCGGTCGTTCCCATCCCGAAGGACGGACACTTCCCTCTGCATAAGGGAGAGGCAGGTGCTGGTACGCGCCATTCCGCGGCGGATGGCTTCAGCAGTAACAGTGGCATGTATGGCGGATTAGATGTCGCGATCCGGGTCGAAATCGACCCCCAGAACCGAGAGGGTGCCACCGAGGGTTACGGATTTAGCAGTAAGTTTCCCGTTGGATGTTTATGGCATCGGGACTATACTGACCGCACACAGTTCCTCCGCTGGTGGACGTTGCCGCACAGCCGAACCAACGCCCTCGCTCTCATGACGCTGCTCAGCGTGATCCTTCGCTGCGGCCGTCGTCGCAACCCCAGACCCGTCGTCCTCAGACGGCTGCTTAATTTGAGGCTTGGTAATGGCCAGCTCTGCGTGATATCCGGCGCAACGTTGGATTTGAACTGTTTGTTTACATCTGTCTTCTTGTTATCATATTATATCCGTTGCGCGTTTATGTATATCTAATGGATTATTTGGATTAATGATGCTTAAATTAGAAGAAGTTATATCTCTTCAGTATAAATCTTCTCAATCAACTGCAATTTATTGAACTATCATAAGCACCCATGAATAACTATATGATACAGCAACGTTCTTGCTGCCCATACCACTTACATCTACCTGTCCCAAAAAGCCCAGGTCTCACGAAAGGCAGTGACACATATATCAAAAGTGCTATGCTCTTAGTGACACGGTGTATTACAGTATATTTGTTCCTGGTTTGATATCGTACATCATCCACGAATGCAACGTCGAATAGCAGCTATCTACAGCTCGATCACGTCCCCAACATCCGCCCAAGATCCATCCGTAGAGAATCGAAACTCTTTCACCATCCCCTTGGAGACGCCGTAAGCGCGTCCGTTATCAGTAATGGCCAGTGGCGTATTCCGGTCCAGGTTGGACATCGCCGGAGGATTCTCTACCATCCACTCATGCTTGCCTTCCCAGATCACGTAGGAAGTCACTCCGCTGCTGTTGGACACCAGCAGGCCCATATACTCCGGCGAGCCGTCGCCGGGGCTATACACAAACGCAGCAAGCCGCGTGTCCCAGTCCGACGAGAACGCCGGCACCTGCACCGTGAGGTCCGTCCAGCCGTACTTGTCGTCCCCCCAGATGCCGGAGATCTCGCCGGTTTCGTGCTGGTAGAACATCGTCAGCGACGACAGGTTGTGATACCGCGTCCAGCTCTGTGCCATCGCCAGGGACGTCCGCGGATTCGGTCGAAGAAACGGCACGTCCTCCGTGGCCCAGCCGTCCCCTCCGCGAAGCGTAAGGTTGCTCTCCGTCTCCTGGTACAAGACCCAGGGATAGTAGTTGGTCTGGCTCTGGAACAACCAGAGCGCGGCGAGGCTGCTCGACTCCAGCACCCGGATGTTCATCCTCGACAGCGAGTTGCCTTCCGGGTCAGTCGTCCACTGCGTCGGGTTCTGGTCCATCGACCGCGTAATGAATCCCTGGATGAAGTTCGCCTCCGACGTAGAGTACACCCTCAGATCCTGCAGCGCTCATCAGCACGAGATCACTTGACGGCGTCCACCGGCCTCCGCGCAACACCTACAAAGTCCACCTCGCCATACACCACCGTCGCCGCAATGGGCGAATCCGCTACCGCTGGTCCCAGCCGCGACGTGTGCGTCCACCCACTCGAGTCGTTCCGCGTGTATTCGTGGATCCAGTTGTCTTCTTTCTGCACATACAGCCGGTACCCCGTCGAATACGTCTCGTCGTAGTAGTACACGGCCGCGAGGTTCGACGTCCGCGTCGAGTTCGACCCGGCCGTCGTCGACGGAGGCGCGCTGCTGTCCGAGCCGTCGCTGGAGCGTGTGCCCACAACAGCCCCCACGACGACGCCGACGACAACGCACACGCCTGCCAGCGCCGCCAGCAGCCAGAAATGTAGCCGACGCAGTCCGCAGATGGTTGCAGCCGGGACGGCGGCCGGGGCCGCCGCTGCCGCGGACGCGGACGGCCATGCCCCCGACACAGGGACGGCAATCTTCTCCGCGCCAGAGCTGGGGAGCGCCGCGGGCTCCTTGTGTGTGTCGAGCTCGCGGTTGTCCAGCTCCAGCGTGCTGTACGCTTCACGCGGGTCACTTAATGCCATCGCGGGTAGACGGCAGGCGTGGGTATCCTGGAATCGTTTCCAGCATCATCCAGCTGAGCTATCTGTCAGCGAGTGTGAGAAAAGGGGAGCCTGGAATGGAGATCCTTGCAGCCACTGCCACCCCGCCGAGCTCATTTTGAGACGGGGTGACTGGTCGTGGATGATGCTGCCTTGGCGGGTGAATCATTACTCGATTGAAGGCTAGTTTCATATAGATCCGCGACCCGCCGTGTGGATGGAATGCTGGGCGAGAATTGTCGGGAAGTCCCGAAGGGTCCTCGTGTTGGAGTGCATATTTATGGCCATGATCCCATATCGATTGTCGACTATCCAAATTGGAGGCGTCTGCATCTTCCTATCAGGACCCATGATCGATGGCCGTGCTCTTCGCGAGCCCTAAACCCATGGTGTATGCTGAGCCCCAAAGCTTCATTAAACATAGCGATGTCTTCTATGAAGCGTGCAAAGGAAAGGATGTCACTATCGATACTCAGGCTTATTCGACCAGGCTATCCAGTCTAGTAACCGGATAGTGTAGGTAGTGGCTACTATCGTCATATACTTATGTACGCTCATTACTTGTTCCACTCAACCTTCGACGCCTCGAGCCCTTGTGGAAACAGAATCTTACTACAGACAGCTGATACGATGCAAATCTAGCCGCTCAATGCCCGCTATCTCCTGATATCAGACTGTTTGGCTGCTAAATCTGCACAGCAACTGATATAGTAGCTCGTTCTGCCTGCCTCGACCGCCTCGTCATCTACTCTACTTCTACTTCTGCGGGGAAGTTGGAGGGAGATGCGGAGAAACGATCAAACAAGCAAACCGATGCGACTCTCGTGCATCTTGACCTCTCTCAACTCTACCAGGGAATCCCTGCCGCTTCCAGCTAGACCATGGCCGGCCATCATGGCCTCCCCTCATCGTCATCTTCCCAACACGGGCTGTCTGGGCTCATGGTGGCGCATCATGGCGCATCGTATCCCGCCCTCTAAATCCAATCGCACGTCAGCCCGCAGCAGACGGCACGCGAGGAGAGTATCCATGTCCGACCAGACATTCAAGCTTCGTCGATCCGTGTCTGGCTTATCTGCTTCGTGATAAGGAACGCGATGTGGACGAAAAACTTGCCCTCTTGGGCTAGATGCCATCGCAACGGCCGGATCCTGCGCCGTCTGATTAGCTGTGCTTCCCCCGGTGCATGCTCTCCCTGCTTGATCACCATCGCACGGTAAGAACTATGTCCTGCTGTGCTACCTGGTCCGCCCCTGCAGAGGGTCCTAGCAGATGATAAGGTTGGGTCGGAGTATATATGCCTGGTTGACTCCGGTCATTCAGTCCTTGTGACTGTGAACTATCTCCAGATCGCCTATCAGCCATGGAAAAACACCCCCGGTCCGTCGACAAGGACGCTTCCTTGGAGGCCGCCAGCATCCACGAAGGCGAAGGACTCGACCGGCTTGGCTACAAGCAAGAGCTGCATCGCAACCGGTCTGTCCTCACCCTCCTTTTCCAGACCCTTGCCATCGCGGCCATCCCGTACGGCGAGGGAGGCCCCCTGCTCAATGCCATCTACGGCGGAGGTCCCCTGTCCATCTTCGTCGGGTGGATCGTGGTCTGCGTGCTGGACGAATGTATTGCGCTGTCTCTGGCCGAGCTGGCGTCCCGATATCCCACCTCGGCCGGTCCCTACTACTGGTCGTTCCAGATCGCCCCGGGCTCCAAAACCCTCATCTCCTTCATCAACGGCTGGGTCTGGCTCATCGGCAACTGGACCATCACCCTGTCGGTCAACTTCGGCTTCGCCTCGCTGGTGTCCGCCTGCATCTCCCTCTACCATCCCGGCTGGTCCGCCTCCAGCTGGCAGCTCCTCCTCATCTTCTACGCCATCTGCCTCGGCTCGTTCCTCATCTGCACCTTCGCCAACCGCTACCTCCCTCAGGTCGACATCATCTGCGCCACCTGGACCGCCGTCACCATCCTCATCATCCTCGTCGCTCTGTCCGTCAAGGCCGGCGCCGGCAGACACTCCGCCGCCTACGCCCTGGCCCACTATGACACCACCCTCTCCGGCTGGGGCGGCTTCACCTTCTTCATCGGCCTCCTCCCGGCCGCCTACTGCTTCTCCGCCATTGGCATGATCTCCTCCATGGCCGAGGAGTGCCCCAACCCGGCCATCAAAGTGCCGCGGGCCATGAGCCTGAGCGTCCCCGTCGGCGGCCTCGCCGGCCTCTTCTTCGTCCTCCCCATCTGCTTCACCCTGCCGCGGCTCGCCGACATCCTCGATGCCCCGGCCGGCCAGGCCCTCCCCTACATCTTCCACGTCGTGATGGGCACCCCCGGCGCCGCCCTCGGTCTCACCGTGCTCGTGCTCGTCATCACGCTTTTCTGCTCCATCAGCATCACCGTCGCCGCCTCCCGCTCCACCTGGGCCTTTGCCCGCGACGACGCCCTCCCGCTCGCCCGCCTCTGGGCCCGCGTGCACCCGCGCCTCGGCGTCCCCGTCGGCTCGCTCGCCCTCCTCACCCTCATCCAGATGCTCCTGGGCCTGATCAACCTCGGCAGCTCGTCCGCCTTCACCGCCTTCGTCTCCGTCGGCGTCATCGCCCTCGCCGTCGCCTACGCCATCCCCATCGCCCTCAGCCTCCTCCAGGGCCGGCGGGACGTCGCCCACGCCCACTGGTGCTGCGGGCCCGTCGTCGGGCCCGTCGTCAACGTCCTCGCTCTCGCCTGGATTGCCTTCGAGCTCATCTTGTTCAGCATGCCCACCGCCCTGCCCGTCACCCGCGTGTCCATGAACTACGCCTCCGTCGTGTTTGTCGCGTTCATGACGCTGTCGGCGCTGTGGTATGTCGTCTACGCGAGGAAGTGTAAGTCCCTTTCACATCTTCCATCTACGTCCCCCGTTCTTATGGTTGTCGCTGACTGCTGGCCCGCTTGCAGCTTACAAGGGTCCGCCCGAATCGGATGGGCTGTAGTCTTTTTTTTTTTTTTTTAACCGTAGCAGGGGCTAAATCACATTTCATACCTCGTGCTTCGTCCAACGCAACCAGAACAGTAGAGTGTAGATATTAGTAGAGCTGCGCCAGTCTGATGGTTCGCTTTTGAGTACACGACCCGCTACACATCCGCGACTTCATCCCGGACGGGCTCCTCCCGCCGCTTCACCCCCTGGTTCGGCATCGCCACGGGCACGCGAACCGGCACCGGTACCGTCGACGAGGCGTTCTCGGCGGACGGCCGCCGACGCCGCACAACCTGGTAGCCGCGGTCGAGCTCGATCTCGATGGCGCAGCGCACCTTCATGGCGCTGACGGCGGGCCAGACGCCGCGCTCGCCCTCGGCGATCCAGTGCGCCAGACTGCCCTTGGTGGGGTTCTGGTACAGCTTGGTGAAATCCCACAGCGACAGGTCCGGCACGACGGTGAGGCTGCTGCCGGGAATGGTCTCCTCGATGAGCAGGCGCGCGAGCGGCGGCGGGAGCAGCCCCACCGAGTCGAGCTGGCGGAGTCGGTGGCGGAGCTCCGTGATGACCAGCCGCGTCATGGATGAGGTCGGGTTGAAGGCCGGGTTGGGGGCGCGGCGGTCGCCGACGCTGAGGTTCGACCGGAGGAACGGCACGATGTAGGGCCGGGCCTGCGAGACGATGAAGTGGTTGACGTTGAAGAGCTCGGCAATGCGCGAGAGCGGCGACTCGCGCTCGCTGTATTGGACGTGGTGCCAGGATTGGAACGTCACGTCTTGGGAGTGCGGCCACGGCACGATCGCCCCGGTCTCGTCCTTGCAGTAGATCGTGACCGGCTGGTAGAAGGAGCTGCTGGAGGCGTTGGAGGCGACGGCGGCGGACCAGATCAGCTGCGCCGGTTGTTAGTGGGAGACGAACGGGGGCGCCGGAGGGGGGTGATAAGGTGGATTGGGGGAGAGGGCTTACGACGTTCGGCGCGGTCAGGTAGTTGAGTAGGTTGGGACTGCCGCTTTTGCTGGAGATGGCGACGGTGATGTTGAGGATGCGCTTGGAGCGCGCGTAGGCTTCTTCGAAGGTGAGGTCGCCGAGGTTGGTGCGCACGCAGTCCTCGAGCACGCTGGCGTCGAAGAAGTAGCCCTTTTGGATGTAGCGGCGGGTGCGGCGGAGGAGCGTCGTGAGGCTGTCGCTCAGGTAGGAATGCCACCATGAAGGGTGCGTGTCCCGTCGACGGTCAAAGGCCGACAGGTCGATGCCCTCGCCGTTGAGGAACGGGAGGAGCTCGTCTTCGGCGTGGACCCCTACCAGCGCGGCGATGAGGGCACCGGTGGCGGTGCCCGTGATGATCCGCGGCAAGAGTCCCTGGAGGTGGAGCGCCTTGACCACGCCCAGGTGGCAGAGGCCGAAGATGGACCCTCCCTGGAGGACGAGAGTGGTGCGTCCGAAGGCCTGGCGCGTGTCGTGCAGGAGCTCGAGCTTGGCCTGCGAGGTGAACCCGCCGTGATGGTTGGCGGTGGTCTGCAGCTCGGTGACGTACTTGATGGAGAGCGCGACCTGCGTGATGTAGTCGTCGATTAGGAACTTGGTGCCGGCGTACGCATGCTGGAAGAGCTTGGGCGAGGTGATATTCCCCAGGTTGCGTACGAGCCCGGAACGCAGGAGATTACAGAGCGTCAGGACGTCTCCGTCCTCGCGGGCACTGAGAAGCGCCTCGACTCGCCGCAGGATGAGTCGATAGTCATAGTGACGGCTGGTCGGGTTCTGGCGCCTGGATTGGTGAGTAGGGGGAGTAGCGGGCAGACGGGCCGACGGCGTCACTCACCAGAGATCTACGCTGAGAAGCTCATCGAGGTCGAAGGCCGCCGACTCCCACTCCTCGAAGGTGCAAGCTGTGGCGAGACGGTGCATCAGCTCGCCCCGGGGCGATTGGGAGGTCCACCGCGATAGGAGTCTCTTTGCACTGTCTATCAGCTCGCGTCCACCACGGGGGTCTCTCCGGGGGACGTACATCTTTCCAGTACTGGGCGACATCCAGAAACATGACGGCGAGGCCAGCGAGAAAGCGCGTGATCGCGAGGATGGAAGGGAGCATCTTCAGATAGCCGGGAATTTGGCGCGACTTTCACATGCTGAGCGGGGTGGAGGGAGGGAGGGGGGAAAGGAAGATGGAGATGGAGATGGGAATGGAGAGTGTGAGTGGTAGAAGTTGAAGTTGAGGGGAAGCGGAATGCGGGCGGGATGATAACACCGCCCGCTCAGTCCTGCTACAACCGCATACGGTTCTATCGCCATGAATGCAGAAAAGAAATGGATTGCTCATGAACATTTTTTCTACACCCGTGGACTCGTAAAGGGCATGGGAGATTCCATAGTCCATGTAAGATTTTTTGGTTAATTTCGCTCTGCGTCCCTATGCAAGTAGGCGAAAATTAAATTCTCCAGACATCCTGAACGACCCCATCAAGGCGGACACAATTCCCATCATTTACTCTTCAACGATGTTACCACGCTCCGACACGTACAGACCGTCCAGGAACTGTTCCCGTTAGTCTCTCATCTCTCAGCACCGAAGGGGATCAGGCTCACCTTTCGGATATCCTTGTTGCGGACTCTGCAGATCTGCTGGATGTCGGCGGCGCTCTGGGAGACACCCTCCAGGGAGTTACCGGAGAGCTGGAGTTCATCCTTGACGTTGGGGGAGGTGATGACCTCAACGCCGGGCTGGGCGGTCACACGGCGAACGTACTTCTCACCCAAGAAGTTACGGATCTCAACCTCGAACTGACCGGTCTCGGCGTTCTTCTCGATGTTGACGTTGATGGGAAAGTGAGCGTACACGTAGCGCATCTTGTACTTGAAGCCACGGGTGACACCGATGATCAGGTTGTTGATGATGGTACGGACGGTACGCAGAGCGGCAATACCCTTGCGGACACCGTGGTGCATCTCAATGGAGATGACATTCTTCTCGGGGCGGCCGAAGGTGACGGCGATGTGGGAGAGGTCCTTGACCAGCTTGCCTGCAGGCGAAGTCGGGGTTAGTTGGTCGTCGGTCGAAAAAAAAATAATAATAAACGGGCGGGAGGATTCTGTGGGCTGTGAAAATGGAAATTGCGTACCTCGGGGGCCCTCGACGGTCACGATCCGCGAGCGAATGTGAACCTTCACTGTAGGAGAATTCGAATCAGTCGGGCGGTTCTCTCAACATGTAGCGAGCGTAGAATCAATCAAAGTCATGGCAATGCGGGAATTCAAGAGTCCTGCGCCGTGTGCGTCTCGACAATCGACCATTGAGCAGATGGATTTCTTTCTGATTTCCTCCAGCGAATGTCCCCCTAGTCGTCGCATCGCGTCCCTCTTCTCGTCGGTCGTTGATGTCCTCGTCGTCCTCCTCCTCCACCGTGCTCATGGTCGACGGTCCAACACGCGCACAGGACAGCGGGGGAAAACAGGAAATCGAAGAGCTCACCATTCTCGGGGATGGGCAGCCGTTCCTCGGAGTGAATGTACCGCATCTTGACTGCGTGGGCTGTGGAATGTCCGAGGGGAGAATTGTCGATGTCGTCGAGCGGTCGGCGGTCGTCGAGAGGATCGAAATTCGTTCGAGGCAGTCACGCTCTCTTTCGGTGGACCGAATTCGCCTTGTGCGTCGCTTAGCGCCCGTTGTGGTTTAGCGCCCGTAGGGTGTTGCCGGTCACGTGTTACCCTTTCTTGGAGTACCGCTTTAGGAAATCATTACCTATCCTACATACTTCCTAGATAGTATCTCCCTACGTAGATAATACCTAAGTCCCTGCATCATCCTTCGCCCGCACCTCCTGCAGCCACTTCCCCCCCAGACCCCGCAACGTCCCCGCCAACTCCCCCTTCTCATGCAGCGCACTCACCTCATCCCCTCCCCCAATACTCCGTCCACTCACCAGTACATTCGGCACCGTCCGTCGCCCCGTATTCTCCCCCAGGATACTCTGCAGCTGCTGGCCCAGCGCATGGTGATCCAACTCCACCACATGTGGTGCCGGCAGAATCGAGTATTGGTCCAGAAGGATCGACTTGGCCCGTTTACTGAACGGACAGTACGACTTGGAGAAGATAATAACTGGCCCCATCATCAGTAACCCGTAAAACTCAGCGGCAGCCACTGCAACACTCACTCGGCGCGCGCTTCAGGATCGCGTTCAACTCCGCCTTCGCCTCCGTATGCTCCTCCGTCGACTGCGGCTTGTCCTTCGGTTCCCCCGGGTCCGCCTCGTGCCGGTTCTTAGGCACCGTCATCTTCGTCCGTCCCGCAATCGGGATCTCCTCCACCTCGCCCGCGCTGTCACCGCCGCCGGGGCTCTTCGGAATCGCCGGTTGCATCTGGTCGTTATTCTCCGTGTCGGGCTCCGCGTTGGCGCCGCCCTCGCCCGGTTTCGCCGCCGGGACTGCGGGCACGGCCTTGCCCGCGTCCTTGGCTTCCTTGTGCGCTTCCAGCGCGGCCACCGTAGACCGGTAGAATCTCTGGTTCTGGATCGTGTTCGATTCGCCCTGTCGTTTCCGCCGGGGTTAGCTTGGGCGTAGAGGGAGAGTGGATGGGACAGCCTCACCGAGTAGTAGAAGATCATGATGATTAGGACGACCGCGGCGAAGGCCACCAGTCGGAGGCGTCGATGCGACAACATCTTGACTCCCCCTGTGTATTCGCGGAGTCGCTTGCCGGTAGAGAACTGTTCGTCGCGTACTGGCGCTGCCCGATTGTAATAAGGTTAAGCAATGGCGCGTCGGCCCATCCGGTTCAAGGGCCAACAGGCGTGCTGTACAGCTCTCGCAACACTCAATGAGGTGAGAACCTGATGGAGATATTGCAAACAGGAGCTGGATCAAACCGATAGAGAATGTGCGCCGGGCAAGTGATGAAATGTCGCGATAGGGGGTTGCACTGCGCGTGGGGAGACAGACGGGCCGGGGGGCGGACAGGAGTACGTAGTGCCGTCTTACGTCATGGCAGGAACAGCCGTCAGTCAATTAAGCTTATTATATAAAATACTCGAGGCAAGACCAAGTTAATCAACATTATACAACTAAAGAAACGCTATATTCGGGTATTTTGAACGCAATGCCGACACGGAAAGGAAATGTATAGTATCTTGTCGCCAGGCCACAGATCCTGCTGCAGCGACCTACGCTTGGATGGGAATCCCAGTACGCGGTCCAATGGTCCCCCGGCGTCGACCCTGCACCACAATCATCCAATCCTCCCATTCTTTGGCGATTTCCATCAGGACATTGCCCATCACCGTCGCCGAGGCCATCAGTCCGTGGCCTTCCCCTTCGAGCACCCGCACCTCGCAGCGCCGCATCGTCTGCCCCAGCCATCGCACATTATCCACGGGCACCCGAGTGTCGCGGCTTCCATGGTGGATCACCACGTTACGCGTGATGTCGACGTAGCGGAACCCAATCGGCTGGTGGCGTTCCAAACAAACTAAGAGGTCGACGGCGGGGTTGGCATTGGTGGTGGCACATTCCCAGATTTTGTGCGTCAGTCGATTGTCGTAGTCGGTCTGACGCTCCTGTTCCTCGGAGGCATCGACCTCAGCCTGCGTCGTTGCGACCTGGGGGCTTTTACTGCCGTTAGCGGCGGAGCCTGAGGCTGTCTTCACAGTCTCCGTCTTCAGATCCGCGGTTTGGGGAAGCATCTTCGCCTGGGCCTTCTGAGCGCCGTTGGCGTCCGAGCCCGCGATTTCCTTCACAGTCGCTCGTCGTTTGGCTCGCCGAGGGGACTTGGGCAGACTGGTCGTGAGACTGGCACTGGTCGCGCTCATAAAGCTGGAATTGGCCACTTTAAGGATGGAGGTAGGGAGCGCCCGGAGGATTCTCTGCGAGTAAGGAACCGCGTTGGTAGGCACAGGAGCCTTTTGGGATCCCAGGCTACACAGTTGCGACGGTGGTATCCAAGGGGCTAGGAGGTGAAGACGGCCACGGATATGTTGGGGAATCCGTAGAGCAGTCGCTAGTGCATAGATGGCTCCGGCGGAATGGCCGAGGATCGAGAACTTGGTTACTCTGAGGTGGTTGCAGACAATGGCAACGTCATCTACGTCGGGTCAGTTAGAATCCTTGACAGCGCAGGGCGAGACACCTTACCAGGCCAACTGAGAGGAGTGCCAGACTCGTCCACGTAAGGCCCGCTTTCACCAACTCCGGGGCGATCCAGGGTGATGAGTCGCAGGCGGAGAGATCGCGCTAACTCGTCATAAAATGCCATCAAATATCGAGTCAGCCCCATGCCAAGACAGCACAGGACGACATGACCTTTGGGGTCTCCAACCTCAGAGAACGCAATCACACGTCCGGTCGTCGGATGGTATACCCTCTGGGTGAGCTTGGGAGACGATATGTAATCAATAACGGCCAAGTCGACGGAATCGGCGCTAGATGGACGCTCTTCGGCAACAGAAGCACCGTTGGGAGATACAGGCCCGGAAGGGGAGCGTTTATGATGGCGCGGAGGCGTCGCCGACTCGCTTGATTGCCTGTAACGGAGTTTTTCAATCTCCGGTTTGTCAAATGATTGCCTCTGCAGAAAAGGTGAAGCGGGCATATTCGTAGACTTCGAGGCAAGCGGCGAATTGTTTCGACTGATCAGTCGATTTTTCCCCGTCATAACAGCCGGCGCAGGTGCACTTTCATCGAACCCGCTGCTGGTTGCAGCGTCGCGGGACGAATTATCTTCGTCGATCCTTTGGGACCGCCGAGCTGGCCTCGCCGGGGCCTCCCTGGAGCTTCGATCCGGACTGTCATCCGTCTCGAGTTCATTTTTGATCTTCTGCTGTTGATCTTTCAGCTCCTGGATACGCTTGGCCACTTGTTCGGCCTCGTTCTCGACCCCGGCAATACCACTGTCCACCTTGGCATCTCGGCTTCCGGTGGAAGGATGTCGGCTGTGACGAGATGACCTGCGCTGTCTGGGACTGGATGAGAAGCTATGGCGCAAAGAGGACTCCCGCGCGGGGATCATTCGGCCACTTCCGATTCCACCTGGGGTGCTGGGGGCGCTCTCTCGCGTACTCTGCTGCGAGTAGCGTTCCTTGCTGGGAGGAGTGCTGACCACCTTCCCTCCGGAGGACTCCAGCGAGGCCGCACTGGGCCGTCCTTCTTCAGCCACGTCGGCCATGGAATAGAGCGAGCGCAGACTGGCTCGATTGCGGGGAATATTGTGGCGCAACCCGTCGTTGTAGCTACTCGTCTTCCGAAGTCGCTCGGCCTGGCGATCTTTGTCCCCCAGGAATTCCCGCGACGACTTCTTCATGAGCCCAAGCTGGTTCTTCAAGCTCTTGCGCGAGCTGGTGGACGTGATACTGGCTGCGGTCGAGGCGCGAGGTCCGGGTTCGGCGGTGATCATGCCAAAGGCATAGTCTTCATACGCCGCCTTGGACGAGGTGTATGAGCCCCTCGAGGTCGGTCTTGCGGGAGAGGAGGGAGGATCAAAGGTTGACTTGGCCTTGGGAGAAGGCGGGGCGCGAGCCATCCGGATCACAGGGGCAACGGCTGCATCATCCGGATGGAGAAAAGGACTGTGCGGAGGATCCTCCGGCGCGGGGGGTGCGCCATAGGTCACTCCAAAACCATGTCCGCTGCTAGGTGGACGCTGGTCGAAAACGGAATGCTGCTCTGGAGGCAAGAAGACCGGCGAGGAGGGGTCGGTTTCCGAGTCAATGCGCGGCACGTTATCGAAATGGGTCTGGAGTGGGACAGAGATCGTGGAAAGGGATGAGATCAAGGACGAGATGACCTCGGGGGAGCCCGGATCAACGGTTGAAGGGTTTGCGGAATGTGAGCGCGAAGGGATAGATTTGCGACGTCGGGATAGTAACGATGAAGCCGACAGGAAAGGGGGATCCAGCTTAGACACCGAAGCGTCGTCTGCGCAATCCATCGCGGCCCCCATCGCGATCTTTTCTTTTTTTTTATGATTATTTTTCTAGCCCCTTTCCCTCTGATTTAGTTGCGCTGGATTATTGAACAGGGGACGGTAAGGTAAGGCCTGGAATCCCGGAGAGGATCGCTTTCTTTTCTCCCCAGCCCAGTTCAGGAGACAGGATAGATGCGGGAGGGCTGGGTGAGTGCTTGCATGATCCAGCGAACAGAGGAGGAATTGGCGTCTGCAGGGGAGGCTAACGGTGTCAATCTATCGATTTCGCATGTGCCAGTCAGAAAAAGAAAGGAAGAAAAAAAAGCAAGTTTAGGGCCAGGGCGATCCTATTCAGCCCCTTACGGCATGGAAGCGCCCCTTGCCGAACGTTGTTTATCTGGGAACGAGGGTGTCAAGAAGAAAGGAGGGGAGACGAAGGAGAAGAAGGAGGATGATTCAAGCGAGCGAAAGGCAAAAAGCACCAAGACAGAAAGGATTGACGGAGGAGGAAGACTGGTGGTGGTCGGCAGGAGTATAGGAAGAGGGGAGAGAAGGAAAATAGGGGATGAGGTCGTCGAACATCTGATATCCTTCCTATTGGAGACTGACCTCGACTCCCCTCACCACCTCACCAGATCAGGTCTTATATCTTCATTATCCTCTGGCGCGGACTGTTATGATATCTTTCTCTAATTATCATCACCTCGCTACAGGCGATTATTGCGTCTCTGCATCACGAAGAAATCTTCTCCCTCCAGCTGCTTAATTCCCGCCCGAGGGCCTGATTCGCTCTGGGTAACCCACTATGAAACCTCCCTCCGCATGGTTCGCAGATCCAAATTTCAGGCCTTCTCGTCCTTGAAGACGAATGGCCGTCCACGCACCATTCATAACTGATACAAATTGCATTGGACCTGTCGATTCCATGTCAACAATTGAGCAACCCTCGTATCGGGTTTCGTCCTCCCGACGACGTCATTGTTTCAGCGCTTGCCAGTTTCACCATCGATCCAATATGGACTGGCTGTGTGCCCAGAAGACCTGCATCGTCGAGGATGGGAAGCCAATCCCTGCCGTCACACCTGGACGGAAACGCTTGGTCCGTCCTCCCCGAGGGTGGTTAGACCAGTTTGGCCGAGCCGGTTCCTGAGATCGCGGGCCCACCGAACCACACAATCATGCAATCCAATCCTGCGCTCTTTCTGGGCATATCCACAGACTGGGTCAGCTCGTCCTGTCAGTCCGGGTATTGCATGCTGACCTATACTGTCCTGTTAAGTATTTCTGCATTCTTGTCGAGCGCCAATACTTCATGAGTTGGGCTTCTCTACGACGTGCGCTGTAGCGCGTAGAGACAATTGCAACGATCGACAGTCCGGTTTCACTGTGAGACGAGCAATTACCGACATCTCCCTTTGCAGAAGAAGGGAATCCTTTCTTGATCGAGTTCCAAGGGAGAACTTTACCTTCGAGCTTAATGAGCTTCTTCCAACGTGAGACCTCTCCACCGCGTCGCATAAAGCGTCTCACTCTAATGCAGAAGCTCTTGGTTAGTGGTGTGGACGGTAACCTTAATAAATATTGCAAATTATTCCATATGACGACGGAAGGACCGTCTATGCGTGGTCTTTGAGCAGCCATGGTCTTTAAATTCTTAAAGTGGCTTTCTGCACTTCGCATCACGACTATTCCTCCCACACGAATTCAACATGTTGAAATACAATCTCTGATCTCCAATAAGTACCTCTACATTACTATTATGTTCAGACCAACATTTCTGTATCGCTGCACCACCAGTAAGCCCGTCCACTGAGGGATATGTTTTGGAAGCGAAGGGGTTGTCCACCCGACCCTCGTAATCGATCATCTCTTCCACGGAATCGAATGGTCCTGGAGATTTTAGGGCCAATGGCTGGTCATAGAATATCGATCCGAGACTGGATGTCCGCAGCCTCCGTTGATAGCCATGGCTTGCGAGGATCGAAAATCTCCGAATCATAATGTCCGCCATCTACATCCCCATCTGTTGGTCGCCCAGCTGTTTATCAAAGAATTCTTCCCAACCCACAGAAAGCCTGATGATCTTAAAGGGTCGATCACTTCCGTCGAAATCATCATCTGACATGAGTTGTGTTTACGATTAGCCAAACAAGACCAAGCTAGCTCACCTGATGAGATAAACGAGCCGGTATTCTATGAGCCAGATCTTAATGGGGTCCTAAGTCGAGGGCCAGCCTCACTAATCGCACGAGTAAAGCGCCGTGTCGTTATCAAATACCCCCGCCATTCGTGGTGACATTCCCAAGCGGCACAGTTCCTCACCTCTGTTAAAGACATAAAGCATAGCTTCGAGGTTAAGAGCGACTATTGACCAGTATAATTATACCGTCGATGTCGATGCATCCCTGCGACTGAAATGATGTCCACAAGAAGCAGCGGAGGCTGTTTATTACATCCATCGCAAAGGCGTGGTTCACTCTGATCTACGACCAGATAATTTCTTGCTAGGAATGAGCTCGGCCTTCTTTGTGATTTCTGAGGCCATTTCTAGGGGTGTCTGCATTAATCATGCCGGTCCATTGGTTCATACTCCGTACTGCCTGCATATCCATCTATAGCTTTATTTGGCTGACCATAATCATCCTACATAACATCATCCAATATGATCACGTAGATATAGGTGATAGACCATATCGGATCAAAGTTCAATTTAGCCTAATCCACGCACAGCTACATGTAAATAACTACTAGGACTTGAGGCGACGGCGTTTACTGCGTTCATCATTTCTAGCCTTCAGTCCTCCTGCCAAATCGCAGGGAACACTTTGGGGATGAGTTAAAAAAAAAATTAATACACCCATATATGCACCATGTCATATGTATATAATAGACAGAATTCCTTGTTGAAGTGGTGAGCGTCCATGTTGGTTCCCGGCTCTTGATTGCCGACCCCGTCCTTTTTTATATACATTCAGGTAGAATATATTGTGCGGATTTACACCATACATACTACTATTGAACAACACACTCCCCATAGCAATGCCTCTATGCATACAGAGTTTAGATTTCGCAAGGAATATAAATCATCCCATAACCCTCATACTTGGTCCATGCTGAGGATTCGGAATGGGGAGGAAGGCTTGGCATTCTGAATTGATCGCATCGAATCAACCGACTTGTCCATCTTCAGCAATCCGACTGCCGCTTCAACCACCTCCACCTTGTTTCTCGACGCCGATAGACCATATCGACACATCCCTTCCTGCTTTATTGTCCTACAACATCTCTTCTGCTCGAACACCATCCATAACACCACGTGTCACCCCAGGTGACCTCCGACGTTCCCCTCTCGTTAGAAATGCGGTGATCGCAAGCTCCGCCGACCCAACCTCTGTCCGCAATGGACGCCTACCCCGAAGACTATATCGCCCACAATCTTCCCTTTGTCCTGATCTCGGGGCTCGAACCGACCTCCGAAGATGACCCCGAGGTCGAGGCTCTCTATCCCCTCCAGGAGAAAGGTGTCAAAATATACTCGGATTTCCCACCCTTGAGCGGCTCAATCGCGGAGGAATTGCGGACGGCGTTGCTCGAAGAAGATGCCTCTCTAGCTCCCTGGGGTCCGAATGATCAGACATACGCACCAAAGTCAGACGTCGAATACCGAATCAAAAGCATTGGGCGGGTGAGTTGATGCATGTCGTTTGGAACCTCCCCGCAGCAGCTCCCCCGCGGTGCGCTACATCTACAGCAGTAGCCCCTGAAGTAGTGCAAGGATGCACGAACCAACCGGGACCGACGTTCAATACATTCTCAGAATATTGCTGACCAAAATAGTCCTACCGGTTACCCCCGCGCAAGGCCGACCCTCCGCCTGTGTCCCCTCCCATGAGCCCGGCAGAAGGCGACAATGATAAGCCACCAATGCCCTCATTCGTCCTGCATTCGCCAATATCTCCGTTGACTCCCAGTTCTCCAACCTTCCCGGACGGGTTGCTGACGCCATTATGGGTCACGAAACACCAGAGCCTTGTCCCGGCCGCCGTGATCAACTTCTTTCCCTTTTGCCTAGATCCAAATATGAGCTCCTTGCGCGACAATCAACTTAAGATTGAAATAAACGGCCTGAAACAGGAATGGGCCTCGTCCGGATACAAGACTCGCTTCATAGTTGTTCTCTTATCGGAAGAAGGCGAGGGCGACTATGCTCGGGATGCGGATGATCGAGTAGCAAGTATTCGCAGGGCGACCAACCTCGATCAGAAGTCTATCTTTCTCATCCCGCCAGACGCCACTGTAGGGGAGCTGAAAGGGTTTTCCGTTTCTCTGCTGTCCCTTCTTCAGCCATCGCTGATGGAGTACTATCGGGATCTGTCCAAACATGCCAGGCGAAAGCGGAATCGAAGCACTATACCACCCCCGACTGCACCGCCCACCAGTGGCACCTCTCAGACATTGTCCCTTCAAGGGTGGAACGTTAGATACGAATTCAAGATGGGGATATTCGCCGAATTTCGTCAAGAGGTCGACGCCGCCCTCAGAAACTACGAAAGCGCCTATGATACCCTCTTCGGACAAGAGGTGTTTGAGAATATCGCGGGTTGGAGCCCGCGGTTTAACGACACTCGTCTGATAGCTGATGCCATCGCAATACGCATGATCCGATGCCTACTTCAAATGGGCCAAACCACTGCCGCAGTAAGATCGTGGGTGAGACACCGTTCCCGTTCGCAAGACATAATCAATCAACGCGGCAAAGGCACAAGGAATTATGGTTGGGAGGCCTGGGAAGCAAGATGGTCCATGGTGATGGCGCAGCTTATCCGTCAAGCACACATCCCCTCCTTTACCTCAGTAGGTATCTCTCAGGAGCAGTTTAACGAGCAATACTCGATATTCGTTCCTCGAGAAAAGACAGTACATTCAGGCGATATTATCAAGCCGTGGGAACAACTCCATCATGAAGGATACTGGCTATATCGATCTGCAAAACATAGTATGCAACGCCGCCTCTTAGCCGAACAAATCCCCGCCGAGGACCGCATCCCTCCTGGCCAGTCTCCTGCTTCTCAGATTGCTAGCAAGGCTTACCTCTACGATACATATTTAGCCCCAGAAACTCATATAGAGGCACCCCAAGCTGGGTCGACTGGATTTGATCATTCACGCTTGATTTTGACTGCCTTGGAGGCAGCGTTGGAGGAATTCTCAAAACGTGACCAAGTCCGGATGACAGAGCGGCTCCGGCTGGAAATAGCGGAAGAGTATATGCGTGTCGGGTCATGGACCGAGGCTTACCATTTGCTTCAACCGTTATGGTCCACCCTAACTTGGAGACGTGCAGGCTGGTGGAGTCTAATGGGGAGGCTTGGCTGGGCCCTGCGAGAATGCGCCCTGCGCATGCAGGATAACGAGACCGTTTTGAGGGTAGATTGCGAGTTACTCAACAGAGGTAAATATATGCCCAACATTGTACCACTCACTGCGCGATCATCTCTCTTGCTGACAGTATTTGTAGTATTCCAGCCAAAACCTGATTGGTCTTATGACATTCATAAGAGCCTTGGTGACCTTCCTCTGGTGAAGCCCAAGCCATGTATTGTCTTGAAAGCGGAGGACATAGTTTCGAGCGGTAGGCGTACCACAACTGCCCTTACTGAGGGCCATACTAACCAATCTGCTTCTCTTGGACAGTCTCGGCATCATTTGTCATCCAACACGCCGAAGGAAATGTTGGCGAACCTCTGTCGGTTCAGCTTGTCATCAGATCCTGTGCCCAGCCAACGTCTGCCCCAATCAAATTTTCGGCGGTCAAGATCGTATTCGAGGGTTGTCTTCGTCCGATAAAGCTCGAGTCAAGCGACGATGTGTCTGCCGATACCACAAGTCCTTGCGTTGTATCGTTCATTGCGCTACAAGAGCCCAGACTATCCGCCGACACATCGATTGTTCAATCACCCACTAACCATCTGGAAACTCTTACGGGTGTTGCCGACTTGACAATAGGACCCTCGCAAACTAAAGTGTTCAATTTGACATGCGTTCCACGCGAAGCTGGGGAGTCTCGGGTTGCGTCTGCCACCGTTCTTATCGAGGAAGAAAAATATGATCTTGCTTGTGCCGTGACAGATCTAGGCGATCGAGACCCTTTTTGGTGGCAGCAGACCCCCAGCGGCGTGACGCGAAGAAGGGTAGGAAAAGGACGCGACACTACCCAGTGTAGGATCCTGCCTAAGCCTCCCAAGATCCGGATCACCACTCCCAACCTGAAAGATAATTACTACACGAACGAGCGCGTCGTCCTCAAACTTGGTATTCACAACGAAGAAGATGAGGCTGCGGATATTGTCACTGAAATCCGTCTTTTCGGTCGCCCAGACTCTGCGGCCAAGATCTCATGGATGGATGAAGACGGCACCGCGGAGCCGCAGGAATCCGGTGTGAGTACGCCTATTGAGGGCGTTGCTCATTTTCTGAAACGACCGATCGGTGTTTTGGAGAACTCTTCTGAGCGAGAACTGGAGGTCGTGCTCTTCAGCACGGACGACGCTTCGGACTACGACTTGGAGATATCTTGCGTTTACAACCTGGTGTCCGACGTGCATACACCCATAATTGCGACGGCACGGGTGAGTCTGTCTATCGTACGGCCATTCGAAGCGAACTACGAGTTCCACCCCCGACTCCATACCTTGGAATGGCCGGATTTCTTCTCCGTGGATGAAGACATGTTCGACGCCCAAGGAACCCCCAAGCCGGCAGGTCTACACCAGCGGTGGTGCCTGAATTCAAAACTTGTGTCTTTCGCCCTGGAACCCCTTGTTATCGAGCGAGTTTCGCTTGTGCTGCTGGGAACCGGTGGAGGAGCGACCTGCCACGTCGGCCCGGAAGAGGTTGCCAGTCCAGAGACGCCGGAGATACACCCGGAGGAACTACGCGAGTCGAATTTCATCTTGGATATGCAGAAGCTAGTACTGGGTGATAGAAGACCGACCGCAGTGAATCTTGCTTTAGAGATCCACTGGCGTCGGAGTAGTGAGAGCGAAAGCCTTGACGAGAGTCACTCCACGACGTCGACGCTTGCGGTGCCTCGTTTTGTTGTCCCCGCCGGCGAACCTCGCGTACTTGCTTCGGCCGTGGGATCAAAGACGCTCTCCGGGTTGGTCCATGTGGACTACACCTTGGAAAACCCATCTACCCATTTTCTCACCTTTAACCTCACGATGGAAGCCAGTGAGCATTTCGCCTTCAGTGGACCTAAGACGATGATTGTCCAACTCGTACCATTGAGTCGTCATACGGTCCGGTACAATTTACTAGCATCTAAGCGGGGACAGTGGATTCAACCCCAACTTCTGGTGGTAGATACCTACTTCAACAAGACCCTACGAGTGCTTCCCACGGAGGATATGCGATCGGACAAGAAAGGCATATTGGTATGGGTAGACGCGGAGGATTAGATCGAGGAACTAGCGTCTCCTGGTGGGATCGCCTAGTTTCACAGTGAACGGACACGATGTATGAATGTCATTTAGATGCATGGATAGAGTGGACATTGGCTGTTGTATAATTAATTCCGGAGTAGACGATCACGTGGGAGCCCTTATCACGCGCGGCCCAAAGCGGACTAGCGACGGCGATCGGAGCAGCTCCCCAGATGAGGGAATCCAACAGCTGCGCAGTCCCTCTCATCTGCCTCTCCTGTGCTGTCTCCAGCCTTCCTTGAGCTGATACTTGTTGCCTGCATGTTATTCAAGTGAACATTCTCATATTTGCGCTCCTTTACTCTTACCACACTCCAGTCGCTTTTTTGCACCCCGTCGGCCCCATCCGCTCCGTTCTTGGAGACGTCTCTCACGCCTCAACCCGTAGCCATGGCGGCGCAGGCGGCTCTCATCGCGGACACCATCGTGGGCATGAAAAAGGCCCTACGCAAAGAGAACGATTGTGCGTGATCTTATTTCTTCCGCCCCTTTCACTCTTGTGCGTTACCCCATTGACGCTTTCCCAGACTCCGAGCCCGACGACCCGATCACACAACCGACGAATCGAGGAAACAAACTACGGGCAAACGCAAGATTCGTGCGCGAAGGTGCTTTGGGATACATCCACCCGGAGGAACTCTATAAACAGGTAAGGGCTCTATCCAAGCCATGTCGTGACCCACTTCGATGTCTTTCCTACAGCCTTCGGCTTGCTTCCCGGGTTGCTGTTTTGAATCGATGAACTAACTGTTCTACTTTCTTCGAAACGCCACAGAAAATTGAGCACGCCGGATACACACGTTACATCCTTCAACATAATCCTGTGCGTTACGACTCCGAAGGGGACGAGCTGGACGATGATGATGAAGACTCTGAAGCGGACGCTGCTGCAGCCGAGGAAAACCCATTTTCGGAGATCGCCTTGGAACGTAAGTTACCACATTATATACCAATCCTTCCAATATTTATTTTATTCAAATGGCTGATCGATGATGGTCTGGCTTGTAGATTTCCTCTGTCCACTAAAACACCCCTCCGAATTACCGAGCCACCCTTCCCTGTCGCATGCCTACACATCGAAATCCCTCCTCAATATGACACAAGCCATCGAAGCGAAACTACGCCAGGAGCGTGCACTTCTATGGCGTGCGCGAAACCTTCATCGACAGTTTCTAGGCGACGCCTCGTGGATGCCCTGCGGAGCCGTCGAAACCTCAGAAGACAGATGGATCTTCGAGCCTCGGATGGCGAACATCGGGCCTAGTTCACCAAACAGCCAGTCGGGTCCGAATGGAATCTCCACGCCCTCAATCGCCGGAGGATCGAGTCTTCTCAAAAGCGGAATCCCTGATTCCAGCTCCGTGGCTGGTTCATCGAAGGGGGCTCAGGACCAGAATACAGAGAAGGACGTCGAAATGCCAGATGCTCAGGGCCTTTCGGACGGGCACAATCTTAACACCGAGCAAGCAAGACGGCCCAAGTCTGAGGAAGTCGATACTCCCGTCGCCGACCTACCTCCGCACCCAGAGACCACCGACCAGAAGACACAAGTCAACGGGAACAAGGCGGAGCCAAGCGGAAATGGCACGCTCAGCCAAGATGTCCAGGGACACACGAATGACGATCGACCGATGACAGGGGATGAGCGCAACGGAGCAGATCCTGAACGCCGACCCGACGCGCAGGGCAACGACACGGATCGGGACGAGGAGTTGCAGGATGGCTCGTCTCCCGAACCCCCTCGTCGGATGACCACGCGGGCCCAAACCAACGCTGCAAACCCGCAGCAGGAGGATGACTCCGGCCGCGCCTCTCCCTCGGCTTCCTCTGACACCCTCAGCACCCTCCCCACGCCACATCCTCTCTTCCTCGTATCCGAGTCCATCCGGCCCGACGCCAACTTTGGCCTCCCTCCAAACGAAGCTGAAGAAACCCGGCGTCTGCTGTGGTCGTACGTGCAGAAACAGGAGGAGACGGTGCGGGGATTCGAGCACATGCTGGAGTGTCTGCTTCGAGCCTGCCGGATGAAGGACGATGTGTTCGAGTGGTGCAAAGCGGAAGGCCATGTGGGGGAAATGAGCGACGGCGAGGATTGGTATGACCGAGAGAAATGGGGCCTGGCGGATGGCGAAGACCTCAAGAAGGGGGCCGACGAGGATGAAGTCGAACCCGTCGAGGAGAGTCGAACGTCCAACAAGAGAGGACGAGGTCGGCGATAGACTGGGGGGTTTTTACTGGATGCTTTTCCTACCCCTGGGGCCATCCTGCAGTTGGCCTGGTCATGCACATTCATCAGTCTTCCTCCGATATAGATCCCTAGCGTGGAGTTCGTGGTGTTTGTGTGTTCCGGTTGAGGAGTATGAGCTGGCTGACTCCTTTTTTATGTACGATTCCCACCTTTTCCATGATATTTACGAAAAATGCGCGGCGTGTTTTTGTTTATTTGAGTGTCTGTAGATTTGTATAAATCTAGCTGGAAAGGCACATCGATTGTAGAGACCATATCTGATCTGCTGCATCCGTGCTGCACGTATGTCCATGGGAACATGTACGTATGTACAAAAGAACGCAAAGGAAAAGCAAAACACCGTTATCAGCCTCCTCCGGTCTATAATACTCTTTCGCTTTTGCAGTTTTAATTAGTCCATGTCATCCTGACGGGTCTCTAAGCTCCCCATTCTCCTGTTGACTGTTGAATTCTATGCACCTACATCTTGTGCTGGGCCTTTCCGGCCCACACCTCCTCAATTACACGGGTGTTGAACGTCCGAGTAGCTCTATCGACGGTGGCTCTCGCCGCAAAGGCGGCCCTGTATATTTGTCCCGTCGCGGCTGAGAAGGTTACTGTTTCTTGCCACCTTTCTTCGACTTGGCGCGCTCGCGCTCACGCTTAGCGTAGATCTCGGCAGTGAAAGGACTACAAAGGGCCGTGGTCAGCAGTCACGACAGTCATGAGATGGCTCACTCGTCTCTTTCGGGGTGGTCGCATAGTGGGAACAGAACGGAACGTAGGTAGGCGCATTGGGCAGGGTAGAAATGGATCATGACATTTACTCCCAAGGAAATGGAAAATACTTACTCCTCCCATTGGAGAGCGAACCAGTAGAGGATGAAGACCTCGGCGGTCAGAAAGATACCGGCGACCTTTCCAGTGTACAGGGCGACTCCGAGGAAGTTCATGGTGCTTCCCCAGTACATAGGGGAGCCGGTCACGTTGAAGGGGAACCCGGTGACGGGGGCATCCATGAGGATACCAAAGTAGTCTCCAAGATAGGTGCCGGTGACACCCAGGGCCCACATGCTGGATACAACTAAGACGGAGCCGGCCGCGATGAGGGCGCCGCCCAGGATCGGTTGGTGCACAGGGGCATAGAAGGGTTGAGAGTCCAGGGCCAGTTGGTAGAGGTGGTCGCGCAGGATTCCCAGGGTGAAGATGGTCGCAGCGAGGAAATAGCAGCCGTAGTAGGCATTACCGCCGAATGTACGAGTCAAGAAGTGATTCCGATACTCTACAGATTGAGGCAAATGCTTAGTGCTGTTGTTCCTGTTTTGGTGGCAGAACCGGGATCTGTGTTGCAGTTGGGAAGGAATGACCAACCGGTACGAGCGACGATGCTGGATCCCGGGTCAGTTACATTCTCCGATACTATCTTGTAACACCATCCAGACCGACTTACTTCCAGAAGATGGGGTTAAACGCGATGGACAGCGCAGCCACTGGGGAAGAGCAGAGTTAGGAATCACATGCGAAGGAGGATATTTCCGGACGCTGGAGAACAGACGTACATTGGAGGGGCTGCTGAGACAGGTCAATAAAATCCGCGAGACTGGCCATGGTGAAAGGCGAAGAACGAAGGTTGGGGTGGAGGGAGAAGAGGAGAGAAGAGAATGAGGGGAAGAAAGAAGGTCGAGGAAAACAAACCCGAAGCGGCATGACGTCTTCACATGGCGGCTGATTATGTCAGGGCCCGGCATAGTTAAACGCATCTAATGCCACCTGCCGCTGCTCACCGCCTGTCGACATCATTATCACTTGCTTTCCCTTCTTGTTTGACCATCGCTCTCTACCCTCCGACTTCTCTCTCATCGTCTGGACATCATGCCTCGCTCGAGGATCCCAAGACGTCTCTATCTCGCCTTCTGATCGTCATGGGACAACCCCTATCGCTGTGCCTGTCTTCCGGGGAGAATGGCCCTGAAGCGTCGTGATCTCGTCCTACTCGGCTCGGGTGCATTCATTGCATGGGGGTTGGCCGTGAGCTGGCTTCCCGTCTTACGCTACTTAGGCTATGCTGTGCTCCTCGGCGCTTTTCTGTCGCTCGCCGCTTTATTTGGTCTCGTCTGCTTTACCACGCGAATCCCCAAGACTCGGATCTCATCTTCCACCTCCAGACGCCCCGCCGTTGCCGTCCTATCTCCCCAACACTGGCAGAAAGAGGCCCAAGCAGCGAAAACGCGCGCCGCATATCACCCCCTTTCGCTCTATCCACACTCGTTTGTTGTATCAGAGGGTATCGACGAGCTACTGAGTTTGATCACTCGGGATTTCATCGCGTCCTGGTACCAGCGAATCAGTCCAAACCCGGTGTTCGTCAATGAGGTCGACCGCGTGGTTCGGTCGGCGGTTGGGAACCTCCGTGATAGGTTGCTGTCCGAGGATCTCATTTCGCTAATTGTGTCGCGCATATTCCCTATCCTGACCGCCCACATCAAGGAATTTGATGTCGCCGAACGCTCTGTACGCGGCCGCCACCTAACCCGCAATGTTACCGAATCGGAGGAGTTGGACTTGGCCATTGCGAAGAAGTACCGTGATGGACAACTCCATCCTGCGGCAACTCTTTCTTTTTCCGATCAGAAGTTGGTAGAGCAAGAATACCTCCGGAAGATTGCGGTTGCGTTGCTGCCGCAATTATTTCCTGCGACTGTCCTGAATAGTCGCATTGTGTCGGTCTTGGTCAAGGAGATTGTTGCTTGCGCCGTGCTGTCCCCGCTCTTATCGGCCATATCGGACCCTGATACCTGGAACCAACTGATGGAGGCTTACGGTCGCTCTGCAATACAGGATCGCAAGACGGTTCGGAAACTCCGAGCGGCTCTAGACGAGCATGCCTCTCCGGTTCCGAAATCAAAAAACGCGCATGCCTTTCCGCGACTAGGCCCACAGGACTCCGAGCGAGCTTTTGAGCGCTTTGTAAGGGCTATCCGGCGTTGTAACAACCTATCCGATGCCAGGCGCTTCAGGGCCCTGGTTGCAAGCCAGCTGAAGCGGGAAACGATGGTGGAAGGGCAGGACCCTGTCTACCTTCGGAGGCTTGAAACAGGAAAGAGAGTCTTGGATCAGAAGGTTTCGAAGCTTTCAACACCGGGAAATTACCAGGCATCGCATGCGAAGGCGGCTACCTCGTACTTTCGTCGCACAAATTCGTCCCACCCGCACGAGACGTCTCTGGTAGACGTGATGCACGATGCTTCCGGCCTCTCCTATTTCATGGAATTCATGGATCGACAGCAGCTCATGTCCCTTGTCCAATTTTGGATCGTAGTGGATGGCTTTCGTAACCCACTCGAGGATGATTTTGGCGATGAGTCCTCCCCAAGTTCCTTAAGTTGGACAACGACGGATCGGAATGACATTGCCCTGATCAGCGAGACCTACCTTGCGAAGCCTGAGTTAAAAGTGACAGACGAGTCCCGTCGAACAGTCAAAGCGTTCTTAACCGCTGGAAAGCGTGCTACTCCTGAGCAGTACCGTAAAGCTAGGACAGTCATCCTATCCACTCAATCGGCGGTACTTGAGGAACTCCAGAGCGCCTACTATCCAAAATTTAAGCAATCCGACTTGTATTACAAATATCTTGCGTCCGACGAAGCTTCGGGCTCTGGACCTCATGTCACCCCAGATGGACAAGCGAGTTCCCCTCTGACGGATGCGCCGGAGAGAAAGCCTCTCCCTCCACTGATGAATCGTACAGCGTCAAACCCGACCGCCAGGCCAAAGGATCTGCGCAGGGCTGCCGTCTCCTCAAGTGATGTGCGCGCCATGGGCAAACTATTCGATGATGATGAGTCTCCAAGACGATCTATCGAATCTCAGCGGTCAGCTCCATTGTTCGATGATGACTATGACACTGATCCACTCGCAATGTCGACTCAAAGCCTTGGCAAGGACTCGCAGAATGGCGATAGTGAGACTAACCAGACCCAAGTCATTGAGACAATGGAGGCTGCGTTGAATGACATCATTACCAATGAGCCCAAGAACACCAGAATCGAGGATCTCAAAAACATTGATAGTCCCACTTCTCGATTGTCGAGTAATGAGAGGTCTCCGCGTACTTCGGCGGAGTCAGCGCGGCAAGAGTACCGCCCAGAGGATAAGACCAAACCAAGCATTGCTTCTCTCGGTCTTATAGATCAGTCTTCTCGCCTTGGCGTATTCTCGGATGACCTCTTTCCCGATCAGCAGAAGTTTATAGAAGATGAATACGAAGAGCCTATAGGAGCCGACAAAGACCCTGCTGATGAAGTTCATGAAGCGGCCCCTGGGGATCTTGGTCTGACGGAAGCAATCGAATCATTAACGGTAGATATCGACAAGCTTGCGTCGCAGGAGTCTGTTGTAGACGCGCTTACGAGGAAGGCTGAACTTACGAACAACACGTCTGAGCTTAGAATTCTGCGCAAATCTAAGGCTAGCATTCAGCGCGAGATCCACCGCAAGGAGATGCAACGGCAGCAGTACATTATTCAAGAAAGCGACAATAGCCTGTATGGCCGTTCAACCGTCCAAATCAAATCCATTGTTGTGGGGAAGGAGGAAGATGGTCGAGAGTTTGCTATGTGTATGTTTTTATCATCAGGCTCTTCTGAACTTGGCTAACAAGAACCGTGCAACAGATGTTGTTGAGGTGCAACGAAATGCCGGAGAACAAATGCCTGCGGCGTCTTGGGCTATTGCTCGTCGGTACAGCGAGTTCCATGAGCTCCATCACAAGCTACGCTTGAGGTACCCTTCTGTTCGTCATTTGGAGTTTCCACGACGGCGTATGGTCATGAAGCTTCAAAAAGAGTTCCTTCAAAAAAGACGCCTAGCCCTGGAGGCCTATCTACAGAAGCTGTTACTCCTCCCGGAAGTATGCCGGAGTCGAGATCTACGAGCTTTCCTCTCTCAGCGCGCCATCATTCCTCGCGACGAGAACTCCAACAATGGAGAAACAAAGGACCTTGTGACCCGAATATACAACTCGGTCGCCGATGGAATGGATGATTTTCTTGGGAATTTTGGCGTTCTAGACCAGCTCTCGACGGCCGGGCAGAGCCTGATCTCGGCAGCCACCAGTCAACACACTAGCACTGCACCTGATGCGGGCCTAGCTACTGAGGACGCAGTAACTGCCGCGGAGGCGGAAGCGGAGTTGAATGCATTTGAGGATCGTGAGCTCGAACCATTCATCAAACCAATTTGTGACCTGTTCCTAGAAGTCTTTGAACTAAACCGAGGTAACAATTGGCTGCGGGGCAGGGCCGTCGTCGTGGTGCTCCACCAGCTACTAGGGGGTACCATTGAGCGAAAGGTCCGCGACGGAGCGCGGTCCTTGGTACAGGACGATTCTCTACTCCGTTACCTCAGTTTGGTGAAGGACACCCTCTGGCCGGGTGGTGTTCTTCGCGAAAATAAAACACGCACGGCCTCGGAGCGGCTGAAAAGTCGTGCCGAGGCTAGCCTTGTCCTGGCTACATTGATTCCAGACCTGGCTGGCAATGTCGTGGGACGTGCCAATGCTCAGGGAGCGGCGCGACGGATATTTGCAACCCTGAACAATCAACGCCTAAACAGTCATTTGGTATTTACGATCCTAGATGAGATCGTGCTGGTCCTGTTTGGCGGTGCGGAAACAGGACGACCACGTTGAGGACATGTGTCCTTGTGTTTATATTGTACAGCGAAATATGTTTGTTCACTATCCCAGTATTTTCTTGCTCACACATGTTATACGTTTCCCTTATTGTCAACGTTAGCGGGTGTTACACGGTCTTTGGGGAATGTTTCATGGGAAGAAGCCTAATACATTATTAATATCGACCGCCTACCTCGAATCCTGCGTAATTACGTGTGGCAGAGAGAGCTTTGTACTGGAATTCTCCACGGTAAAGTAGCATTAACGTCCAGATTATGCACAGTGCATTGATCTGCTGTGGAGTGAAGCTACTATTTCAGATCCTGTCCTGCCAACTCCCATTCAACCTTGCTAATTCCCCCACTGCCCATCATCCACAGCGTCTTGAGTTCGGGTCCAGTCCAGGCAAAATTCTGTACAGTATAATTTGCCTGGATTGTCACGAGAAGCTGTCCATGAGGATCCAGTACGTCAACACCGCTCCCCGTGGCAGCTACAATGTACCCATTGGCTGCGACTTTGAGTCCATCTGGGATGTAGCCGGCAGGCATATAGACGGGACGCCTATTGATAGCTCTAGTGCCGTCTTCGGTCACGTCAAAGGCATAAACACCTCTAGATGCAAGAAGTTAGCACTTCCCTTTCACAGAAAATTTCCAAGCTCTGTCTCCCGTTTAGTCATACCTGCGCGTTGTGGCGGTATAGGAACTACTATGATGACCGGAGGCTGGATCGATTGGCGCGCTGACAGAGCCGGTATCGCTAATGTACACGATTGTGCCTTCTGGGTTGAAGGCGATACCATTCGGCTGTCCCATCGTGTCATCTATAACGAATACAGCGCCAGATGTCTGGTTATACCTGTAACTGGCACAGGGGAGTTGAGGAGCTGTATCAGTCAGGTTGTTGAACCACGAATAATCTGCTATTGTCAGCGTCCGGTCTCTTGAAAATGATGACTGTATCCAAGAATTGGAAAAACTCACCGGGATCTGTGAACCAAATATCTCCGGTTTTGGGATGCACGGCGACATCATCGATGGTGTTGAAGTAATAACCAAAGTAGTTATTCACCAAGCTTGTCGACTTGTTGGTCTCGGGGTCCAGGATCCTGAGCCCAACGCGTTGCTCCCCTCCTCCGATCGAGCGGTTACCTCCCGAGGCTCCCCAGATTATCTTGCCGTTATGGAAAGTGCCCCCGTTTGGGGCATAAACTGGAGGGTCAGAAAGGTATTCCGAGAGAGTTGGGGGCTCTTTGTTCAGATCCACCACGAGCTGTGGTAGATATCCTGGTGGGGGCGCCAACTGCGATAGCCAGAGTTTGTTTAGAGACTTCACATATACTGGAGCTTCATGAACAGCGTATGACACTTGGAACATATACTCGTAAGTTGGGTTGGGACCGAGAATCTCTAGGCCTCTCTCCCTATCGTAGACAACAAAGTCCGCTGACTTGATATCGTTCAGGGCCGTGCCGTTGGCCACAGTATCTCCAAAAGTGCTTGCAACGTACCCTGTTGAGATGTTGCGATGGAAGTGGTAGCTAATCAGGTGTCAGCGGTTGTTGATTCTCCGGTCTCACTTTCCGGTGGTAGTAAACTTACGGCAGAACATTTGCATAGTGATTGACACACACGACTGAAGGGCCACATGCCTCTGAGATAGGAGTAGTGACACCAGATTGTGTGCGGGCAACCCCGATGAGGAAAGAGAGTAGTATCAACGAGTTCAAATGCATTATGTTCAGTGCTCGCACTCAGTAAGGCCGTCTAGAAAGAAGGTTTTACGGGTCTTGGCCCATATGGACAAATATGTATTCGGCGCTGGGGCCTCATAAGTCATAACCGAGGGTACAGGGGCTTTGTGACTGCTCCTGCACTGGGTTCAAGTCGGGGTATGTGCCTGCATTCCCGCCAAGGCCGAATGAGCCATACAAAATTGCGGTGTAAAAGAGCCTCTGCACCACTTTTTAGAATATTATAAAATATTTCATCTCGCTCAAAGGTAGTATATTCAAGTCTCTGCTACAGTTTGTAGCGGTAATTCCTGAGTAAGATGACTTCCCCCTCACAGTACCTTGTGAGGGGGTTCAAATCTCAACCAGCAAATGCCGTATATGTGCCGCAATTAAATTTCTTCGTGTGGGACACAATTTGTGGGGTAAGTGATCTTCAGCCATGCGCAAGGTGCCGGAAAATAGCTGGGAAGGTCTTGGATGATAGACTCAGCTGGGCGGATGATTTTCGCTCGAGGTGCGGGGGTACGTCCCGTTCTTGTATACACGGAGAAACTCCGTGGAGTAAACTTGCATGGAAGGGAGTTGCCCTTCGGAGGGAACATTCAGTGACGTACGTTCAAGGAGCTGATATCTTCGATGCTGCCAGTTCCGTCACCGCGTGGAGTTTCTTTGGCATCGGGACGGATGTCGGTGGGATCTTCCCGTTCACCCAACGCACGTTGGATGAGCTTGGCTTTGACGATTGCACCCTTCAGGCGCTCATCCACATCATTGACAGCCTCCTCCGTGTTTTGCATCGGCAGAGACGCGGGATCCACCAATTCCAAGAGGATATCAATGTTTTTGGCCAGCCGGGAACTTGGGGGAAACCTCAACATCTCCTTGCAAATGGCCGGTGCCACGGAGATACCCTGATCAGGCTCTGTAGACAACTGAGTCTTTTCAGGGGCTCCCTTAAGGTCCTGGTCGGCGCTAAACGCATTAGAGGGGTCCAAGTCCGCTAGTCTTTGAGCCCAGACAAGGGCCTTGCCGTAAAGTCTTCCCAGTTCGACGAATTTTTCGAACCCTTTCTCCACGGCGAAAACACTGCCTTCGGTATACCCGGCTTTAGCACCATCCGCCGCTCCCAGATCGTAGCCCTCCTGGTAGAATTCTTCCTCTAGATCGAGGAGACTTTCGAGTAGATTGTTTTCCATAGGTCCAAGCGTGCCCGGTGGGAGGAGTTTTCTTAAGAACAGAATTAGACGGGGAAATGTTTCAAAAAGGGTATACCCAATATATATGGGTGTTCCTGGGAGTGCCGGGCGAGTAAAGTGATTGTAGATAGTCCGATGAATCCAGAGGCCACAGAACCGTAATGGATGATGGTCGGAGAGTCCAGAATTTCCTTTTTCGGACGAGACTCGCTATGTTATGTCACGTGCACATGTCCATACCTAACCCAAAGTAGACAGGCAACTTACATCCTTCGTACTCCGGACATCTAAAGAGAATAACTACATGGAGATTTTCCTACCATGTTATATATCTCCTCATCTGCCTGGTTCCTCCTATACGATCTACCTATCCGTGTGGTCTCCCTATATGCGGGACCTGTCTCTCTCCCGCAACCTATGACGCCCTAGGAATCGGCTTTGATCTGACTCCCTCATACGGGTAAGAACTGAGAAATAGACACACTCCCGCTTTCGGGTTTTCCTGAAGTTCTCTCGTAGGACCCCCGCCATTCACTACCGGAATGGAACAGTAGTAGAAGTTGTTCAAGTCGAAGCTGATGCGGGATATGTCGCTCTCATGACAGAATTGGCGAACCCACGGCAGCCAGGGCCTCAAGCAAGCTCCTGGGAGAGGCAACTTTCGTGACTTGATCTGAATGTCCGCCAGATATTCGACAAATATGCAGGTCGAGGTCTGCGTACGCCTCAAGAGAAACTAACGCTTGTGGCATAAAAGAAACGGTCTGCCCGCCACGAAGAACGCTTCAATTTTGACCCACTTGCTTCGGGACCTAAGGGACGCAACTCAAGCTATCCTAGGGGAGCCTATCGATCACGTAGCTTTTACCCCTACCTCTCGCCGGTCTCGCGACGGATGATATCAACGATGCCCTGGAATTTCTGGGATTGCGTTCCTGGGTCGGTGATTACTCGTCATATTGGCGTGTTGAATGAATATCAGTTTCAGCGACATGCTATACTGATGCTGACTCTACAACGAGTTGTATGGAGTGTATAACAATATTCATACAAGTGGATCAAGATTATGTCACTTGAGTTATCCCGTCAAGAATAACCTTGATATTCTTCAGACTGTCCGTCATACTATCCTGCTTGCTCACAACCGTCGACAATTAACATGTTGAATGCTGGAGACTGAGAAATAAGAGCATACCCACCACTGCTGGAGAACCATTATAAGTCACCCAGATGGTCTCATTGGGGTATATGAATTTTCGCCCACCCAGCAACATCAACATTCGCAGCTCGCTGAATCAGGCACTTCGATTACCCATAAATATAGGCTGCTGCCCACCATGTACTTTGTACTAGTAAAGCATTAAGCAACCGGAATGTACAAGCTTCATAGCAGTTCAAACCCCCAGGAACCGAGCAAGACCCTGTGGCTGGTGCCCCGCACTAATCCGCTTGGCTTAGGGGCAAGGTCATGGTGGGCCTTTATCCGGAGGGTTTGAGTCTGATATGAATGGATAGAATTGAAATTGCTTTGGAATAAAGCCCCACTATGACAGCTTGTTCCCATCTCTCTTGAAGCTGTCCGGCAGAGTCGGACTTAAATCTCGGTCCGTCTTGGATATGGCGTGTGTCGGTTGCTGGTGAATGTTCCGTGGCTACGGCTTCCATCTCCATTCTTCGATCCCTTGAACGTTGGTGGATGGCAAAAGTCTGCCCCGTCTTTCTGAATCCAGAAGCCTTGAACTACTAGTTCTGGTAGCAACAATTGAGCGCTATAACGCCCCACCTCTCAGCTACTGCATGTTTCTTGGGGTCCAAGGCTCCTCTCCAAGATCGGATTGGGTCAGCGTCTACCAGACAGAGTCCCGAATGCCTTCAAGGACCAAGTGCTATCCACGGCGGTTTTGGGAAAGATATAAGCCAATAGGTCGTAAATTAGCTGTTTCAATGGCCCCACGGAACTGGTGCTAATCAACGGGGAGAACAACGTGAGGACAAATGGAAAGGTATAACCATATGCTACTGTACGTACAACTGCGAGCGATCTGCACTTCGCTTAATTTTCGCCCCTATAAATGGGTCAGTTTAGTGATCCAAGTAGGCATCGATCATCAATGCTCAGCCAGCCCTCTAGGGATCGGCTCTACAAGTGTAAGAGGGTTCGACTTGAGAGCGTGTTGATGGAATATCTGTCGAGAAAGACACTAGCCTATATAAAGCGAGGTGATTCCCTCATTGCGCGACCTCCCAGAATCAAAAACCATTCCCTCTTTTTCTACATATCTCGTTTTACAGACGTCAATCCTTCAATTCATTCCCTGTACTTTTCACCCAACTCTCCATCATGGTCAACAACAAGGTTCTTCTCACATTGGCTCTGGCCTCATCGGGGGTCCTCGCAGCTCCTCAACCCGACATCTATGTCAAGAGGGATGACTCTCCTTCTGTCGGGGTTCCGGTAGCATTCAACACCGATGGCAATATTGCCAACTGTCAGGAGCTGTACAATGAGTGCCGCAGTGCCCCTAATGCCAACATGTCTACCTGCACCAGTGACCTTGAGGAATGCAAGTCTGCAAAGAGCAGCACTAGCAGCAGTGCTCCAACCACAACTACTGCTACGACCTCCGCTGCCGGTCCCACAGAGACATCTGGTGACTGTGAATCCAAGTACGATGCCTGCCGTACGGCCCCTGACGCCAATATGGCTGTCTGCGCCAGTGAACACGAGGAATGCAAGCATGGGAACGACAGCGGCAGCCCTGCCACCAGTACCGGCTCTGGCTCTGGCTCTGGAACTGATTCTGGAGCTAGCGCCACCACCAGTGCTAACTTTGAACCTGCCAACACAAACTCTCCGTCCTCTGCCTCAACTTCGTCTTCTATGACCCCAAGCTCTGCGACTCCACAAGCAACCTCGTCCCCTGCATCAGCAGCGAACCGTGTTTCGGGTGTTAGCGGTTCGTTCTTTGCCGCTCTGTTGGTCGCTACTGGTCTTTTCTAGGTAAACTTTGAGTCTCTTATATAAGCGGGTACATAGCCACATTTTTGTTCTTTTTGTGTTTCGAGTCCTGTCTCACTGCATTCCATAAGGTACATAATAGCATCTGTATGTATAATCTGTGTCTACCCTTCCTTACTCCAAATCTGCTATCAACACAGTGAATACCCTTGGGGATCGATGTATAACTATAGCTAGCCGTATCTCTTTTAGATCTCTCCATATGCCTTCTCTAGAGATCCTATTTCTCGAATTCCAAGCAATAACCCTAACGTACTTCAGTACAAGTGATATACGGTGTACCCAACGTATCCATTCTTTGCCATGCTAAACTGGCATATTTAAAGGACCAGAGTATTGATACCTGAGGCTTTGCACAAATAGGATCGTAATAACTACTTCAGTTAATTGCTCCTACCGTCAATATCTCTCTGGAGTCGTTTATACTGCTGGTGAGTCCTCCTAAGACCATCCCTTACTTCCAAAGAAAGGAAATAGTTCAGCAAACCCCAGTTATGGGCAGGATGGGTTCTATAAACTTTCCAATTGGGACATGATGTCGATCAATCTCCCCCGGACCTGGCGGTCGGCGTCGTGGAATCCTTCAGGATCTTGGATCAGCCGTTTAATAATAATATCATTAAACCACCACTTTATCTTGTCACAAGAGCACAACGGGCCCTATGCCTGCAATTGGGCTCACTCCGGTGCTTAGTTTGACTTGTAGTACTCCAATATGCATGGTATGCTTTAGACGGAATGTCAAAGATGAGGTGCTGTACCGCATACTAAAAATCTTTTGGGATATCCCCTACTGACTATGGCACGGTTCCCAAGCTAGTAGTTGGATTTAAAGAGACTGCCAGCACTATTATTGGTGCTAAATTTCTCAATTTTGTACCACCGAAGGTGCATGCCGCTTGTGTGGTGTCGAATTGCCCGAAATGTATGGAGTACGAAGGAGTCAAGCCCGTACTTTAGATAGACTTCATAGCGGCAAGCACAAATATCCATATTATCAAATTGAGCATTTAATATAACTGTGGAGAGTATATATATATGTTATAAATTGTAGAACTAAATTTATAAAAATATATAAAATTGTGCAATTGTTGCAGATTAGTTAACTAGTTATACATGTTGCTGAATCATCCGTTCACAATTGGTTAACATAACTATGACTCCCCGTGATTCATCATTTCTTCGGCCCCTCCAAAATTCCCCCACCATCACCACCACCACCACCATGGCTTCACCTCAGAAGATTCTGCCCAAGGAGGGCGAGCGCAACATTCTCGTCACTAGCGCCTTGCCCTATGTCAACAATGTCCCTCACTTGGGCAACATTGTCGGTTCCGTGTTGAGTGCCGATGTTTTCGCCAGGTACAGTCATTCCTTCGACCCCAGTTCCATCTCGTCTGTTCCCCCTTCCTTGCGCTGTCGAACTAACCCCAATTGTAGGTACCACAAAGCCTGCGGACATCGCACTCTCTACATCTGCGGAACGGATGAATATGGTACTGCGACGGAGACGAAGGCCCTGGAGGAGAAGATGTCGCCCGAGGAGCTCTGCGCCAAGTACAACAAGATTCATCAGGAGGTCTACGAGTGGTTCGAGATTGGGTTCGATCATTTCGGACGGACCCCGACGCAGAAGCACACCGATATCTCACAGGCCCTCTTCAAACGGCTGTACGACAATGGCTACCTGGCCGAGAAGTCCGCCGAACAACCCTTCTGCGAGACCCACGGGTCGTTCCTCGCCGATCGTTTCGTCGAGGGTGAGTGCCCCAAGTGCCACTATGACGATGCCCGCGGCGACCAGTGCGACAAGTGTGGCCACCTTCTCGACCCCTTCGACCTCATCAACCCCCGCTGCAAGCTCGACGGCGCCACCCCCGTGGCCCGCGAGACGAAACACATCCACCTTCTCCTCGACAAGCTGCAGCCCGCCATCGAGAAGTGGGTCCACGCCTCCATCGAGAAGGGCGACTGGCCCAAGAACTCCCGCGTCATCACCGAGTCGTGGCTGAAGGAGGGTCTGAAGGACCGCGGCATCACGCGAGACCTCAAGTGGGGAGTGCCCGTGCCGCTCCCGGGATTCGAGAACAAGGTACTCTACGTGTGGTTTGAGGCCTGCATCGGATACCCCTCCATCACCGCCAACTACACCGACGACTGGGAGCTCTGGTGGCGCAACCCAGAACAGGTCCAGCTGTACCAGTTCCTGGGTAAGGACAACGTGCCCTTCCACAGCGTGATCTTCCCCGGTTGCCAGCTGGGCTCGAACGACAAGTGGACCATGCTGCACCATCTCAGCACCACCGAGTACCTGAACTACGAGGGTGGTAAGTTCAGCAAGTCGCGCGGCATCGGCGTCTTCGGCAACAACGCGAAGCAGACGGGCATCCCCGCCGACGTGTGGCGGTACTTCCTGCTGAAGAACCGCCCAGAGACCGGCGACACCCAGTTCGAGTGGCGCTCGTTCGTCGACAGCAACAACAGCGAGCTGCTCGCCAAGCTGGGCAACCTCGTCAACCGCATCATCAAGCTCATGGCCGCCCAGTACGACTCGACCATCCCGGAGTTCTCCGTGCCCGAAACCTTCCAGCCCAACCTCGACGAGATCACCGAACTCCTCCGCCAGTACATCGACGAGATGGAGAGCGTGCACCTCCGCGCCGGTGTCCAGACCGCCATGAAGCTGGCAGAGGCCGGTAACGGCCTGATCCAGGCCAACCGCCTGGACAACGCGCTCATCGCCAACGAGCCCGCCCGTGCCGCCGCTGTCGTCGGCACCGTGCTCAACCTCATCTACCTCCTCGCCAGCGTCTTCTCCCCTTACCTCCCCGCCACGGCCAAGTCCATCAACGAGCAGCTGAACACGCCGTTCGGTCTCATCCCGTCCCTGGACGACATCAAGGACGGCTGGAAACCCACCGCCCTGAAGCCTGGCCACAAGGTCGGCAAGGCCAAGTACCTGTTCTCGCGCATCGACTCCAAGAAGGCCGATGAGTGGCGTGAGATGTTCGGTGGCTCTCAAGCCGAGCGGCAGAAGAAGGAAGAGGAGGCGGCGAAGAAGAAGGCCGCCAAGGACAAGAAGAAGGCCAAGAAGGCGAACAAGACCGCCAACGTGGAGACGACCGCTAAAGGTGGTGCGGATGCTACTCCCGTCGATGACGCGGTGAACAAGGTGGCCGACGGCGTCGCCCAGGTCACCCTCCCGACTTCGTAAAAGATTACACAAAGAAGCCTCGAAAGACGGACACATCCCCATGTCAGCGTGATAGAATTTTTCCTTTTTCCTTTTGTTATGGGCTATTTTTGGGCTTGTTCATGGTGTCTACGCGCGGAAGGTTAGCATGAGATATGATGACGATGCTGGTGAACGATCATTTGAATGATTTCATCGTGGTGCTAGATAGTGCTGCTCTGGACATGAATGCAATGCATACATTGGGTATTATCATCGTTAAGACCCAAATGGCGTACCTACTTACAATTGAGCCCGATCCGGGCTAGGGCATGGGGCATGTATGCAATACAATCGGTTATTGAATCGCTCAGATGCATTTCTCAAAAGTACAGGTAAAGGGAACAAGCCCATCCTAGAGATAACTTGGGGAGGTCGCTAAATATGCTGTGTTGGGATTTTTCTTCGCATCGCATTATAAACATCTGATCCAACATCCCGGACATCAAGTAAGCCTGACCTAGCCCCATAGTACAAAACCCCGACTACGCCGATTTTAAACTGCCCACACATCCTCTACCGCTTCCTTCCGCCCGGACGAGGCTTCACTTCGTCCGGCATCACGGGATGTAGCATCACCTTGTTCGGGTGCTGCGGCGTGTTCGCAGAGTAGCCCTTACTCCAATCGTAGCTGACAGCGTAGGCGAAGATGTTACCGTTTCGGTTGAAGGCGGTGGCAGTGATGGGACCACCCACGTTGGGGTACCCCTTTAGGCGGTGTTTGGCGTCCTTGTCCCACAGGTGGAAGCCGCCGTCGGAGCCTGCGGTGGAGAAGGTGCCGTGGATGGGGTGGAAGGAGATGTCGTTAACGGAGTAAATGTTGTTAATGTCGCGTTGGTTGGGGGGCGTTTCGCGGTGGCATTTGAAGCTGAAGTTGGAGCTGGAGTCCTTGTCCTCGACGTACTGGATGGCACAGCGGCCCTCGATGCTACCGACGGCAAACCCGGTGGCGTCAGTGAAGCAGCTGACGACCCGCGTCTGCCACTTCAGCGGGGACTGCATGGTCTTGTAGAATTTCGTGGGGTTGTCCAGGTTGATGATGTTGATGTAGCGGTCCGCCGTGCCAATCACCAGGAGCTTGTTCTTCACGTCCATCGTGTAGACGCGCTCCTGGCACTCCACCGTCGCGATGGGGGTTGACTGCCGCAGATCCCAGTACTTGACCGTCTTGTCCCACGAGCCCGTCACGAGCAGCGGGCTGTTCCCCGCCGGGTTAGGGATCATGTGGCAGCATTTGATGGGGGCGTCGTGGGCGGCCACCTGGACGGGCGTGGTGGCATTTGCGGCGAGGTCGAGCATGCGTGCAGCTTTATCCGCACCGGCGCCGACGACCTTCGTTCCATCCTGGGGAGGTATGTGTCAGCGTGATGAAGGGGGAGAGGCCAGTCTCCAATCAGGGTCGACTCACTGGTGACCAGCAGCAGTTCAACACCGGGGCTTCATGTTCGAACAGAGCTTTCCCTTCACTCTGGCCCTGCTCGTTGATCTCGTAGATCCGGACTTTCTTATCCCACGAGGCTACCGCGAGGTGTTCGCTGGCGGGGGAGAATCTAAGATCCGAGATACTGTCTTCGGGAGGCGAATTGAGGGCGACATCTTTGGAGATATCCCCGGTGGTGTTTGGTTGAGTTCCTGTCGTCGACGCTGCGCCGACAGAACCGAAGAGCGACATGAGAGACCTTTTGCTTTGGTATTCGAAAGAAGAGCTTTGGTACGAAAAATGGAGAGACGACGAGATACGGGGAGTCACCGGGATATTCTATCAAGTGATAGAGACGAGAGGAGAAGGGGAAAGAAATGCGAAGGTGAAGTTGGCGCGCAACGGCATCCCAAATAATAATCAAGGAGGAAAGTGGTCGGTGGCCGGCAGAATCTTCAGCTCAGTTCACCGCCTGCAAACAAGACAAACATGAGGTCAAGGTAAAAAGAGCTCAGCGTTTAATTTTTCTTTGGTTTCATGCATTTACCTCTTTGCGACGTAACTTGGAAATTCCATACACATGTGTACGCAAGAACAAAAAAAAAGGAAAACAAGGAAAAAGATAATGCTCGCACTCGGACTCGAACCGAGGATCTCGGCATTACTAGTGCCGCGCTTTACCAACTAAGCCATGCGAGCGGACTGGTTGATCGGCTGCCGATAATTTGCTATCTGAGACAGAAAAGCATCTTGACCAATTAGGCAAGTGAGCGTGGACGGTCCTACTGCATATGTAGTCTTGAACGGCTACGGAGTACCTACCTAGAGACAAAGACATAACAGCACTGGCTGTTTACCTTTTGTATGATTCTATACTCTACTATCTTTCACCAAGCGTCGGGTTGTTTTGCGGATCTCGCCCAACTATATATATCTGCAACCGCCCCCGTACCTCAAAACGAAGCCAGTGGATAACTGGTTACAACGATAACCGCTCATACTTGGCTAGTACAGATCGAAGTCTTCACCGTACTAGGTTAGACTAGTGCTCGTATATTTAGTAGTCGATCGACACAATCAGCTGACTATGGACCACGTGAGGCCTTTGTTCTTGGGCAATTCGTCGAGTTGTCGGTCGATGTCTTCATCATTGCTCGACCCGGTGAAGATCCCACCCCGCAAGAAGAATACACCCCACTGACGGTACAATCCCGATTCAGCACTGGAGAAGGTAGCATTGAGAGGGAATTGTTTAAAGTACCGGACTAAGTGACGGGCCCGAAGTGGAGCGGGCGGAAATGCGGGGTGCAGCTTAGTGGTCCACCCAGAGCTGTCGACGTCAACCTACTCGTGTGATCCGGTCGTCCCGGCATGTCTCCGGGGAGGACACATTCCTGGGGGCAAGAGGTAAGGGGGATGGAATGAAAAAGGACACAACTTTAGTCCTTTTGGGTGGGCTGATGGGTCGATGATGGACATGGGTTTGAAACGATCGACTGATGGAGTGGACTGATGTGGTTCAAATGCGGAGATCCCATACATCATCCACCATCACCGCACTAGCGCCTTTTTGTCTTGGGTGTATAGAATATAGCCACCTGGATCTCACTCTTGACGTCGTCGAGACTGCCATGTTGCCCGAAGAGGGATCCCCGAGGCCTCGACCAAACGGGGATATGTAGAGAGACCAGACGGAAGATGCAGCTGGCAAGCTCCCTGGGAAACCATCCGATGGGCTCAATCGTACCAGACGAAGCTCGTCCAGAAGACAAATCATATTCTACCAGGGCAAATCTCCTCCAATCCGGGAGCAGCGCCCCCGCTTGTTGAACAAGGTCATCGATGATGCTACATTTTGGGTGCGTCCAGCATCCATGTCGCCCGCTGGTCCAGTCAGATCACCTGCCCTCCCTCCCTCGTCTGCTTCCCCTCTCTCTCTCCTCCCTTTCCTCCTCCTCCTATCTTTCTCTCGTCTCCTCCTCTCCCCTTCCTATCCCACCTATCTGCATCTCAACCAGACTCTCATACGAAGCCATCTCCAACACTCCGGTAAGTTGTCTCTGTTCCTGCAGTCATACCCCTCTCACCTGTACACCATTCAACCTTTTACTCCCTTCTAATCACCACTAATCAGCATACTCAGTCCTGACCAGTGTCTCTAGTTCACATCGACTTCTACCACCTCAATCATGTCTGAACCTCTCACCAAGGTCGACTCTGCCGTCGCTGGCTTGTCGATAAAAGACGAGAAGGACAAGGACAAGAAGAACAGACGTAATTCCACCGAGGGGGTTTACAACATCAAGGATCTCGGTAAGCAACTCCCCCGATGTCTTGCCTCCCAGCCAAGCCCTGTAGATAAAGACTGAGCCTCTGTAGAGGAGAAGAGGATTGAATTGACACTCCCAATCGAAACACAAAAGACCGGGTGGTGAGTCATGTCCATAACCCCCCCTTCTACCTAACGAGACCGGAACTCACTGGCACTAGGAAGCTGAACACATCTCCCTCAACGATTGAGGACAAGGACATCCTGAAGTTGCACCTGGTCAACCCTCCGGTCAAGAAGATTGACCTACATTTCCCACTGGGCCTGGAGGTGACTGCTCGGAATATGAAGGGAGTCACGATCAAGGATGCGCTGGACGCTATCTACAAGCAGTACAAGAAGAAGGTATGACACTAAACTCGCTTTTCCAAGTACAGCGGAATTAATGCCCCGTTCACAGACAGATGATGAGTTAGATGAACCTTACCTCAAGGGCTTCGAATGGGACAAGGAAGAGTGCTGGACACGTCTGATCGTCCACCAGAAGAAGCATGGCGAGCCCCAACAACCTAGTGGTAAGAAGTCCAAGAAGAAGAACAAGGACAAGGAAGAGGCTTAGAGCGATGATCCATCCTTATGGCGACAATCCGTCGTAGCCGCCGTCGTCTTGATCGTTACCAAGCCTTCTGTCGTCTGGCTTCCTAGCATTTCCTCATCGCGTTTGGGATCTAGAAGCTCGAGCTCGGAGACCGGGTGTTACTTTCTGTAATTCTGTGCTTTTTTTCTGCTGACTCTCATCTCTCGATGTTGATTCTAAGATACTTCGAACCTCGCGTACCTTCGTGCTATCTGGTTTTGCCGGGTAGCCATTCCACTCCTTTAATACGAGAACGTGAATACGAAACCTTCAACCGGACGTAGATTGTCTTATCGTATCGTAGCTTATCAACATCGACAAGCGTCGTTTACAAATGCCATATCTGAATGGTAACCCAAACTGAGCCCAGAAACTTTTTTACCCTAACCGGACACCATAAATCATCATGTGCAGTTCTTCAGTTCCAAAATCCGTCACAACCCGAACTACTGCCCCAGGCCCCGAACGGCCATGGCAAAAGCGCCCTCCCTCGTCTTGTGACCACCGATGAAGCCGCTGGCGTGGACAAACACCGCCCCCTCGGGAATCTTCTCCTTTCCAGCCTTCTCCGCCTCCGCAGACATGAGCCCGTCCAAGTCGGCATCCCGCACCCCGCGCCACGCCTCCGGCAGCGGCAGACGGGACACGAAGCTGCCCTCGTTCACGGGCACACACTGCACGCGCCACTTGGCGTCCTCGGCGGCGCTCTCCGGGTACAGGACGTAGTAGACCTCCGACTCGGCGGTGGCGGCACCCTCCTTCTCGAAGTTGTACAGGTGCTCCTTCCAGGGCACGCCGCCCTGGGGCAGGACGATGATGCGGCCAGAGGGGTGGACATCGCGACGGGAGCGGTAGGCATTGGCGACGGTCGTGCGGGCGGGCAGCCACGACGACGCGGCGTGGTGCAGCTTGCGCGAGAAGACGGAGCCGATGAAGGAGCTGGCGCGGGCGAAGAGGCTGTCCTCGTCCTGGGGCTCGCCGGGCGGGCAGCTCGGGTCCGGATGGTTCATATCGCCGACGACGGAGGTGATGGTGATGGCGCCGTCCTTGAAGCGCTTCTCGATGGCGTGGGCGGCCAGCGCGGCCGGATCGTACGCCGCCACGCCGTTGTCGTTGGCATCGATCGCCTCGATGAAGTCCGTGTACAGCTTCTCGTACAGCAGCGTCACATCGTCGTGATCCAGCGGGAGCCCCGTGTGCTGCGCGATGATCGCCCGCCCGAAGTGCATGTACACCAGTCCCGCTGACGACAGCTTGGTGTGGTGGTTCGGGAACGTCGTCGCGAACGTCCGCTGGTGGTGGTCATACCGGTTGGCGGCCGCGTCGTACTCGCCGCCGACGTCCACGACCGTGTGACAGGTGGCCAGCTGGGCGGGATCCCGGGTGCGGAGGAGCGGCGACGCGGCGTAAGTGGGCAGCTGGCGCAGGAGATACACGGCGAGGGCCTCATCGGCGTGAAAGTGACCGCTGCGGGGGGTGATCAGTAATGGCGGGCCGGTTATTGGGAGAGAAGAGGAGGGCCGTACTTGTGAGTCCCGATAAGGGGAGACGAGGTCTTGAGCTTCTTTGCGATTGTTTCGTCGGCCATTCTAAACAATTGGCGGAATCGAAGCATCCACGAGGGTTTATTTGATGCTGCGTTTTGGGAGGTCTTGATAGAGAGACGCTGGAGCTGCCCGAAACGGAAATGCGGTAGGGTTTTTATCAAGGGCTTTGGTGAGCATGTGATGTCACCATACCGGCGTACAGAGTACATACCTACACCTACCTATATGTACCTAGATACCTAGGTGGTCCATCTTGATTCATAAAATTATTTCACTCTGTCGTCCTTGTTGAATATTCATATAACATCGATCCTACCACTTGAGGTCATAAGGTGCGTTGTTGAGTGGTCACTCTATCGTATTGTAGAAAGCACGTGAATCACGAGATAAGATCGAATCCTCCAACTCCAACGTGTCTCTCAAGATCAAGCTTCTCTCTCCCTCTTCAGCTTCCTCTTTTCCCCTGTCTCTCCTCTAGAAAATTCATCTCTTCGGTTGCATCTCCCATGGGTGTCCACTGACAGTCTCGTCTCTCTTCCCTCTCCTCCAGCAACACCGTGTTTGTTGCTCTTCGGCCCTTTTTCCCTCTCGTTCCTTAACTTTCTCTCCGTCTCCCCGCGTTCCCTTTTCTCTTCCCTTCTTCTTTTTTCACCTATTTCCTCGAACACTCTCTCCCACCGGTTGCACGCGTCTGTGGTCGTGCGCCTCCTTCATCTGGCCCGATGTGGCTTTTTCGGGTCTTTTCCTCGGTCATTTTCCTGACCGTCACCGTCTCTTCCATCCCCCTGGCCTTTGATGTCGGTGGGAAGACGTGCGGTCTGGCCTACTCTCTCTCCCTGGCCTCCTTCTACTTCCTCTTTTCCCTCCTGCGTCTCACCACCCCCGACCGATCGTGGTTCCGCTCGTCCTTGATCGTCCTTATTCGTTCGACCCAATGGCTTATCATCCCGATACTTCTCATCTGGTCCCTCAATCGCTTTTCGATCGACGCGGATAACACTACGGGGTGGGTCGAGCGCACCTTCAGTGGGAAGCGCGCGCAGGATTCGTCCATCCAGGAGTGGTTGTTTGGCCCCGATGGCCTGGTGGAGTCCGTGACAATTGGCAACTGGGATAAACTCTTGACTTGGTCGACACCGGTTTTTCAGCTGGTCGAAGGTTTCTGCAGCTTATTGGTGATCCAGGCTGCAGGGCAGATCACGCGCTGGCTCGTCAATCGGGGCGGTCGCAGTGACAGTTGGATGGTACGTACGCGATCTGTTGGAACCCCTCCTGTTCGAACGCTAATTCCCCCGTAGATCGGGCTGCTTGTCCTATCCGCGTCAGTCATCTCCAGTGCCGTCTACTTCCTCTGGCGCGTCCTCCAGTTTCCAGAGATTTCCAACGTCGATGCCGCCCTGATCGGAGTGTCGATCACCTGCGCGGTGATCCTGTGCGCCTGGGGGATCGGTAGCGGTCGCGGGAACCCGGTCGAGAGCTCGCTTCTCTTCGCATACGTCGTTCTCTGCATCTACCAGATCTTCACCGATTACCGTCCCTCGCACCCAGTCGAGCAAGTGCCCTCGCCTGCGCAATCGGGCGACTTCCCCCCGCTTCCACCAATCATCATGAACTCCTACACCACTCTTCTGCACGCACTCTCTCTCCTGCCTTCTATCATCCACGCCGCTTTCAACGTGATCACAGCGGTCTTCGGTGCGGTGACCCCGTCCGTGCTCATCTCGCTCATGTACCGCATCTGCGTGCTCTATGCATCGACCCGGATTATCCCTGCCGTTCGCGAATCCGGGGCGCGGGCGCTTTCTCAGGAGGCCTCGCTAGACGACTCAGATGCCGCTGGCCAGTTCCTGGGCTTCCTCAGTTACTTTTCGCCCTCTATCCTGATTGCTGTCTATACCAGTCTGTTGATGCAGCACTTCGCGTCCACCTCCCAAGCGATGGGTGGGAGCGGTGAGTGGTGGAGCACCCAGGGCGGTGGCGGTGGGAACCTCTGGCGGTGGATCAACTTGGCGTGCACGTTGGCGTTGTATGCCGTCGAGTTGTGGCTCGGTGAGAATGATGATCTGGATTCAGGACTTGCCGGCCACTGGAAGACCGACTGAAGTCGCGGTCGGTCCTCGTCGAACGGCAGTTGCCTATGCCTACAATGGCAATCGCCGTTCTACCAATCTATTTGTATTGCGATGAACCCTCCCCCATTCTCTGGCTGTCGCCTATGGCTGTCAGACCCAACGCCCCTGAACCCCTCCACAGCCACACCGTCCAAATGTCGATTATCGAATATTGCCGGCATTCCTCTCCATTTGGACCCCTTTCCGTGGCGGTGATACACTGCCCAACTCGAGAATATGAGACTGTAGCCTCAGAGAGCCGATTCTTGTTTTCGCACATGTCCGAGACCCCGATATCCTGTCTCCCCGAGGAGACGTGTGGTGCAACCGATGAAAGGTGTCTATCTCGATTGCATTGTCGCAGCGGATGGATAGAGAACAGGGTTCTTGTGTGATGTTCCAATGGGGAACAGACTCCTCAGTTGGGATCTGTTCTGGAGACCTTTTTGCTAGAAATCCTTGGACCACGTCCGGTCGGATTTGCTACGTTTTGCCGTTACGCCTGTAGACGCGTTGCCCTCTGTTTGAGGGTGACCTGCATTACCACTATTCCCCTGTGATTCGTTGCTTCTGGTTCTATTATACCCCTCCAGTCTATCGTTGATCTCTGGTTTCCAACTATTTTTCTTGTGTTTCCACCTACGGTGTGTCTGTCCTGGTGTATTTTACAGATAGCTATACCCAATTTAGTTTGATGATCTTTTCATAACGATCTCGAGCACAGTAAGTTGGTAAGCTGAGATGATAGAGCGTGTATACTATCGAGTAAAAATCAATTTGCTGGTATCATGTGGACGACAGTAGGCTTTTCGACCCCTGCATCTGCAGACCAAAGTGGTAACATATACGGACGAACTGTAGTATAACATTGAGGGGCATCACACATAACAGGAGAACAGTCAAAGAAACAGCAGCCGGAAAGACGAAACCACCGGATCAATATGTCCGATCAAGAATGAGAGGAGGGAAAAAAAAATGCGAATTGATATAAACAGAGAAGGAAAAACGCAGTCGGAACGGGACAGGCATATCGTTATAGAACGTCCTTTCCATCCCCGAAAGCACACCCGACATGGACAAGCCATAAAAAAAAGATTGAGAAAAGATAACCGTCAAATACATCGTGGAACAAAAATCCATAGCGCCAGGCTCTTTTGATATCACCAACCACCGCACGGAAGCACAAACCGAAGGCAAAGCACGACCAAGAAACAGAACAGAACAGGACAAACACGACAACCGGGCTTATCGCCGGATGGGGACGCCCTCACGAGCCGGCGGAGGACTCACGCTGGCCTCCTTTGCATTTTGAGCCTCGTCGTCGCCGCCCTCGGTCTCGTCCACGCTCGTGCCCCGCTGCAGGTAGCTCGCTTCCTTGACGGGGCTGCGACCCTGGAAGCCGATGGAGCCCGGATGACCGCTGATGCTGCCGGGAATCGGCTGGCCCTGGGCGCCGGCGGAGCCGCCATTGCTGGCGGCAGCCGGGTTGTTGGCCCCCGGCGAGGTAGCGGTTAGATGGGGGATATTTTCGGGGACGGGGTGCTGGGAGCCGATGTTGGTGACGCCGACGTCGGCGGCCTTGCCGGCCTTGCTGAGGGCGTAGTCTCCCGAGTCGAAGTATTTCCGTTCCTGGGATCGGTTAGAATCGAGGTGGTCGTGGAAGTTGTAGGAGGATGGGGCACACCTTCAGTTTGTTCTGGAGGAGGTCCTTCTTGGTGGGCATTTTGCCGTACAGGCGGAGAAGTCGCTGCTCATCTGGACTGAGAGACTGTGGATTGGATATTGCGTTAGTTTGGATGGTTCTGGTATGGGGCCTGAGAGGCATTGGGGACGCACGCTGGTGTCGACTTTATTCTGTTGGTGGGGGTTCATTGTGGATAGACAAGGAATCGGTCGATGGGAGGCAGGTTGGAGGGAGTAGATTGGGAGGATGGTGAAAGAGAGAGAGGGTGGAGGGAGAGAAAGTAATGTTAGGACAAGAGAGGTTAGGCTAGAGGATGTGAGGGGTGTCGTCAGAGCGCCCCACCAGTAGGAGACTATGACGAAGGGTGTGGTGATGGAGTGTGGTGGAGCAGGAGGAAAGTCTAGCAAGGCGAGTGAGACTGCTGGTATATTTCTGATTCAGTGGTATCTGCCAGGCGGGAGGATGTTGTGACAGTCGAGGCAAGTGGAGGTTGGAAGAGGAGGTGGTGGTGGTGGTGGTTTGGATGGACGTTGATGTGGTCTGACTAAGGCTGCTGAGTCACGCCCTACCTGTTTAGTGCCCGCACGCTTGGATTCTGCAGAACATCACGAGACGGTCTAGATCGAAATGAAATATATAGCGAAATAACATTTGCCGTATGTAGATGGGGAATAGAATAGATTAAGGCTCAAGGCTAGTGATTCATGGTGGAATTGTCGGGGCAGAGGTTTTGATGTGATGATACTCCGCATGGTTTAACTCCATCCGACAACCATTTTTTTCACCCCTCCAATATCAATTCCAATCGCCGATATATATATCCACTACTCTTTTTCTCTCTGTTCCAAAACCATACTTCTGAATAATGCCCGAACAAACCCCCTCCAATCCAGTCACTATTGTCGTGGAGCATCTGGATCCCGAATTGGGTACCTGGTCTGCTCTGGAGTACGGCTGTATCGCTCGTGAAGCCCATGCTTCAGGCAGCCGATTCCTCCTCAGTTCAGTTCCTACTTCCCTCCAGGTGCCAGAGGACCTCGCCGCAACCAATGGGTTCGAGATCGAACATCGGAGCGTCGAAGAGATCTTTGCGGACCGCCGGTCCAAGGTCTGTCTATTGGATCCCGCTGCCCAGGTTGAGTTGAGCCCCGAGGATGGGGATACCTTCGAGGTGTTTCTTTTCGGTGGTATTCTGGGTACGTCTGCATCCTGGACGAGAACTGATGATAAAGTCTGGCAATGGACTAACCAAGAGGTTCTTCACTGTATAATACAGGCGATGACCCCCCGCGAGGTGAGTTACTACTCGATCTAGAATACAACACCAGCTACTAACGTTTTCTAGACCGTACGTCGGAATTGAGAAAGAAGGGCTACGCCGGTCGACGGCTGGGCCCCAAGCAGATGACTACGGACACCGCAGTGCGCGTAACCCGTATGGTTGTGCACGAGAAAGGTGATCTCACTTCACTATCTTCGATCACATTGGATCTCCAAGGGTCGACTGACAAGAAACAGTTCCCCTGGAGAATATCCAGTATCTTGACAACCCCGAGATCCTGATCAACGACCATGAGCGGACGGAGATGCCGTTCCGCTACGTGAAGGGCGAGGACGGTCAGCCCATTATGCCGCAGGTGAGGAGAATCCTCCGGTCCGGAGGGGATCTGGGTCGAAGCTAACCCAGAGAATTAGGGCATGATTGATCTGATAAAGAAAGATGCCGACCAAGGCATTGATGACCTTTTCTGACGTACTCACTACATACTCTCATATTGATAATAGACGCCCTGAAGAGGCAAGAATAAGATACATCCGGATACGGAATTACCGTACGGGGGGGCCCGGCAGCGTGCCGACTGGCGGAACGCCACGCCATCGCCTTCCTGAGTAGTCATCAATCCACCGACCGTCCGTCAATCAATCCCCTGGCTCTTCTCCCATTACGAGGATCTTCTACCTCTTCTAAGCCTTCTGTCGATCTGTCCTCCTCTATCCGTATTCTTCTCTTCTACTCCTCTCCCTCACCCTCTCCCTCCATATACCTCGTATCCCCTCGTCGGTGCATCCCCTACAACTCCGTGTTCGGCCACCCGGGCGGACAAGCGCGGCACTTGATCGACATAGTATAATCAATGAGGGATTGAACGTGTCGTTTCAGTCCTCGCCGGACCCGATTTTCTTCCTGGCCCCGTGGACTCTGGCTTCCCGACTCTCCTTTTCCTCTTCCTCGACTCTGCGATTCCCCCTCCGCGCTAGAAATGGTCTCTTTATCACTGCGCGGGGCTAGATGGTCAGCCAAGGATGCTGCCTCGTTGTCCTTCGTCTCATGGGCGCTGTCCCTCCTCTTATTGAACCCGTTACTTGTCTCCGCCAAATCGGCCGCGGACTACTATGTCCGTTCTTTGCCTGGCGCCCCGGAGGGGCCGCTGTTGAAAATGCATGCTGGGTGAGTTGTCATCGAATCCTGTGCTCGCGTGTCCCAACTACGACCCCTAATCGCTGACCGTGACTCTCCGCAAAGGCACATCGAAGTCGACCCCGAGAATCACGGAAACCTGTTCTTCTGGCATTTTCAAAACCGTCATATCGCCAACCGCCAACGGACGGTGATTTGGCTCAATGGAGGCCCCGGTTGCAGCTCGATGGACGGCGCGTTGATGGAAGTCGGCCCTTACCGACTGAAGGATAACGCTACGCTGGAGTATAACGAAGGCTCGTGGGACGAATTCGGCAATCTCCTATTCGTGGACCAGCCTGTGGGAACGGGATTCAGCTACGTTAATGGGGACAAGTACCTACACGAGATGGATGAGATGGCCGCTCAGTTTATCACTTTTCTGGAGAATTGGTTCGAGTTGTTCCCCGAATACGAGCGCGATGACGTATGGGATAATCCCTCCCGCTTTGTCTGTGACCTGCACCATACTGACCGGCTGGTAGATCTATATTGCCGGCGAGTCGTTCGCCGGACAGCACATCCCCTATATCTCGAAAGCGATCCAAGAGCGAAACAAGAATGCGCATAATAAGTTCAAATGGAGCCTCCGCGGCTTACTCATCGGCAATGGCTGGATTTCTCCCAAGGACCAGTACCCTGCTTATTTGACCTACGCGTATGAAGAAGGTCTGATCCAGAAAGACTCGCGCATTGCGAAGAACCTGGAGGTGTTACAAGCCGTGTGCGAGTCACGGCTGGAAGGTGCAAAGAACAAGATCCACGTGGATGATTGCGAAAGTGTGTTGAACCAGCTTCTATCGAAAACAGCTGATATCTCCAAGAACGAATGTATCAATTCATACGACATTCGTCTTACTGACGACATTGGGGCCTGCGGTTCGAACTGGCCCCCCGAATTGACGCACATGAATTATTACCTCCGACAGCCCGAGCTGGTCAGCGCTTTGAACATCAACCCCGAGAAGAAATCCGGCTGGATGGAGTGCTCGAATGCGGTAACCAGCACCTTTAGACCCCAGCGGTCTGTCCCGTCGGTGCAACTCCTCCCGGAGCTGATTGAATCGGGTATCTCTGTTCTGCTTTTCAGCGGGGACAAAGACCTGATCTGCAACCACGTCGGCACCGAAGAAATGATCAACAACATGAAATGGAATGGCGGCATTGGCTTTGAGACTTCCCCTGGTGTGTGGGCGCCCCGCCACGATTGGACCTTCGAAGGCGAACCCGCGGGCATCTACCAATACGCTCGGAACCTGACCTACGTCCTCTTCTACAATGCCAGCCACATGGTGCCGTACGACCTTCCTCGCCAGAGCCGAGACATGCTGGACCGTTTCATGCAGGTTGACATTGCCAGCATTGGCGGAAGCCCGGCGGACTCTCGCATCGACGGGGAGAAGCTGCCCCAGACGTCGGTGGGAGGTCACCCGAACAGCACCGCGGCTGAGGAGCAAGAGAAGCAGAAGATGAAAGAGGCGGAGTGGAAGGCCTATGCCAAGTCTGGCGAGGCCGTCCTAGTGATCCTCATCATCGGCGTGATCGTCTGGGGCTTCTTCATTTGGCGCAGCCGGCGACACCACCGCGGGTATCGAAGCGTATATGACAAGAACATGAGCAGGAGCTCCGTCCTGGAGCGATTCCACAGCAAGCGCTCCGGAGCGGACATGGAGGCGGGGGATTTCGACGAGGCTGAGCTCGATGACCTCCATTCTCCTGGGTTGGACCGAGAGAATTACGCGGTTGGTGACGACAGTGACGACGATGCGCCGCAGCAGCATCAACGGCAGGGTTCTCGCCCAGGGGGAGGCCAGTTATGAGGTTCTTTGATCTGATGCCTGTCATTCCTGTTTGTTTTCTCGACACTGTCAGTATCTGTATTGTTTTGGCCTTTGTTAGCCGTGAAGCATTTGCATGTAGTTGGCGAATAGGTTCAATAGACACGAATATCAACTTTGACTTGTGATAGCTACATATGTTCGTTTATCCATCCGGTCTATTTATTACCCATCCTTTATGTACTCCTATATTGTGCATAAAGACAACAACCGCCTTTCAACTGATATACATGCATTACCTCCCAACAGTCCATACCTTGACACTCCCGTCATCCGCAGTGGTTACCAGGACTTCTTCGTTCTTGCCCTCGACACGGCCTCGATCGGCGCGCTTAGCCCACGCGACATGGTTGATTTCATAGATGCCATGGGCGCCGTCCACAACGCCAACGACCACCCACTCGGTGGGAAGCTCCCTCGGCGACGGCGTATCCGTGTCCATAGCCTGCGCCGTGCCACCGACAAACCGCTCTTCGTACAGCACAATACGCCCGTCAGCTCCCACGGACGCCAACAGGCCGGTCCGGTTACTCCACGCCACGGCGTAGACAGACAGCTCGTGCATCCTCGGCAGAACCGCATCCTCCTCCCAGGTCTCGTCGGTGCCCGTCGGCCGGATGATGCTGGGGATGCCGCTCCCGCCGAACGGAGGCCCCTCCTGCTGCTGGTGCTCCTTCGGCAGCCGTCGCCAGATGCGCACGGTGCGGTCATCCGAGCACGACGCCAGACGCGGCCCGGACAGCGCGCGACTCTCCCTCCACTGCGTCGAGAGCGACGTCGCAGGCTGCTCGCTCTCGCTCTCGACCCCGGCCGTCGCCGGCACCGTGTCCACCCCCTCCCAGTCCAGGAACCACACCGTCCCGCCGTGGCCCTTCAGACACGCCACCTGGCCCCAGTCGTCGAGGTCCTCGCGCCACACCCGGATCGTGTCGTCGTAGCTGCCACTGGCCAGACACTCCTCCGTCGGATGCCACGCGACGCTCTTGACGTCGCCCTCGTGCTCCTGCATCACCGCCACCGTCTCAAAATTGTTGTCGCCGTCGTCCAGATCCTCCCAGATCCAGATCGACTTGTCCCGCGAACACGTCGCCAGGAGCATCCCCGACGCCGACCACGACACGCTCTTGACCTCGCTGTCGTGTCCGTCCAGCAGCACCGCAAACCGCCACTCCTCGTCCTCGTCGCCGTTCGTCTCGTTCGTGTCGGCCACCGCCTCCCCCGTCAACCCCCACGCCTCGCTGTCGGCCCCCTCCTCACGCCCGTAGCTGTCCCACCGCCGCCAAATCCCCACCGTCGCGTCGAAGCTGCCCGTCGCCAGTACGCTCTCGCCCTGCACGTGCGGCTTCCACGCACACGCCCGCACGCTGCGCTTGTGCCCGCCCGTGATGGTTGACAGGAGCCGGAAATTCGTCAGTGAGTACACCCGCACTGTTTTGTCGGAGCTGCAGGTCGCCACGATGGGCAGCGTTGGGTGCGGCGCCGTGAACCAGGTGCGTTCCAGCGAGGGGGGTGTGAGGTCGGAGAGGAGACTGAGGCCGCCTTGGGCCGGTGCGGGCGTCATTTTGGGGTCCCTGTATATGACCAATATATCGTGATGTCTATAATTGGGGGTTTGTGGCGGTGGTTTGTGCGTGGTGTCTGTCGAAGGAGGGAGAGAGAGGAGTGATGGAATTATGCGGGCGGTTGTGGTGGGGTGAAATTGATAGCGGCGGATGACGAACTGACTGATATGATAAATAATCCCGCCCGCTACGGAGTGAGTATATACGGCGGAGAGTTGCATTCGGAATCTCTGAAAATCGTCATAAAGATAATCTGTTCATAGCAATCTACATATCCAACTATACATTCCAAATGATTATGCCCCCGGCGTGGGAGAACGGCTTTCTTCCAAGACTCGTTCGTAGACCGTCCCATGACAGAGCCAGTCGACTTCACGCACCTTCTCCAGCTCCTCCGTCAGTTGGCCAACTTCGCCTACGAATTCCGGCATGCCCGCGCCAGCCAGGCTCTGACTGGCTGTCGTTGTAGCCCGTATCCTCTCACTCGCGCTGGATGCGCTCACGCGAGAGAGGACGTGCGCCCGCAGCCGGGAGAGGATGAGTCGCGCGACGGGGTCCGCGAAGCTGGTCGCTCCGGACGAGGAAGACGGCCGTTCTGGCGGGGAGAGCTCCATCTGGATCTCCACGGATGCCTGCGGAGTCGTCGTCGAGGAAGCCACGGCACATGCCGTAGCGACCGGGGCCAAAACCCGCCGGATCGTCGCAGCCAGCTGGCTGCTCGCGCTGGGCGGCATCGGATGGGTCGACTCGAGGATCGATTGAACTCGGTCGGGCTGGATGTCGTTGAAATCCAGGGATAAAATCCGGTCCGCTTCTGCCTTCCATTGCGATCGCACATCGCGCTTGAGGAGATTCTTGGCCGTCAGGAGAATCGATGCAGTGGCTGCAATCTTGAATGCTTGGGCATGGAGTCGTTGCAGTCGCTGTCGGTCCAGTTCAAGAGTCTCCGGAATCAACTCATCGGAGACTGCAGCATTACTCAGAACCAAATCCACAAGCCCTTGTGCATAGACCTTGGGGGTTGGTGGCTGAGGTTCCCCGTGCACATTCTCCGGATCACGTTTCCGCATTTCGTCCGCAACGATCTTGCGGTGCGTCCGCCAGAAGCGCCGACTCTTCCCCAGGCCCATGGTCCCGTCCTGGAGGCCTCTTTCGAATGACCTCTGCTCATATCCCGGAGCTTCCTGGATGAGCTGCGGTGCAGCAACTTGGATCATAAAGTTCGTGTGGTCGAGAGAGAGGAGATCGATGATCCCCATGAGTCTAGCCAGGCGGTCAATCGCATCGCCGGAGGTGTCTTCCGCAAATGCCTTGACCACCGGGTCTCGATAAGGTGCACAGAGTTTCGGCAGGATGGTATTCATGAAGTTAAAGAAACTGTCGTAAGAGAAAGCGCCAGCCTTGCACTGGCTTTCAACCAGCTTCGGGTCCAGAACTTCGCTGATGAGAACATGCAGGGAATTTCCGGGTCGCAACGACCGCAACAACCGGTCCTGGATCACCGTGGCCATGGCTACGGTCCAGTTCGTTCCCAGGCCCGCATCCACATCCCTACGCATCATCTCACACATGTGGTTCATGATCTGTCTTCGCGGCTCAGTATACTGAGCTTCCTCGATCTTGTACTCTTTGTTGATAAGAAGCTCATGGACGAGAGCGCGGTTTTCCGGCAGAGCGGTAAGGAGCTGCGTGAATCGCTCGTGTGGGGACACTCGCTGCTTATCCAGCTCCCGCAGCACGGTGTTGTCCACATTGTTGAAAGACTCACTGATCGGAGATGCAACACTTTCCGTAAGCGCCTCCGTCGAGGCGGGCGCCACCTCTGCAGACCGCGGAATAGCCTGCTTGGAAGCGGTCCGCTTCTTCTCCCGTTTTGCCTTTTTCAAGGCATCCCGGACCATCTGCATCGCCCGATCCGACCCGGCTAGACGCTTCAGTCTGGCGAGGAGCAAAATCTGGTTCTGTCGGATCCCCTGACGGTAGTCCTCCGCCACGCCCCCAGCCCGGTCATCTTTGACCGTCTGCCAGATTAGTTCGAGCTCAATAAACTGGGCAAGCATGATTTCGATTAAAACACTCGAGTCATGTGTCTTCCATGCATGGAAGGAAGAGAAGAAGACATTGTATGCCTCGCAGAGCGTTTGCAAATCAGACGACACGGCCGATCCCGAGCAGTACCCGCAGGAGAGCAACGGGGTGACTTGGTCGAACGCCGCAAGCAGCTCGCGGGCCTTCGCGATCAAGTCTTGCTCCTGCTCGCCGTTGCTGCTCAAAACCTCGGCGGGATGGGTCACAATGAGATAGCTGCTAAGGAACGTCCGCACTGCACCTCTGCCACCCATCGTCCCGCTCTCCATATCTTGGAGGCCGCAGAGACGGAGGACCTTGGCGGTCGTGGTCAAGACGTTGTTATCGGAGAGGAGGGCGCCCACGTCTTCAAAGACCATCTCCCGGATGCGGTCGGTGTTCAAGTTCAACGCTCGGAATTCTTGCATGACCATCCTGCAATGAAACGCTCTCCATGCTCGTTGGATCTTTTTAGCAGCCGCATCCTGGGTGAGAGACATGGTCACGGCCGTAGACATCTTCTTCTCCTCAGTAGTAGGCAAGCTGCTCGTACGGGAACGCCGAGGGCTCTGTTGATACAGAAGGCGTCGTTTCTCCGCCTCGGCGAACTTCTCTGCCATCTCCAAGCGCAGACGGGCGTGCTCTGCTGCCTTCTTTTCACGATTATCCTCGGCCTTCTTCTTCGCCCGACGGACCTCCTCCTCGCATTTGGCGGTGATCTCCGCGAGCAGCCGTTCGCGCGTCTGCTGGGCAGCCAGCGCTCGTTCCTCGTGCTGGAGGTTCCTGGTGGCGGCTTTCGTCAAAGCGGCCCGAAGTCGGACCTTCTCCGCGTGCAAGGCGCGATCCGCGAGCCTTGCCTTCCGGCTCTCCAGGATGGAAGTGCGGCGGAGATGTTGTGCGACGTGATCGGTGGGCGATGAACCATGCGCCGACACGCCCGAATGATGAGAATGGAGGGATGAAACAGAGCTCCGGCGAGATGACGCTGCCGAGGAGCGTCGGACCACGCTGGACTTTCGCGAGAAACGCGCTGCGAGGTGGGCGGGCAGAGTCAGAGGGAGGGTCGGCTCGTCCGACAGCATTTCCACGTCGGGCTCGGGGGAAGTCAAGGGTTCGGAAGTCACAGTCGGGCCGGCATCAGGGAGCTGAAGCTCAATATCCGAGTTGCGGCGTAGCATCGTCTGTTTTGGGGAGGTGTGGGTTTGGACGAGATGCGCCTCAAGGAGGGGCGCGCGATTATCGATAAACAGCGGGGGAACTGCGGGTGGGATAAAGGATTGACTGGGTAGGTGAAAGGACCGTGAGAGATAGAAACGAGACGGGACTCTCCTTGGTATATACTTCTCCCCGGATTGCCACAGGGCATGTGAGAGAAAGAAGGGGGGAACTGGAGAAGCTGAGCCTTTGGGTCTAAGTCCGGGACATGACCAGGAGGGTCTGCGGAGAGATCCGTGCTTTTGTTTCAAAGGGAGTGTGGCGAGAAGAGGATCGTCTAGGGGTAGGGATCGAGGGATCGAAAACGAGAGTCGAGGAGTAGAGGGACACGCAGGGCCCTAAAAATACACGATGCGAGGAACTGTCGCCATCACGCAAGCATCGTCTGGTCGCTGATGACGGAAAGCCGACGGAGTTGGAAAGACGTCGAACCGCAACCAGCGATTATATAAGCAGCCATGGCACAAGTGAACTACGACGGAGTATGGAGATGCGAGATGATCATTCATGCAATATATTGAAGATCCTCACTCCTATATCCCCCAGAAACGCCCAAAACACCATAAATACAGTCGAGGCCATATGTTCCTAGCTGGTCCAGCCATTGTTCGTAGATTCATCACTTACCCAGCAACCGGGATTATCGATGTCCGAAGATGTCGATGCTTTCATTGTCATCGTCATCATCATCATCATCTTCCTCCTCCTCCTCTGACTCGCTCGCCCCGGACGTGTCGTCCTCTTTCTCGGCTTCGGATCCAGACGCCCCGTCAGCCGACTCTGTCTCCCGGCTGAGGAAACCATATCGGTACTTGAACTTCGTCCCCCAAAACCGAACCTCGCCGTAATCATCATCTTCATTATCTTTGGCCGTCCTTCGTCCAAAGATAGAAGCCGACTGGGACCGTTCGGACCCGCGGTCAGGTGGGATACCAAAGTAATTACTGATGACAGGGGATATGGCACGTCCCCGAGTAAGATTGTACGACGCAAACCGCCCATTCGGTTCGGTGGACGAGGGTGCACTGAGCTGAGATTCTGGGTTGGGGCCGGGAATGGAGCTGGTATCCAACCGCAAGGCTGCGAGCGCCAGGGCTGTGTCGTCGGCACCCTGGCTATGAGAAGTCGATCTTACATGCGACGTGGGGAAGCCTTGACCCCCTTCACTTTCTTCCACAGCAGCAGCATCCACAGCATCGCCCTGCAGCAGTCGGAGTTGGGCCGTGTTATACGATTCACACCTGGAGTCGGCCAGTTAGCCCCGCAGAATAGAATAGCATCCGAAACTTACATATCACACTTCAACCCGAGCCAATGGTACTTTACAACCGACTTGGCCCCGCAGTCATTACAATAGACCAGGGCTTTGGTGTCCTTGAATTCAGCTGGCATGGGTTGAGTTTGAATAGTACGATCCAGATTCCTGAATGTGGTTTCCATGTTTGTAATGGTCTTGCTGCATATTGGACAGCGGTACGATGATTTCGAATACTCGTTCAGACACCTCTGATGGATGCTGTGGCCGCACCGCATGAAGACCACAGTCTCCGGCGAGGTAAACATGTATTCACCACATATCGGGCAATCACACTGTGTGGATCGTTCGATGCATCGATGCGTGTTTTCGATCGAAATGGGTAGACACACACAGCACGTCTGTACATCCTGATCAGCACTATTTCTTGATAGCTCTCTCCAGTAGGATCCTCACCTTGCAATGGAAAAAGTCCTTGCCCAGGCCCTGACCGATACGGCATATACCGCAATCTGCGCAGTGGTATATGCTCTTCTTGCTATCGTTGTCCCAGAGTTTGCAGGTATTACAGTAATACTGCGCTGCTTGTTCGCCACAGTCTCGGCAAAACTGGGCGGCCGGCTGGGGATGTCCACATAGCATGCATAACATATTCTCGGTTTTTGGTCGGTCCAAATGGTGATCTTCAACCTCATCGTGGCAAAACCGGCAGGTATACCACTTCTTGCAGGTATAGCATTGTAGCTTGACGTTTCTCTTGTAGTGTTGGCATCCCAACTGAGCCTCCTCGACTTCCTCTGTGTCTAGGTCCTCATCCACTAAAGGTACATCAGATTCGGTTTTGGGAGAAAACGTGGGTTTAAGATCCTCTGCGGTGAGGTTGTACTGCGCATTTCGTGGTACGCCAGAGACGGTGGACGCTGGAGTGGTCGGATCGTTGGAGATTTTGCTTAGCTGTGAGGTTGGAGTGACCGGAGGGCTCGAGGCCAACTGAGAGAGTCCATCCGAAGGGTGGCCACGGGAGGCATTGTAGTTTTCGGTCATGAGTTCGTGAATCATGCGTGCTTTTTCTTCTATGTTGCTGGATTGTCGATCTCTGATAGCATGAATTTTCTTTCGTAAGATCCCCATGCCGTCATCCTCCGGTAAAAGGCCACGACCACCAGACTCCTCCATAGTGGGGGTGTGATATCGACCGGCGTCTTCCCTGGAATTCGTTTGAAGGGCGCTGGAGGTTATCTCGGTGCCGGAGCTCGACAACACCGGCGAATGTCGAGAAGTATTTACGGTATTTTGCCCGTTTGGAGTTTGCGACATGATCAAATTCGCCTCATGTACGGTCGATGTCGTCAAGTTCGAGCATTCTGCGGTATGGTGTGCGTCGTTTCCACCGATCGGGGGTCCCGCAAAGTGGTTATCGCCTGACTGTGTCCAGCCACCAGGTAGTCTCGTTTCCGGATCCTGTCCCTGCTCCATGTCTGGCACGGTCACGCTGTTCTTGCCACTGCCATAGTTGAAGTGTGGAGGAGACGGTTCTGCGGCGTCCGAGGTGGGTTCATGAGGTTGTCCATCGGCGGTAGGCAGCTGGGAGTCCCACTGATGTGAGAGGCGGCGGGCTTGCCGAACGACGGGTTCGATCAGCAAGGAAGAGATAAGCCCGCTCATGGAGGGGGAACGACATCTGACAGGGAAAGGAACATGGAACCAAAAGAGCGAAGACCAAAGACACAGGGCTGGAAGAAGTTGAAGCTGAACTCCTGGGAATAATTCTACAGCGCAGATGCCGGAACTGGCACTCGAAGCATGTGACATCGCTGCGGCGAGACAGCCGCTGATTGGTTGGTGGCCATCCGGATCGACAATACGGCGTCATACAACTCCGAGTAGTTTTACGAGGACTTGAATAGAATAACATGAGGAATGTAATTTAGGTAGGGAGTATATGCGTCCTTTGGCGAGGCGTCTGTGTTACAGTGGTGATCCTGGACGCATCACATATTCTGTATCTGATACGAGATATCCCGGTTCTCCTGCTTCTGCAGCCACTTGAAACTGGCGGCCTTGACGAACAAGCCAGGTAGTAAGGTCGTAATACACCGTGGGCCCAAGGTTTCTAGTCGCTGCGAATCCTAGAATACAATATGTATTCAGGATCGATCATTTACTGGATGGCTCACCGTCTCATCCTTCGAAGAAATAATCGCGACAACACCTTGTGATCGCTGCCAATTACCCACCATTGGTGAAGTATGCAAGACGAGGTACCTGAATGCGATTATCTTAAACAGGTGCCAAGACTCTCATTTAGCAGCATTAGAGTGAGATTGAACTGATCATTAGCATCTTTGCGAAGACCTGAATGCCTCTGGTTGACTCCTAGGCCTTTCAGACTGAGATAAGTCAGCTTAATTCCTTTACTCACAGCTCACAGTTCACCTACACTCGTAAGTCTTTCCTTAGATGAGGCTGCTCCCAATATCGGACCATCATCAGGTTCTTCACAATCTTATGCTCTATTCCTGCAACGTCGGCTGCTCGTTGCAAGAAACGCAGTGTGTTGGCAATCCTATGCGAGTTGAAATCCTGCGCAGAAGAAGAGCGAAAAGAAGACCTCAATGTTCGAAGCAGAACGTGTCGCGAAGGTGTCGAGTAATTGATCACTTTCAAGCCAGCACGATATAGGTGACGATATGCATGGATCACGGCTTGTTTGTCGGAAAGAGGCATTTGAGCAGCTATAGAGCCCATCTGGAAACCTGGAGGACGAGTCACCCTTGAGGATGTCCCAGGTCTGAGCGCAAAAAGGCACAGGAGAGAGACAAGAGCCAGAATCACGGGGTCCGTTGATGGAGAGAAACGCGCTAGCCCGATCGGGCGACAGCCGCGTTAGGCCGCAAGTGATCTTTTGCTGCCCGCTGGCGCCTGCAACCTTCCTTCTTACTACTACTACAACAACTACGACAACAACAACATCCGGCTCAGCTCAGCTCATTTGCCTCGAGACCTTTCCTCTTGTTCTTGTCCTCGTCGGCCCTTCGTCGGCTAGATAAGACTTTTCCAAGAGCGGGAACCGATCAAGCAAATCTCTTGATGCGTACAACGCTCAGAGCTTATACCTCTGCCGCATGCTCATTTCCTTTCGTGTAGACATGGTTGAACTAACAGATTTGTCTCAAAAAATGGCATACTATTGATTTGCCTTTACTGCGTGCCTGTTGTGTCCATATATACAGCGCTCGCCCTTCATTTTAAAAAGATTACTGATGCCCTCGCCATCCCACGACGTGATCCGGCTTGGACCGTTGATATGAAGGCTTACTGTTTGCCTTAGCGGCCTGAAAAGACGCAACTTATTGAAATGGCTCGAGTGTCTCGGAGACCCTCGTCGGCGCTCGCTAGGCGCGCCTCAAGCCGGGCTGCCCATAAAACGGCGCGGAGGCATAAAGTGATCATGGAGTCCATCACCCAAGAGAAGAAGAAGCTTCGAAGTGTTGTATGTTCCTGGTTGCTGTCGTTGTAAGAACGGTCTTGACGAAGAGAACAGATATCCTTCGAAGCCAAAGCACCTCCTGGATATACATTCATCCCCGCAGGAAATCCTCAACTCACAACGGCGTGCAAGGAGCTTTGTCGGAAAGATGGCCTGGAGATTTTTGCTGTTTCGGTAGGTTGACGACCATCTTCGGCTTTTTCCCTTTTCTTTCCCTATCTAACCCTTGCCTAGACCACTCCACACATGCGTACTCACGATCTCTCGCAACACGTCCATCGTATCGGGTACCACTTCCCAAGTGCAGTCGTCGCAGCTGTGTGTATGGAACTGGGTCTATATCTTACAGCAACAGGGAAGGCACTGCCGTTCCAGGGAACAAATGTCGTGCAACCCCGTCACCGCGAAGATCCCGAGATGTCCCAGGTACAAATTAATACTGAAGCAAGAGATGTATTGAAAGATCTTTTCCCTGGTATACCTGACAACGACTTGAATCAAATTATCAAGACCGCTTTCCAGAAGGTACGTCAATACCCATTAATCCAATCAAGGACAAGAAGAAAAAGAAGCTTCATTTCTAAAACAAAGCGAAGGGACAACGCAAAGTTGGTACCGCAGTCGAGCTTCCCTTAGCCCGGCGCGCACAGTTGGCTGTCGTGGCCCATATTCGGCATGTCTATACCGATTATGACAAACTTCTGAAGGCGACTTCATTTCATGAAGCCAGAAGCCTAGTTGAGGACCGCACACTGGCAAAGCTTGTAGAATGGAGAGGTGACGATGAAAATGGCAAGACTGTCCTGGAAGATGTTTTCCGCGAGGTCATAGTCATATCTGATGACGAAGACGACAGCGATGCCGAAGATGATGTTCTCAAACCTCATGATCGGGATTATAGTGTCGAGGTCATTTCGAGTAAACCTCGAGTTGAAGTTCTGCAACCAACGCCGATTAACCATGCCAATACTGGCTCTAAGGACTCTCAGCCAGGCTTCCCGGAAGATGATGCTCCCTCAGGTTTCCGAGTTATTCCACGGGATAATAGGAGAAAGAAAGTCGATCGCCGTGGTTTTAGCAGATACCAAGCCTGGGACAGGGCCATTAACCAGTATAGAAACTTTGCCAAAAATAGCCAGGAAGAACATATGCCGCCCAGAGATCCAAACCGCCATTATAATGCAGGCCAGCTAATACAAGCACCCATCGAGCTTGGTCAAGAGAATTTTCCCCAACGAACTTCCAGACCTCGACATGTCTCTGTTCCGCCGCATGGACTTTCTAATTCGAAACCTAATAGGCCAGATATTGCGGGTTTCAAGCCTCCATTAGAGCATCATGTAAGTCCCTTCTGGCACTAGCAAGATTGATACTAAAAGCCAACACTCCGATGAGCGGTTGGAGCGGACCAAGTGCATGTTTACTGACAACCAATAAACAACAGAAGCTCTTTCCAGTGGCCGAATCCCCATATGAGAAGCAAGCTGCACCCCTCAGCAGTCAGCCTCAGGGACGATCTTCCCCATATCATGAGAATAACACTTCAAATCATCGAGGTGAAACTCCAAATGCCCCAGTCTTTGTTAGTGGCCCCAAGGAAGTCCACCAGAAAAGCAGAGACTATTTTGGGCATTATCCTAGGACCACTGGTCTCCCATATGTGGAAAACAGCTTCAACCCACAGGATCGCGTACTACCATCTATTGAGGCCCCACCACCTGCAGAGAACAAAACCCTGGACAATGGCTCGTTAGACCACCTTTCCAGGAGAATGTTGGGAGACTTTTCAATCCGTTCAATGTCACCACATCATGCCCTTCCCCAGGAAACACAGCGTCTTCCTCATGAAATTTCCACGGGAGAGCAGTCATCCAAAAGACGGCGCATGGCTTATTATGATCAAGCCGCGAGCAATAACCCCCGGTATGATACTGGATCTACTACCACGTTGAGGGAACCAAATACAGGGACACGGTATGTCGCCGTTGGTCGTCCTTTACCGGGAGAGGAAACTCAGGATGGAGCCTATATCGACGTCCGTAAAAGATGGGTATCGCCGAGGTTGCCACCCTCTACTGTGAATGTTCCGCCAAGGACCATTGCAGAGCCTTCTTACAGGAAGCCTTATGATCTTAATGGTCAAGTGTCTTCCCTTCCACCACACCCCCAAGCGCTTCACCACAAACCCAGGATCTCAGAACGAGTACAAGCTGTACCCATTACAAGGCATCCACCTCTGGCCGATGGTGGTTATAATGCGGTCGCCCCAGTGCCAACTACCACCCTTAGGGAACCAGCCGTGTACCGCAGCTCACATCGGCCAGGGGTGGATAAGCTGCCAGCTGTGCCTGGCCTGCCAGTGCGAAGAAACCCTGACCGGACTATAACTAATGAACGTGTTCTTGTGCCACAGGATTTCTATCCAAAAAGGCACTATGCAGAGGATTTTGTCCGTGCTGTTGACATTCGAGAGCCTATTCCAGTTGAACCTCCGAAAGCTCGTCTACCGGCGAGCCGTGTCCCGGGAGGCCGCGATCTACCAACCACGAGCTTCCCTCGTGAGGCTTACACGCATGTATTACCGAGTAGACCACCTGATCACAGGCATTTCGTCAGATCTTCTGCTCTTGGGCATACAACGGTGGAGAATTCGTATGGTCATACCCAGCCTGGCTATGCCACATCGGTTCGTCACTATGAGAGACGACCTGAAACTACTTATGACTTCCCACGGTATGGCTTTTGAATCAGAACATAGAATCTCGACCTTTCGGTTTTTCTGTCATTATCTGTCTTGGAGATACTAACCATGCTATAGGCCGCTTCATGAGGTCCAGCCTCTCCTATCAACGGCACGGGAACCGCCTCGACCTATGTACGTGAGGACGCTTGATCGGCCACGGGTGCAGAGTTCCTTGCCTGAAGAAAGGCCCATTATCATTGTAGACTAAAGGGTGACAAAGGGTCTTGGATGAATTGTAGAAGCACTGCCTATTTTTATTGCTGCTGTTCGCATGAGAAATGTACATACGTTGATGGACATGGAAGAGATACCCGACTGCGTGTCAATTTACGGATATGTCATTGCTTAGACGCAGGAGGTCTTTTGGTTTATCGGTATGTTGTCGTAGGCCACAATAGAGCATTCATGTTGGGCTTCGCGCTAGGACGGCCCTTACGAGAGCAGTCACCGAATAACGAAACGAAAATGTATTCGCTATGGTATCTTGCCCATCTCTAGTTATGAGGTACAGACAGCCTTTTCAACCAGTATCATCCAGCCGCCCTTGCTGATGTCGATCGATTCAGACAGCCATGGCTTGTCCGTCAGCCTCCCCACTGTTTACCGTCTTTCCGGTCTTCTTGATCTTCTCCAACACAGTCTCGTACGACACGGCGGGCTCGGTGACGACGGTAGCGGTTTGGTTTTCCAGGCTGACGTCGAACGACTTAACGCCTACAGCGGAAGCGTGAGCGGAGGGAGCGGGGAAGAGAGGGGCAGATCATCTTACCGTCCAGCTTCTTCAGGACGCGTTCGACGGCTCCCGAGCAGCCACCACAGCTCATGGCGACGTTGAATTTGTACTGATGGTCCGACATCGTGGGGTATAGAAAGGGCGTGCTCGGTCGCTTGGGTCTTTGGGGGAAGACAGAAGGGAAATCTCGGTCGGGAGGAAGCGGCGGTCAAGAGTGGATGGACGTCTATATAAGCAGCTCGGAGGACACGGAGACGGTGGAGACTGGAGACAACAGTGGAAGTTGGCCACAGCATATGGATGTCTTCCTTTTTATATTACTCAAGGGGCAATGCCACCGAATCTGACTTTACGAGATTAACCTGGTTGGCTCATGGACAGCCGTTCTGACAAATGCTCTCCCAGCAGAATCCGCGTAAATCGCGCATGTCGTCCCGCTATACAGATCACACCATACAGCCAGATGATAGCCTGTCTTATATATCTATTCATTCAGTTAATTGCTTTGGACCGCTTAGAAACCTGCTGCCCTCCTCTTCTTCCTGGCCTTAGCCGCATTCTTCCGCGCGGCTTCACGGCCCCCGAATGTACCACGCTCGACCTGTGTCATCGGAAGGTCTTCGTCAACCAACTGGCTGCTCGGGAGCTGTCGCAAAGTAAAGCGGTCAGTATCCAGCTGGCTGCCCCAGTCCCGCACGACAGGCGTTGCTGAAAAGACCGGAGGTGGCGCAGAGGAATCCAGGTTGGCCCCTTGGGAGGTCTTCCGCCGTAAGCTCCGCTTTGGCGTCGTAGGTCTGGAGAGCTGCCCCATCTCGTCGGCTTCAGACGTGTGGCCGATTCTTTGCCAGTTGTACATGTCAGCATCCGTCCCTGGCTGCCACTGCTCCAGCATGTCCATTACACTCTGAGGCATAGATCGGTCGCCATCGAACTCCGTGAAAGATGATAGACTGGAGAACAGAGGGACGGGCGTGTCCTGTTTCTCTGAAATTCCATCCTCGGCCCATCTGGAGTCGCTTCGGGCTGCTGCACTGCTGTTCACGACATCCATGTTGTGCTCACTCGGAGTATTCGGTAGGAGGGATAGCCCTCCGCTCCATATTTCATTCGCGTCGGTAGTCTCATCGTTGTTGCTTGTATTGGTAAATTGGATGGGTAGTCCGGTAGCTCCGGCTTCACCGGCATGTATCGTACGCCGCAAGATGGTGACTTGCGACAGGACGAGATCGGCTGCGATGTTCCGAATCACCTTCTCTTTCATGATTCGTGTCCGCCCTGGTATATTATGGGGCAGATTAGATAGCCAATCGTTGGCCAACCTGTCATAGAGACCAACCAGGTTCACCCCTGTAGTGGAGGGAGGCCCGGAAACAGGCCTATCGCCAGAGACAGCAGGTGCCTGAACGAAAAATTGCCCAGATGAGCAATCCGCCATCATCCTGGAGAGGAATTCAGAAAGCTCCTGGGCATTCTGATCAATGTCATCCAATAAAGGGCTGCTACCAAGAAACTCATGTCTGTCCGAGTTCAGTATCATGAAGTCCGAGAAGGATTAAGAGGGAACTTACAAGGTTTGACCAACAGGCTGTGCACTCAAGTCCAAGTTGGAAACTTTGTTTTGCAACATCTTGATGGATTCTTGGAGACTTCTGTCGTAAAGTTGCGCTCCTTCGCCCTCCGGTGCAACTATTGTTCGCCCGGTAGCCACCGCGTAGACTTGTGTAAAGTCGATCGTGAACTGGGGAATCGCAAGGGGTGCTATATTTGACATTCCCGTATTTGAAGCGGTGAATATACTGGCACCAACAACAGAGTCATCCCAGTCATCGACGACAAAATTGTCCTCCGTCTGCACGTGTTGCTCTTTGTGTACTCCTGTATGTCGTCTCTTCACCCGAAGAATATCCTTTCCGAGCTCATCGTCTTCAGTATACTCTTTTGAGGGTCCAGTGAATAGTGACTCGCGAACACGAAGATGCGAATCCATTGTAAAAAGCTTTACAACCCTTGTGTCGGGGTTATAGGCTCCTTTGCCTACTGACGCTGGTGAATGACCAATTTCCCTGAAGACAAGAGTGGAGAATCGTGTGCTTTCCGGACTCGCTTCGGTATTGTCATCTGATATTGAGGATATGTCCAAGATGAAAGGATCAGGAATCGACAGAGTGCTCTCTGAAGGGGGAGAGCAATAATATGACAAGGCGAGAGTGTTCAGCCGTGAGTATAGAACAAGGTAGAAATCCTTGTCTAGAAGCAGTGGTGTTAATTTCAACGTGATATCCTCTGGGTCCCGGAAGTGACGCCAGGACAAACGGGGATACAGGGAAGGACTTGAGTCTCCCCCGGGAGCTGGAAGGGCGTCAGGGCCAACGTCCAACCAGAAAACCCGGGAGGTGGTTAGAATAAACACATGAACCGGATTGCATGGACTCCTCTTCACATCCAAGATCCATTCAGACTTCCGGGAGAGGTCAAGTTCTATTGGATAGGAGTAAGTCTCATCGTTCTCTGTCAGGTAGAGTATAGGACAGCGTCGATCAGAAACAATAAAGGTGTTGAAATTGCCCGCCCATTCAATAGCCGCCCACCCGTCATGTCGGGGATGTCCTTCTATATCTTGACCGTCACCAAGGTCAAGCCACGGTAGCGAACCGGATTTGACGCGATCTGCAGAGACCTTGCCCTTGTGTCTCTTCTGTCTCCCGATCAGTTCCCAGATACTCCAGTTGCCTCGCTCATCAACGAGAGCAAACTGCCTCTGATACCATGGATTAAACGTCACGTCAGCATGAGGAAATCCCCCAGTTTGTCGGTACGATATTTCAACTTGAGGATTCGCGTTGAGCCGAGCATTAGAGTGTTGGCCCAGCACGACTCGTTCACCCTGTCGGTAAAGATGCACTGGAACAGGATATCTGTGATACAACGGTCGAAATATTAAGGTAAAATTGGGGAAGCGAGCTGCCACCCAGGTCGCCTTTTCTTCTAGTGAGTGTGCGAAGCAGATTTGGCGAGCAGGAGCACCACCTGCAGACCATTCAGTAGAGTCTAACTTCCCAATCGACGGCACACGCATCCCAGCAGTACTACCCTGCTTCAGTTCCACAGTGACTTCTTCAAATCTGCGAAAGGAGATAGAATTGCCGCACTCCCCTGATGCCACCACGGCGATCGGGATCGCACGGGTCCCTTTGCTATCATTCTGCAGATCGACGGCATATCCCAGGTCAAAGAGCGAGGTTACTAGAGGGTCACAAAGTTCGGTCGTTGTCGCAATCACATGGGAGAGAGTCTCGTTTTGAAGCAATGGCCAACAAGCAGCGAGCTCAGGGTACGCTTTTCGTAGGGCGCTTTTGTTTTCGACATGCGATGATTGTGGAGCTGTAAGAGGTGATGGGATGGTGGTCTGTGTCACGCCCCCGTAAGAGATATGAGGAGCTAGGATAGGTCAGCATATATAGTTTCTTGGAGCTCAAAGCTAGAGAGCTTACGTTGCGACAATCTTCGAGAGAACTCCCACGCTTGTGTCTCTGGATCATAAGTTGCTCTTCCTAGATGCCCATATTGCAGAGCACTGGCTGAATGCTCATCCATCGGGATTCTCTGTGCTCCTGAGAATACGTGCAAGCTCTTGTCTCATAAGCATATCGAGGACCGGACAATTAGCTCGTGTGTCGTGAGGTATCAGGGAGGCTAGGTTGCAATATATGATAGTCTTTCGGTTCAACCACCAATACGCAGGTGCTCCTGACGGCTGTCAAACAGCGATCCATACGCAAGGGTTGTGAGGTCGGATTCTGCATCTGCTACTTTTTCCTTTCCATACTTGATTAAAAGTCGATCCCGGAACTGCCGCCTCTCACCGCCTGACCCCACATGATCCATAGCAGGAACGTTCACGTTAAGTGACTCCGTATGATCTACCATCGTTCACGTCTGGCTTCTGATCGCCAGCTTCTTCTCCCTGTGCCAGTGTCTCTGGTGCCGATTATATTCAATCAGTTCGTCAGCAATAGTTTCCACCTGAAACTCCCCTATTCGACTCTCTTCTCCCTGCCGAGCTTTGTTTAGATCCGTCCCGTTGCGGCGCAACACCAGCAGTTATCGCTCCTGTTGTCACCAAGGCGATTCTCCGTCCCCACGAATAGACTCTTTGAACCGAATACTGCACGAATAAAACTACCGTATAAATTCGATGTCTTCCTCCTTTGAGCCCTCCCTCTCAACGAGTGGAATGCGCCCACCGCTCGCGTCGGCCGACGCGCCTTCCATGGCCGACTCACTTCCAAGCATCAATTTCGGATTCGAGGATTTGCGGAGTCGGATGGCTCAGTTTACTGCGCGGTTTGATGCATTTATCGAGCGTGGCAGAAAGCAGGTGCTGGAGGAAAGGAATCAGTTCAAGATAGGGCTCGCTGAACTCCAAGGTGAGTCTAGTTCAAGATCGAACGGGCTACACAGCACGGCTAATCCGGGCCTGAAGAGGATGAACGTATGAAGCAACGGGACATCGAAATCCTTAATCTTAAAACGCAAACACATGAACAAACTCTCCAGAAAGAGGCGGCGGAAGCTGCTGAAATGCATGCCGCTATCTCGTCGGTGACAATGGAGCGCGACGCTCGCCTAGCCAAACGCGACCGCCTGAAGCAGCAAATCGACGAGACCCAGAAGGCTATTAATCAGAAACTCGAAGCGCAGAAGGCGCATGCCCGGCATCTGGACGCCCAATCTCGTTTAAATTTCCCGGAGCTAGAATTTTGGCAGGATTATTTGTGTCTTCGAATCGAGGGTGCAGGACGGGAGGACCGCTTGAAGTTCGTCTACAGCCATCTACTGGAGAAGAACTGGGAAGCGGAAGCATGGTTTGAACTTGGGACATCTAGTCGCGATTACGATGTCTTCCATACAAAGCCCAAGCTTGACAGGGCCGCCCTTGACCGGGAGCTGGACCTTGTGAACGAGGACCGGGACTTTGGTGCATTTCTCAAAAGGATGCGCAAACTATTTGTGGAGACTATGAAATAACTTCAACACTGGGATTAAGCAGAACGGTTACGATTTGATATGGCATAATGACGGTGGTTATTAGGACATAATTTATGATGATCTTTGCACTTCAAAGCGAATCGGAGAGCTCGTAGTTTGTGAATTTGGGGCACATTGAGCCAATATACACCCGTTCGTCACGTCCAGAGTTGGTCACAGAAGATGTTCGCATCCGTAGTCAATATGCTAGTTTAGCCACCAGTGGCCTCTCGGTAGAAGGATATGCTCCGACTTGCACCAGCTGTCGCAAAACCGGACGATCTTCCAATCTTCTCGAGCCATTTGACACACCACACGGCCTTTTCTGTTTCGGAGTGTGTTGCGACACACGACCTGGTGTCGATTGACCAGACTTTGACTTTTCCGTCAAAAGAACTTGAAGTCGATTAGTTTACTTGTGTAGACAGCTATTCAGGCTAGTTGGACTACTCACCCGCTTAGGAGATGCTCGCCCGTGGGGCTCCAGGATAGCGACAGTATCCAGGCGGAATGCCCTGAGAAGTTGGCGACCTGCTCACCAGATGAGGTGTCATACAATACAATCACCTTGGAATCTCCGGCAGCAGCCAGAAATTTTCCGCCAGGGGAGAAAGCAACAGTCCGCACCGGCTTCACCAGGCCTATAAGCCGTCAGTCATTTGCGTCGACATGAGAAATCGTTGTCATGTCACGTACCTGATAGGCTGAATGGCATGCGGCCGGATTCTGTGCTGAAAATGTACACGCTGCCATTTTCGTGTCCGCTAGCTATGAAACGTCCGTCGGCAGACTATCCATACAACGTCAGTGGTGCTCGTCAGAGATGGTCAATGGATAGACACACGACCTACCAAGTCTATGCATGTACCGAAACTTCCTTTGGTCTCGTGGTCGCGGATTTGTTCACCATTGGCGTCCAAATCCCACACTTTGATATGCCCATCTTGACTCACACCGGCTAGATATTGTCCATCATCTGATAGAGCAATAGCCCAAATACTGGCAGATGTTGCACCTTGTGCTAATTCGCGTTCAGCTTGAATCTTCACAGGAAGTAAAGGAGTCACCAGTCAATTACCGGACGCATTCTTGTCTTCCGTCCAGGCTCCTTCGTGACAAGACCAGATCTTGATCTCCCCACCAAAACCGGCGCTAACTGCACGGGTGCCTTTGCCGTTCGTCACAACATGGTGACACCCGACTTTGTGGGCTCCATCAATGGACTGCACCAGCGGAAAGTCAGGATCCGTCGTGGAATGGACCTTGAGGGCCGAGGAGCCCGAGGCCGACAGGACCTGTTTGTCGGTCACAGCAAGTGAGAAAATGTCAATAGGATGTGCTAGGTCCAGCATTAGCCTGACTAGAGGTAGATCGACGAGTGGCTGTATACATACCATTGTCCGCAGAGCCGCAAGAGAGGTATTGTTTCGACTAAGGTGAGTTGTTAGGCGCCGGACGAGAGGCGACAGCTGGAGAATGGAGAACTCGGAGTGTATTGCCTTACCATGCTCAGGCCGTTGGACTCTGTCGGACAAAGTAGACGTCTGGACAGATGGGTATTCTACCGGGATGGATGGAAACGGGGAGTACTTAGTGGGACAAAATCACGGACGGGCGTTGTCGGTGAGATCATCAAATCAAATTGGTGGGATGGTCCCAGCCCACCCGACCAGTCACCAGACGGCACAGGAACTACATTCACACAAGGATACATGTAAGGCTAGATCAGTTTGTTTAGATTGAACGAATATACACTGTCAGAAAGTAATGGTTAAATCAAATCGTTTCCCCATAATAGCCAGACGCCGAATGCCATGCAGCATGTATCCTACACATAACGTAAAAGTACAACCCTCGGAAAAGTATCACAATCTCTCTACAGCTTCTCCCATATTTGGATATGCCCCTTCCTGATTGTTTCATATCACTTGTTCTTTGTCTCTATGCGGTTTGGGTCTGCTTCCACTGCTTCTTGATATCTAAGGCGGACTGTCAGAAAGGCATGGCGTCGGCGACGGACCAAGGGAACTTACTCTCCACACAGTGCGGGCACAAGACATGCGCGCGTTTTACTTGACCGCATCCCGAACAAGTGTTGAGGTTCTTCACGTCCTTCAGCGCCTTGCCGGCCATCTGCCGGTGACGCTTCTTCATGTGGGAGGTCTTCTTCTTGGGAACAGCCTTGAGGACAGAATCCCAGAGATCTGATAGAACGCCGGGAACGTTCAACGAGAAAGAAGCGGGCCTCGCGAGTGTATAGGAGACGACAGAGGCATTCTGGAGAAACCGAGACCACGGCGCGGCGGCGAAGGACAGGGCGCCGGAAGGTCGGATAACGTGCGACAGCATTGGGGGCGATGGAGACTCGAAGGGGACGGGGTACAGCCCGGCTGAGAGGGAGGAAGCAGTCGGCGAGGAGAGAGGCGAAGGGGACAGACGGGGAGAGGCGCAAAGCGAAGTGTCCGGCGTAAAGGTGAAGCTTTTTCGAAGTTGCGGATTGCCAGATTTGGATCGGGAGGTACGCTAGCCCCGATGGAGACTAGCGGCCCCCTGAGCCAGTCGCGACAACAATTAAAGGGGTCCAGACGAACTGCATCTCTCACACCTCCAGACCGACTGGCACATCCTTGGGGTGGTGGAAAGCAGATCCCTCTTCGACTCCTCGATCAATTCGACGTCCTCCTCACCATCGCTCTTCTTCGTCCGTCTCCAATTGGTGCATTCCGACTCCAATCACCCCCCAACTCTACGTCGATACCACCTATTTATCCGTTCGCTTTCTCCCCTCCATCTCTCCATCCCATATCTCCACCATGGCCACGTCGGCTACCGTCTTTCCTCGCAGCCATGTCGGTTTCGACTCTATCACTTCGCAGATTGAGCGGAAGCTGTTGAAACGTGGCTTCCAATTCAATGTCATGTGTGTGGGTGAGTTGACGTCTCCCCAGATATAACGTGGCTTCCGCTGGTGGCTAACTCGAATGATGGAATAGGCCAGACCGGACTCGGAAAGTCGACTCTAGTCAACACCATCTTTGCCTCCCACCTGATTAACTCCAAGGGTCGTTTGAGTCCCGATGAGCCCGTCCGCTCCACCACCGAAATCCAAACGGTCTCCCACAGTACGTTGTCCAGCATCGATCGTAGCGAGCGAATGTTGTTAACCGTCGGCCAGTCATTGAGGAGAACGGTGTCCGTCTTCGGCTCAACATTGTTGATACCCCGGGTTATGGTGACCAGGTCAACAACGACCGATGGTAGGCTCCTGTCCTGCCCCGAACGTGTCCTGTGTCACGAAGCTGACATATCGCAAGCTGGGATCCCATTGTGAAATACATCAAGGATCAGCACTCTGCGTACCTCCGCAAGGAGCTTACTGCTCAGCGTGACCGTTACATCCAAGATACCCGCATTCACTGTTGCTTGTTCTTCATCCAGCCATCCGGCCATGCGTGAGTTCATTCATTCCGAGTTTCGCGTTTTGATTCCTGGCATGGACTAACCGAGTCCCGTGCAGCCTCAAACCAATTGACATTGTCGTCCTGAAGAAGCTGTCAGATGTCGTCAACGTTGTTCCTGTGATCGCCAAGGCCGATTCCCTGACCCTCGAGGAGCGTCTGGCTTTCAAGGAGAGAATCAAGGAAGAGTTCGCTTTCCACAACCTGAAGATGTATCCCTATGACAATGATGAACTGGATGATGAAGAACGCGCTGTCAATGTCCAGATCAAGGTACGAGCATCTCCCTCCACCGCTATCTCTGCCTCTCCTAATCTTCGACTAGGATATCATCCCCTTCGCTGTTGTCGGTAGTGAGAGAACAATCGTAGTCAACGGCCAGCAAGTTCGCGGCCGGCAGAACCGGTGGGGTGTCATCAACGTGGAGGACGAGAACCACTGTGAATTCGTCTATCTCCGGAACTTCCTCACCCGCACCCACCTCCAGGACCTCATCGAAACCACCAGCCAGATCCACTACGAAACGTTCCGTGCCAAGCAGCTCCTTGCTCTGAAGGAGAGCAGTGCCGCCGGCAGCCACACCGGAGGCAGCCGACCCATCAGCCCTGCTGCCGACCGGGAACTCAGCCGTAACTCCCAACGCATGACTATGAATGGCTATTAATCGCCCGTGGAAGCTGTTACGGATGCATTGCGATGTTTAAGTGGAACCAATGTTCGGTACAAGCCGTAGCCATATGGATGCGGGCAGGCAACCTCAAGGCAGTCTCGAATTTCTCTTTCCCTTTTTACTCAATAGCGCCCACTTCATACCACCAGATTCTTGCGGATATCCTTGTTTTGCCTTCGAGTCCTTAATTTTACGCTACTATTTTACTTTGACCCCTTCCACTTCGGGAGAGTTACTGGGCTTCTTGTATTTCCTATGATTTTCGTTATTCCGACCCAAAAGGCAACAGTGACGCCAGTGCTGCTGTCCCCTTGCTGCTTTATGTATTTAGGTTCCTTAATTATTAACAGGGAATGTATCCATCTTCTCTAGCAAAGTGCGACCTGCTAGTTCTAAAGACCATTAAACTCTTGCGTAGTCACGTCGTGGCTCGTTGAAACCGAAACGGGAGCCGGTCATTGAGAGGCACCAAACCGGCCACCATCAACAACCCAATCCCTTAACTCCTGATAAGCCTTCTCCAGGTCATCGTTGACGATGACTTTGTCGTGGACGCCCGGTTGCTTCGAGAACTCGAGCTCGTTCTTTGCTTGCGCCATGCGCTTTTGCCTGTTCCGGAGATCATTATCAGCATGTCCTTCCGCCAGATCTTCAGGGGAAGTATTCTCTTACAGACTCTCCTCATTCTCCGTGCCTCTGCCACGCAGTCTCTTTTCCAACTCCTCAAGCGAGGGCGGCGCGAGGAACACAAATCTGGCGTTGAGATCCGTCCGTTTCACTTGTTTCACGCCCTGTTCTAGGTTAGTGTAGTTCTTCCCTGTCCGCAGTGTATCCCATACCTCCATCTCAATATCCAGAACACAGATGCGGCTTTTCTCTGCAATGTCACGGACCGCAGCCACAGAAGTACCCTGTAATACTGATCAGCACCAACTTGCGATCTCGATATCGCCCGGGAGACCCACATAATGGTTTCCGCCGAAGACCGCATGCTCGATGAAGCCGTTCTTGCTCACTAGATCCAAGAAAGCGTCCTTGGTGGTGAAATTGTACGCGACGCCGTCTTCTTCGCCGGGACGGGGGGCTCTCGTGGTGTCTAGACCTGTCAGTTCGAGTCCGGGATGGGGTATCAATGGTGACGAACGAGAGACGGAGAATCCAAAGGTGTCGGGGTACTCGTTAAAGAGTCTCTTGAGGAGAGTCGATTTTCCCGTTCCAGAAGGTCCCGACACCACAATGGGGCGGTACTTTTGCACTGTCGGGTTCGATTAGGGCCTGTTGCGCATTTGTGTTTGAAACAGAGTACACACCAGCACTGGTAGCCATATTCAGTGTGAAGGAACGTGGCAGGAAGGCAGGATGGCCACGGAGATTTGAGACGAGACCACGGGCTTTCAGGAAGCAATGCATACAAAGACAAAGAAATCAGGAACAAGTCATGGCTTCCGCCACTTGGAGAAACGTCCCGCCTCGGCAGAATCCAAAGGCGGTGAGTGGCTACGACAGACAAACGCTGCAAACGGCATACAAACGAGACCTTGCTTGTCATGATAGCCGTCTCTTTAGGTCAGCAGCCCCACCCCCCTTCGGGTGTTGGTCTGCTTCATCCCAACGATAATTTTCATCCCAACGATAAATTTAAAGCTATTTTGACCTCCTAAACACCACCACAATCATAAATTCTTATTCTGACATTGAGATCCGCATCTCTGAAGCCTGCAAAATAGCCAAACGCGTCAAAAATCCAAATATCTCAGCGTTGTCGCGTCAATTTGACGTTCCTTACTAGCGACTGCGGGCACGGCTTCAAGGACGAGCAACTCGATCTTCACATCCTACTCTAACTAAAGCGCTTGATAAGGCACAGGAAGGAGCACTAATTCGTTAGATTAATCAGTTAGATTCTCTATATTCTTCGCCTACTCCTGCAATGATTAAGCGTGCTACAAATCAGATTCTTCAGCGGAATGCGGAAAACGAGACACGTACAGTTGGTAACGCATAGGTCTATCGTTTTATTAAACGCCTACCAAACGAGTTCCAGTTTATAAATCAGAAACCAAAGGAGAAAAACCGTTTAAATATAGAGGATCTTGGTCTAATTCAGCATTAGTACGATATTTTAGAGCCATTTATCTCGCAGATTCCACCCCGGAATATCTATAATTTTAATAAAACTGGTCTCTAACTAGGTCAAGGTAAAGCCCAAAAAGTAATCATAAGGAGGCCTAATCAGGCTTTAAGAGGCAGGCCATTAAAAGAGATAGGAGAGCTAGTCTCTGCAATAGAATATATTACTACAGACGGCTCTATTCTACCGTCTTATTTTATCTTTAAAGGCGCTGTCTATATGGAGCGATGGTACGATTCAGATATTCCTAGCGAATACCGTATAGCCTTATCACCTAAAGGCTATTCTACTGATCTAATTGGTCTTAACTGGATTTATCATTTTGATCGCTATACTAGAGGTCGTTTAACGCGGAAAAATAAGCCTCGATTACTACTTTTTGATAGTTATAGATCCTATCTAACGTACGAATTTCTTTAGTTCTACGGTCAGAACTACATTATTCTATACTGTTTTCTTCCTTATATAATACATCTCATTCAACCGCTTAATGGCCAGCTATTCCAGGTGTATAAACACTACTACCGGGATCGCAATAACTATCTCGCTGAACTTAGTGTGGAAACCAACGATAAAGCTATCTTTTTAAAAGAGATCCCTGGTATACGTAATAAAGTCTTTAAGCCACGTACAATCCGGGATACCTTTAGAAAGCGAGATCTGTATCCGTTCAATCCTAAAGAGATTATAGGGCCTTTACGGAGGGCTAAAAGTCCTACTCCAGAGCTTCAGATCTATACAACTCCATCTCCTCCACCACTACTTAGTTCCTCGCCCCTATCTATAATACAAGGACTTCGTCGATCTATTAGAAAGGCACAGGATTTCATTAATAACAGCCCAGAGCTAAACGCAAGCTTTATACGGCGCCTTAATCGCGTGTTCCAAAGCTCGCTAGAGACTACTGAACTAGTCAGTTATCTTTAAAGCGATCTACAACTCCGCCTACAATACCAGAAGCCTCAATTCCAAAAGAAATCACAGAGAAGGCTTCGAGATAATAGACCTTTAACTATATATAATGCTAAGCGTTATATTCAGTTCAGGAGCGAAGAGGAACGACAGGAAGAACTTCGGCGAATAAAGAGAGCGCGAACTTTAAAATACGATCAGCCAACAACGCAGGCAGATACAGAGGCTAAATTAGATCAGAAAGCTAGCTAGGTGGATAAGGAAGGTCCTAAATCACTATATTGGATCGATTCCCAGGGTAGTATTGAGTAATTTTATGAATAGCTTCAAATTTATCGTTGGGATGAAAATTATCGTTGGGATGAAGCAGACCAACACCCGAAGGGGGGTGGGGCTGCTGACCTAAAGAGACGGCTACAGTACCTAGGTAGTAACAAACAGTACATGAAATCGATTATCTTATACTGTCACCGTCTATCTCACAATCCAAGAGAAAATCAAGCCGTCAAGCACCCTATGGCTTCGGTTGCGTACTCTCATGGGCCACCTGGGATTCCTGCTCCAGGAAGTTGGACCAAAGTTCCGCCAGCGACTCCTTACTCGCGTTTCCGTTATCCATGAAATCTGTGGCTAGCGAGGGTGTGCTGGGGGTACGATGCACTGGGGTGGTGGGGACCCGAAGCTTTCCAGAGGTGCTCGAAGCCCCCGGGCGTGCCAGGCCTGCCTGTTCACGTTGTTCTATTCCGAGTCAGTTGCGCCGAAAGTAGACTAACAGTTCTCAGGGCTTCCTCATTTACTTACCGTCTGTCCAGCCTAAGAGAGCGCCAATAAGTTGCAATATTTGGAATTTCTTGGGATCTGACCGATCCAGAGCGAGGAAATGTAGGAGATGATTTGTAACAATATGCCTTGATGTCTTTGTTAGTGATCACGTACCTAGGGAGTAGTATGTTCCATGCGTACCTATCAACATTGTCTTCTGGCTTCCCCTTCTTGAGAAACCGTAATGCTTTTGTCAGGTGGTCGTTCAACGTCACCGCTTCATGTCGGAGCTTTCCAATGAGAAGATTCTTCTCCTTGACTTCCTTCTCGAACGGCCTCACTCTCTCGAGTTCGTCCTGGGCTTCCTGGAGAGACTTGTCGGCTTCTGAGGCCTTCTTCTCCGCACTCTGTAGAGCTTGCTTCAGCTCTTCGACTTGAGCGTCGGAACTCTCGACGAGTTCGCGCAGCTCTTGCTTTCGGGCTGGGAAGGGTAAGCAACTATGACGCTTTATTCTTCTTCACTTGGGTGTCTACTTACCCGTCTGGATCTCCTGCAGCGCCCGCTGCAGCCCATCGACAGTGGACAGCTGAGAGTCCCGTTCAGCCGCGGCCCTTTCATAGTCATCCCTCAGGTTGGCGAGCTGCTCTTCGAGATCGACCACCTTCTCGCCGAGATTCTCTCTGATAGAACGCTCCTCCATCGCGAGAACTTCCCAGTTATGCATGGCTTCCTTCGCCTGTTCGAATTCCGTCTGGAGGTAGGATTCCTGCTCAAGGAGTTCTTCCTTCTCCTTCTGCCAGTTTTGCTGGGAGAGGTTCGTTCGATCCCGTAGGGTCGAGATCTCCTTTGACTTTTGCTCATTCTCGTCAGTGAGCTCCTGAATCTCAGACCCCTTGGACTGCAGTTCCTCTTGCAACGTTGTGTTCTGATCCTCCAATTCTTCGATCCTTGACCTTGCCTGAGCGAGCTCCTCCTGTTGCGAAATTAGTGACTGTCGCTCAATCTGACGAGGCCATGACATACAGCGTCTTCCCGCAACCTTTCACCGAGCTGCGATTTTATCGTATTTACCCGTTCCAATAGTTTCTGGAACTGTGTCTCCGCATGCTCTTTCTTGCCTTCGGCGTCATCCAACTTCTGCTGCAACGCTTCCATTTCCTCCCGGTGCTTGGACTGTATTTCCTCCAGCGACTTCCGCATATCCGTCACTTCCGCGCGCAGCGAATCGCGGTCTCGCACAAGCGCATCGAATCGGTCCTTCGGTTGGAGGGCCTCGGACGAGGTGGATTCGCCATCGGCTTGCTTCTCGTTGTCGCCATCGTCTCCGTCATCGTCGGACTCACGGGTCGCGGAGCCATCATCTGAGTTTGTCCCGTTATCCTTCGAGGCTGCATCTGGATTATCCGCTGTTTGCCGATCGGTGATGCCGGGCTGTTCGTCCTGAAGGTTCCGTTTCAGTAAGGATGACGGCCAATTCGCCTGGGGGATCTCGCTCACGCTTGGTTCCAACGCCGTGGACGGGTCACCATCGGGTTTCACTGCGGAGTGATCCTGGGACTCGACGACTGCGCTGGTCTCAGCATCCTTGGCTTTCGCAGCGGCTTTGCTCTTCTTCTTGCTTTTCGATTTCCCGCCTGTTGGAGGGGTGGGTTAGTGACAACCTCGAGAGTAACGAGCGTCGCAATGTGGTGCGTACCTTCAGGCATTTTTTCCTACTTTGCGAATCCCCGATGAATGGGAGGGATGGCGGTGGTCTGAGATATGGGGAGGTGCTCAATCCGCGAACGGATGCGAGACACGGGCCATAGCTGTCAACATCACTCACTAGCGCGGGACTCCTTCCGAACACCGCAGCCGCTTAGGTACGCAACAAGCAAGGTAACCTTACATACCTGAACTGGAACCGCACCATGGCTTTTTATCTTTGCAGTATATTTAGAACTCATCTTACTCTTAGCGGCATAATATGTGTTTCATCGATAGATGGATCTATCTACCTTGCGTCATCCCCGTCGGTCCTCTACTCGGAGTACGATCATCTAGATCCGTTTGACTAAACAACACTCCAGAAAGTGGCATTCACATAAAGTCATCGAGGAAATTTGGATCTCGGTCCTGATTGTTGCTGGCCTCCATGTTCTCTTCGCTGAACAGGTCGTCGTAGGCGTGCGCCTTCTGCCATTTGAGCTGCTCCCGCTCCCTCTTCTCCTGTTTCTCGCGCGTCCGCTGCTCCTCCCGGGTTTTCCGCTCCTCGCGGCGTTTCGCCGCTAGGTACTCTTCCTTCTCGGCCCTCAGGTCGGGGAACTTCTCCACGCGGGTCTTGTTCAGCCGGTTGACGATGGGATTCTCTCGTTGCGCCACCAGCACCTTTTTGACCTGTCGCGGGTTGTGGAACGACACCTGTCCCGTCGTCATGGATCCGTCCTTCTTCAGGTTCTCCCACGGGGTGTAGATTATCGTGATGTTATCCTTCTTGTTGCCTGTCGCGGGGTCAACTCCCATGGTGTGCGCGGGGCGGCGGATGGCCGGACGCACCTTCGATCGAGTTCGCTTTGGTGAGCTGCGCGCAATCCTCGACCAGCGCTTGCGGGATGTTGTCCCATGTTTCGCCGTCGCGAAGGCGAAGGTAGACGTGTGCACTGGAGAGGTTATCGACGTGGAACTAGGACGCGGGTCAATTCCATGATATAGGTCGCGATCGGAGAGGGAGAACAAACCCTACGAGAGGATGGAAGTGCCGGAGATTAGTAGATCGTTCGATGGCATCGATGCGGTGTGGTGGCACAATACCAGACATCTTTGTCGAGGCCGTGTTTGATCAGGTCCTCATCTGCGAGAGTGGTCAGTCAGAAAGTTTGGGGGCGCAAGGCGAAGATAGCGTACTCTCGAATTTGTCTTTCCCGACGTAGATGAACGCCGAGGGGGTGACCACGTTCGATGTGAAGTAGTAGACCATTGTGTTTGGGAGTTTGTCGCTTGTCGCCGACTCGTATCGGTGGGCATGATCGTCTCATGCTGGTCTGGGAAAAAAAAGCGGGGTGCACAACTTGCGATATAGTTTTAATTAGTCAGCTATACATGGATAACTCCCCAGCAAAGGCACTTGCGTAGTCACGTGGTTTGTACGAGTAGCAGGGAATGCGACGCATGAATCGAATTAAAGGACAGTCGCAGGGGACCCAAACTTGTTCGACATTGATGTTTCATCGTTTCGCACCCGCTTGAATGGCCGTATATGGCAACTCATAAGGGTTTGTTCGGTCAAAGCAATCGGGCTTACGGGATGATGTCGAATTCAACCTGAGTGGGAAGATCGATATGCAACGTGGATTATCTACGTACTGGGTCTCCAATCACCACATCAGGGTCCGGTCGATAGGTTGCTTGCGTCGTTCTGCGCTCAAGGGGAACGGGAAGACCGTAGACTGGTTGATTCCAGGGGTGATAATAACAACACCGACATTATCGATACCAATCGGAGATAATATGGACAAACAACACCGGTCCACGACAAACCTGGGATACCGGCTGATCTTTGTCACCTGGTTCGATTGGGCACTGTACCGGGATGCCATGCCCAAATTGGTGGCAGGAGAAAAGAAACTCAAGGCTGTATTCCCTGAGGGTTGGGATCTGGACTGGTACAGGATCAGGTCGAACTGTCCGTTTGAACGGTCATGTTTGTGCATTCCAGGACTACCCTGGATGGCTGTAACGTGGGAGATGATAGGGTATATATATATATATATATATATATATACACGCCACGGCATACTGCATAGATATAGAACGGAATATACTCCGTAGAGCATGGATACACATAGAGGCGGCATTGCAGACCGAAAAGGAAAGCCTTGCGCACGACTCATGCACGATTGGCCCTACCGAGCTGCGAGTCATTTCACCTCCTCCAGGCTCCCCGGCCACTAAGTTCGTTTGAGACTGAAACCCACCCGAAGTCCCCACTTGACTCATGCTGGCTGATGCAGTAGACAGTCTCTCCCGCACGGCGGTCGGTCTCTGTGCTCCTCCATACGGTGTAGGTAGGGATTTTTTTTTTTAATTTTTTTTTTCTGTTTCCTTTTTCGTTTCTCTTTTCTAACCATATCCCGAGATTATCGCAGGATCTCCAGAATTCAACCGAACCCATGCCGATGATTCATCCCGGGCGAAGAGGCAAATAAGCCAGAACCGAGAACCCTAACTTGGGTCCTAAAAGGTACTAAATCCGAAGCCTTTCCAGCCGAAGGGAAAAAACCGTTACACCAAGGGAGATTACAGGCGCTGCTACAGCGGGTAAGCCCGTACGTACTAAATCCCCCACCCGCCACATGGCCATTCAGAATTCCCTTGCGAGATAGTACTATCAATCCAGTTTGAACGGGCACGGTGGCCTAGCTCCGTAGGCTTAGGCATGGATGGATGTCCCGACTGGAATGCAGCCTCTAATACCCCGTAGAACCCATCCTGCAGGCACCTCCCTCCTCCAGATTGATTGATAGAGCCTTCTGTGAGATACTGTATTTGATCCACGATTGCCCCCCTGCTCCACCCAGCATGCGTTAATTTGAAAAAGGTTTGGGCCTGCCAGAGAGAAGGATCCCACCAGAAAATTTTAGACAAAAGTATTTATTTCCTTGCCCCTCCCCCCTGGGGAGTTCGGAAAATGCCCTTTCTCGTCTCCTCCTCTCAGCCTCCCCCAGTCGAAACGAACATGGCCAATTCATCCTCCTCGTCCGATCCGCCTGCCTTCCGGCCGGCGCTGGAACGCGCTCGCAACTGCGAAGACGGCAACATCGATGCCGCAACCACCCAGATCCTCGAATCCGCCATCGCCGATCTCTGGCGCCGCATCCAAGATCAACCCGACACCTACACCCTGACCCGCGACGAATTCGCGCTGTTCAACTACTTCATCAAGCGTTTCAGTGGCGATCGCGTCGCCCAGGACGCTGTCGCTCGCTACTGGAATAACATCGGCCAGGACACCGCCAATTCCTCCACCGCAAAGACCTAGCGAAGCGCCCCTCCCCCACTCGCAGGAATCCTCGCTGTAAAAGCTGTCAACCGCGTTCTCGGGAGTTGGAACTAACTCCATGAGCCAACCCCCTTTTTTTAATTTTCTCTCTCATCCCCGATCGACCTCGAGGGAGCCCTCCTCGCCCGGGTTGGGGCCGTCATGGAGCCAGCCTCAAGGCAGAAACGGACGAGTCTCCCGCAGCTCCCCCCCCTCCGACAATCGTGGGGGGAGCGGGCAGGTCTGGGACATCTGAGTCGAACCTCAACTGTAGATCGACCGCACAGGAGCCGCGGAGACTGCGGCCAGAAAGCTTGCAGTGTGCCTGAATCTGAATCGTTCGGGGGCAACGCTTCCGTGCACTGGGGACACCCTGAATACTTGCCGTTTCAGGTATACACGAGAGAGATCCCTGTTCCTTTCCTTGTGCCGCCAACACTTTATTCTTCGACATGTCCCACTCAATACCACTACACCATTAGTTCCGCCAAATCCCATGTCTTGATTTGGGTCCTTTCGGTGCTTCTTCTGTTATATGTTCTGTTGCGTGTTGTACTCCGTATGTAACGCATGTCCCCGGGAGGGTCTACGTGTATTGTGGCGGGGTGGTGTAGAATACAAAGTCTCTACCTGTCATTATCCAGACCGCAAATTCCAGCCCACTGACTCGGCAGGACGTCTGTCGATCCTCTTCCTTACTTGTCTTTGTATCCGGAAGAGCCCCCTACTCCGTACTCCGGTACACGGATACAACTGCGGGTAACTACATATGCAGCTATTTTGGTCTTCCTGCTAGAGTCGGTATGGTAGGTAATTAGTTCATGCTAACGTCGGTGCTAAGAGCAAACCAACCTGACTAACCGACTGGCGTCCCGTCTCTACCACAGCTCTGCATCGTTGAGGTGGCCCAATGACAGCGCCCGTCACGTCGCATAAAGCTAGGCAGTCATGCTCGGCGAGGTCGAGTCCCCAGTTACCGGAAGGGACGACGTTAGACCGGTGAGGCCGTCTTCCCTCCACCCTACCCGTATAATAAGGCTGCCCGTCTCTGGGCAGTTCTATTTACTTCGTGGAGGTGAATAATTTAGAAAGAACAGACAGACTCTACGCCAGACGGAACTCGGATAGGCGATCCGCTCGCGTGCGGGCCTACCTGTCCGTCGTACATTAGCCTGGAACCTAAAAGCGCTAATTTACTAACCTCCGACGCACTCGGCTTGTAGTATGGAGTATGTAGTTGTTGTTTATCAATCATGTTATAGATAATAATAATAGTATACAATTCAAACGTAGATTATATGAATACATGGAACGCTCTAAATCATTACTCATCTATTTGTTGGCCGCGGACTCCGGGGTGAGGCCCGGCGCCGATGCCTGGGACACCGGTCGAATGTCACTCTCAAGCACGTCTGCGGGAGGGTCTGTCGGATTTCACAGGTCAGTTACGCTCCAAGTTATTCCAGAATCCTGACACTCACCGGTCCGAGAGCCCAGCTTCCGTTGCGCAATGTGCGCTGCCTTGACCTTGCCAGCTTCCACCGCTTCCCGCGACATTTCCAAGAGATTCTTCGGCAGTCCCATCGACGACAGGAACTTGAGACTGTCCTTCCACTCCAGATCCTTTCTCTTGTCATCCCACTTCAACTCGTCGCCCATCAGATCAATGATACTGGGGAGTGCCTCCAGCGCCGCTTCCGCGTTGAGGAATGCCAGCCGCGTTCTACGGGCAATGACGTCCACCGCAGTCTGGGCATACTCATGGCGCACGGCATACCGAATCTCACCGTCAATGAAGGGGTAAAGTGCAGAGATGCGCTGCCCGCGAACAGGGAAGCGCATGGTCGTAGGGGAAGAGAGCGCCGCCACCTGCCAGGCACGGTCACCGTACGACTGGGTGAGATGCTGAGCCACGTCCGTCTCCAGTCCAAAGTGCTGGATCAGGTTAATGAAAAGAGTCTTGGAGTAACCATGGGCGCCGATCAACCGGACTTGGTGAGTCTGGCAGGAACCATCGAGAACAGCTCCGTCCGCAACCAAGCCGCTTCCGCCAACACCACTGATATCCGGGACCTGAGAAACCTCGCGGGGCTTCAGTCCGAACACATCGATGGCCTCATCGACAGCCTCTTCGGCCATCTGGCGATATGTAGTCCATTTACCACCGGCGCAGGTCAACAGTCCCGAAGGCGATACGGTGATCAGGTGGTTGCGAACCAAGGCCTCCGAGCTCTTCACCTTAGGGTCACGGACGAGAGGACGGATTCCAGACCACGCAGCCAGGACGTCGCTCCGTTCCACGTTGATGTCGGGAGCCAGGTATCCACGGATCTCCGAGAGAATCCAGTTGATATCCTTCTCGGAAGGCAGGGGCTGGGGGGTAATGTCGGTCGGCTGGTCCGTGGTTCCGGCAATGGTGTTTCCTTGCCAGGGGAGGAAAAAGATCACGCGGCCATCCGAGGTTGACGGGTCAATGAGACCCATGTTCGACGGGCTATAGTATCCTGGCAGGATGACGTGCACACCAGCACTAGGGGCCACGATCTCCTTGGTATCCGGCTCGTCCATCTTCCGGATCGAATCGGTGAAGGGACCGGTGGCGTTGATGATACCCTTGGCCCGAATCGTAAACTCCTCTTCCTCCTGACCGTTCTTTCCGGGGATCAGATCCTTCAGACGAGCACCGTTCAGCTTTCCGGAAGCATCCTTGGTCAACCCGGTGACCTGCATGTGATTGACCACGGTACTACCGTACAAGGCAGCCGTCATGGCGAGGGACACGTTCATCCGGGAGTCGTTGTGAGCACCATCTGCATGATAATCAGTAAGGGATGATGCATATGCAAGGGAGACTCCTCTCTCGCAGGATGAAAACACGTACCGTAGTAAACCATCGCTCCGAAGAGGTTATCCTTCCTCAACATGGGGAAGGCATCGATGGCCTTGCTCTTGGGCAGGAAATAGGAGGTTTCAATTCCCTCCGATCCAGCCAAGTAGTCATAGAATTTGGTACCCACCCAGAAATACGGCGCCTGCCACCATTTCTGGACAGGAACCATGATGGGGAGCCAGCTGGACAGATGAGGAGCTGTGTTGAGGAAATATTTACGCTCCCTCAGGGCTTCCTTGACTAGCTTGTATCTAGGAATGGGGTCAGCGGCGATCGATCGCAGATGATGTCATACTTCAAGATCGGCGATACTCACTGGTTGTAATCCAACTCCCACACGGCCTTTTCCAGGTAGCGGACACCACCGTGGACCAGCTTCGTACTCTTACTGCTGGTTCCCGCACTGAAATCATCGCGTTCGACCACGGCCACCTTCAACCCGCGAGTGGCTGCGTCGAGAGCGATTCCGGAGCCAGTGGCACCGGCACCGATGACGAGGAGATCATACTCCTCCCCATCCGCTTTCGCGCTTCGCTTCAGGTCCTGGATCTGATCGAGACGCGATTTGATAGAGGGGAAGCTGGGGGGAACGAGTTTGCCTTCGTGGTAGCCGGGCGGAGGCACGGCGGGGGCTTCGGAACCAGGAATGTTGCGAGGGCGATAGGAGATGTAGAGAACACCGGCTCCGGCGGCCGCTGCGGCCGAAGTGTAGAGTAGCGGTCGAAGGATCTTCCGGGAATGACGTGCGGCCATTATATGCTAGGAGTAGTATACAATGCAAGATGGTAGGAGACGTTCTTGCGAAGAATTGAAAACGCGCTCTATTCCGGCGCAGCCCAGAGGGGTCTATCCAGGCTATTTGGAACTGGTTAGAAATTGTGCGATCCAGGCGCGCCAGGTTCGGCGAGAAGGCCGAGGTTCAGTCTAGCGGACCGTGAGACTTACTGTATGTTGCTGTATGTTTGACGAGGGGAAAAAAAAGACGAATAACTGGGCAACGCCTGGACAACGATGGGATTTATCCTGACGAGCAGAGGATAGGGGATTGAGAGCGTCTTGTATGGCGAGAGGAGAGAGGGGGAAAAGAGGAAGAGGAGAAGAGGGGAGAAAAGGATCAGACAGGATGGGCAGCCAACAGAAGGATCCAAAAATGGGAGGAATAACTTCAAATAGGTCGGGACAAGTGTCTTGGAATGCCGGGTAACCTTCCAAGGTCAAGGGGATGATGCGTCATGAACTTCGAACTTCCTCTAAACGGGGGTGGATCCAGATGACGGCGACGCGGCGGAACTCCCACCTCCCGTCTTCCACCAATCCCGTGCTCGGCAGCCCCCGGCGTGGGTGGGCTGGATGCCCGCGTTTCCAGGCAGCGATGGCCGGCCCGCATGTGACCAGCAAAGATTTCCCTTTTCGAGTTCCAGACCGGCTCAGTCTCGATGGGTTTGATCCACCGTGCATCCTCACGCGATCAACCGATTCTGCCGGCCTGATACGGATCGGACGCCTCATTCATGAAGGATGGGATATACACCTTCTACGGACAACCTGCATTGGCCTCAGACGACTTCGCTGTCTGCCATACATCCCAAATGAACTCAATTCTAGTCTCTGGGAGGGGAGGGATGACATCTTTCCTGCTGGATGATCCACTCCCTCCAGACCCTGGGAGCGGTGGGTCTACAAGACCAGGTTTATGAACGGGCCATATGATATCAATCCCTTTGTCGCAGTCCCTACCTACAGTACCTACAGCGTACGGTGCCTACATCATGGTTTGGGTGAACGGCCGACTCCGGAGTACCGCACTACAAAGTATAAAATTTATATCAAGCCAGTCCCTGACCAAGAAGACTCATTGATCTCCATAATGATGCTATCGGCATTGTCATCCCGTCCCACTCCCACGACATCAGGCTCCTTATCGGGTCAGGTTTTTCTTTTTTTTTTTCCTGGTCTAATGACCGGCCTCCACTACTGATCGCTCATGTGAGGACGAAGATTTTTCCCCCTTGATGCGGACCCCCCGTAGTCAATGCAAGGTTTAGATTTCATCTCAGGTACACTTGGCTTGATGTTATTTTTAACCCATATCGATCTTAAGTGGTTCTTCTCTCTATGAGAACTCCGGTCGCCATACGGCCAAATTAATGCATCCTGGTATACTCCGTCAAATTGTCGGCTTGTTACAATTATCCAGTCCAATCGGATCGGTCGATTGTATGGAATACTATTTCCACGAATCATTCACAAGTAGACTGTGCAGGGTATATTATGTAAGCTCGAAATAATTGCCTCACTTTTGATTTATGCATACCATACAGCATATTCCGAATCGACAACTTAGTTCATCATCACCTGCGCACTTCTGCGGCTGTCAAGCATGAATGTCACGTATTCCCCAGGAACATCTTTACACATCTCTTATAGGAGAGTCAAGAATAATCGACTAACTTAAGTCAGCCCATAATCTCAACATTTCATTCACCACAAATACTACCACCGCTGTTGAACTACGCAGCAGCCACAACTACAACCACCTCCAGCGACGTGCTATCAGCCAGCCAGCATGTGTGGAATTAGATGTCTTCCTGACGTACCTCCAACCTCCAAAACCTCACAGGGCGGAATAGTTCCGAGTGCGGAAACTACTCGGTTGGTTGGCAGGAAGAACATCTCCTTCCGAGCGAATGATAGAACGCATATTCCTCACCTCCGCCTGGCTGACCCCGGTCATTCTATGTCTGGAGAAATGTGGGGTAAAGCTGGCTCTCTCGGTCTCCCATCCGAGTGCCTACTGGAACGGAAAAGTTCCTCTGCTCATTGTCAGGGACGGAGGGTTTGCGAGAGTCTGGCACGGGACGAGGTGCTCTTGAGATGTTCTGGACGCTATATTAACCGGAAATCCCCTGTAGACCGTAAATATTGGCTTTTGTTCCAGTTTACAGCAGAAGCGTCTCCTAGATAACCAAACTCCCAAACGAAGCACCCGCCATGGCCATCGCGGCAGCCCTCTCCTCCCTGCAACGGAGCGCGGTTGACTACCCACTGCACTCTCTAGCTGTCGCCTCGCTCCTGGTCCCGATCATCTATGTCATCATCAATGAATTTATCCGGGCGTCTGCTCGTGTCCCGGGATTCAAGGGTCCCCGTGGCTTGCCCCTCATCGGAAACCTGGCTCAGATCCGCAAGAATGCCTCCGAGCAGTATCGTATTTGGTCCAAGACCTACGGCCCTGTATATCAGATCCAGCTAGGAAACATCCCTGTGCTTGTCGTGAACTCCGCTGCTGCGGCCAAGGTGCTTTTCGGTCAGAATGCGCAGGCCCTCAGCTCGCGTCCTGAGTTCTATACTTTCCACAAGGTACGTCCGCAACCTGTGCGCTCGTTCCAACATTTCGTTCCATGTCTGACTTCGCTCCGCGATGAAGATCGTCTCCAACACGGCCGGGACCACCATCGGAACCTCGCCATATAGCGACTCGTTGAAGAGACGCAGAAAGGGTGCCGCATCAGCCCTGAACCGCCCCTCCGTCGATTCATATGTGACGCACTTGGATGTGGAATCGAAGGCTTTCGTGGCAGAGCTCCTCAAGTACGGCAATGGAGGAAAGACCCCTGTTGATCCCATGGCCATGATCCAGCGTCTCAGTTTGAGTCTGGCCCTGACCCTGAACTGGGGCGTCCGGGTCGCCTCCCAGGAGGAGGAACTGTTTGACGAGATCACTCATGTCGAGGAGGAGATTAGCAAGTTCCGCAGCACCACCGGAAACCTCCAGGACTACGTGCCCCTGCTGCGACTGAACCCCTTTAACTCCAACTCGCAGAAGGCCAAGGAGATGCGGAATCGCCGCGATAAGTACCTCGGAGGGTTGAACCGTGACCTGGATGACCGCATGGAGAAGGGAATCCACAAACCCTGTATCCAGGCCAACGTCATTCTCGACAAGGAGGCCAAGCTCAACTCTGAAGAACTCACTTCCATCAGTCTGACCATGCTGTCGGGCGGTCTCGACACCGTCACCACCCTCGTTGCGTGGAGCATTGGGCTTCTCGCCAAACGCCCGGACATCCAGGAGAAGGCGTTCAAAGCGATTGGCGAGTTCTACGGCAAGGATGAGCCGATGTGCGACGCCAACGATGACCAGAAGTGCGCCTATGTCGCCGCCCTGGTGCGTGAATGCCTCCGGTAAGTCATGATTGATTGCCTTCTGTCGGGGGGAAACAGCTCCAGAGTAACCAACACGCGTCCTCAGATTCTTTACCGTCCTCCGTCTGGCTCTCCCTCGCACCTCCATCAGAGATATTACCTACAACGGCAACGTGATCCCGAAGGGCACCGTGTTCTTCCTGAACGCCTGGGCCTGCAACATGGGTACGTGTTTCCCCACTCCCTCTCCACTCCTCCGGAGAAGCCCAAGCTGACGTGGTATCTTTCTCTGCAGACCCCGAAGTCTGGCACGACCCTGAAGAATTCCGGCCTGAGCGATGGCTCGAGCAGCCCGACGCCCCCATGTTCACGTACGGAATGGGCTATCGCATGTGTGCTGGCTCGCTCCTCGCCAACCGTGAGCTGTATCTGGTCTTCATGCGCACGCTGAATAGCTTCCGTATCGAATCCGACGAGGATATCAACTGGCATCCGGTCTTGGGCAACTCCGACCCCACCAGTCTGGTGGCCATCCCGCAGAAGTACAAGGTTCGGTTTGTCCCTCGGAGCGAGAAGGCCCTAACACAGACACTGGCATGAGGTGACCTTCCTGGGGTGGAGGGAGAATGATGTCCTTGAATATGTGCATATGACCTTGATGTATATCAATTTGTTTAGAGGAAAAGCTACAACCGTCGAGCTTGGTCACGTTTGGTCTAGTCAAATAACACTGCAATTATTTTATTATAGGGACAGGGTATGAGGAATGTAAAGTGGGGATCTTCCCATTCTAGGCGAGGGACTATCTTCGTAGAATGCGCCAAGTATACAAACAATTCCGCCGGAGTTCATTATCCTACAAAGTCTTGCTCGATATATTCGAGATATGCTAGAACCGTCACAAAACGCCTGTATCCAATTCAACCGTTCACAAATAAGTCGCATTCAAAGGCGTTTGGCATTCTCAGGGAAATCGCCGTTGACCTCATTCGAGGCCCCAACCGCTCCTATGGCGTCGGGGTTCACATCGTAGTCCAACAAGGAAACAAAATAGGCAAAGGAATTTATATTTCAGAGACAAGAATGGCGTATGGCGATGACAATATGTCACTGCGGATGGAGGCAGGCCATAGCTGATGGAAAGGACATAGCGTATATGGCGTTGAGTCGGATGCAAGTCGTGAAGGGGGTTCGTGCAGCGACGGCTTACGAGGTCAACCGTCTCTTCAAATCGCGGACCGGGTCAAAACAATTGGCGTAGTCCCGCAGTTCGTTCTGAAACTGGTCCAAAGTCGACGCCTGCGACGTGTGGCTCTTCATGGACGAAAGCGACGTTTGCGACGACGACGGCGATAACAGTCGAGCCGGGTCTCGTGGACCGTAGGGAGCGCTGCTGGATATCGACAGTCTGTCGGGGTTCCTCGTGGTATGATCGACGGCGGATTGCGGACGGGGCCGCAATGTGTGCTTGGGTTCTGCATAGGCATTTCTGCTCGCAGAGAGGGAGGCTTCAGAGCTGAGGTCCAGCTCGGCCAGGCGGCAGGATTGGGAGCAGTAGGGAGCTCCCAGGGTTTGTCGGTCACAGACCAGACAAAAGTCCAGGGACCAATCTGTCGCCATGTTGGGAGGTGGTCTTGTTGAAGAAGGCGGAGTGGCTGACTGTACGGAGGTGGATAGAGGCGCGGTTACAAGCGATGTCAGGGAATGATGGGACGTTCGACAGATATGTGCAAAATGAACAGAGAGAATCGGTCGAAGCGGGGTGAACAGGTAGTTCGATTGAGATGTTGAATCAGACCACCTTGGTAGCAAACCCCTTCAGGCTCATCTTTGCCCGAAGCTCGCAGACTCAGCTTCCCACGACAGAGCACGAGCGACGGGGGAGTCAATAGGGATTCAAAGGAAAGACGAGTTGCATTCTATGCCGAGCGAAGGACGTTCTGACGGGAGAGGGTGAAAAGGGCAGAGGGAGAATATATACGGCTGGCAGGGGAAAAAGGCCATGAAGAAGATCATGCAGTCACTGCGTGATATTTCTACCTATTATTAGTGGCCCAGAGAGAGGGATTTTTTGGCAACGTGCATATCACACCATCCCCAAACCATCCTGGCGTACCACGAGAGAAAATCTTCTCCGTCCAGGTCCGAAGTATCAGGCGTGAGCTTGTTCCATGTCATTCCGTCTCCATCCACCCACTATTGCCGGTCGGTGCCTTACGATGTGAGGTTGGAGTGGAGAACGAGGACAGAGACTAGAGGAGCATGCGAATGGAACCACCTGGTCTAACCACACATCATTACCCCACTGGGCTTGGGAGGTCTGACCCTCCGACAGGGAGTTTGGGCCATTCAGGACGGCTGATGTCTCGTCCCAGGTGGTCAGTCTATCTGCAGGTGGCGAGAAGGGCGCTAATGCTTTTGTTTTTTCCTTTTCACGTTGTCTCTCCTTGGTATGCCTGGGACAGACCTAGGGAGTCGTGAGATCAGGCCGGATAGCCACGCCCAGTACTCCTTCCCTATCTGTCCGATCATGATCCCCATTTCGGTATGAAGGCCATGGAGACCATCATACCAGGATGTCCAAGTCCAGGATTGTGGGGAATCATGACGGGTGATGCGCGTCCCGCGGCCCCTTACCCAAAAATGCTGCATGGCGGGAACCAACCCCTGATCCGAATCATCTGCAAGTGGGCTGAGGTTGGGGAGAATGTGGCAGTCTCCCACCTCCATACCGGACGGCTGCATTCACATTCGTCTGACAATTGACTTTGGACTATGGAGGAACAGACCAACATCGCTCAATAGTCGCAAAATCGATATGATATCCAGCTGTCGGCTCGGATCTGCGCATTCCTCGACACCATCCATATCAGAATCCCCAGGGTACCTACGGACTAGGTTTGCTGTCAGAGCGACAAGAATGAAATATGCTGCTGCATCTGTCCCGAAAGGGTAATCCTTAATAGAGTGCATCGACGCAGAAACCCATAGCTCCCTCCCTCCTGCAGCAGGCACCAAACAAAATCTTCTCCCTGGTCCAACCACAGTGTCTCTGTGGGGAAGGCCGACGCTAGTCTACCCGGCAGATGATTCTGAGGCATTATCGTGGTTCGAGCGCGTGGCCAAAGAAATTAGGAGGATATCAAGACCGATATCCGTAACTAAACGAACGCGCGGGCCATCTGGGGTCACAAGGCCCATAACCGTTATGGGGGAAGGAGATAAGAACTCCCCAGAGATAGAAGCTGCAGGCCTGTAAGCCCACGAATAATTATCACCATCGGATGGACTGTCGAATCCATGAGAAGCTGAGGGTTAGTTCGCTGGTGATGAAGTAACAGCCGCGTTTACCTCCCATTATTCTAGCATGCAAAGCTCGGGGTATTAGAGCAATATGTCCACAAATATGTCAGTTCCTACATTCCTAATTGCGTAGAACATGGGAGAATCTTTAGAAAAAGTAAAAGAATAGGCTAAAGAGATCTCCTGCCCGGATGTGGCTTCAATAACATGCTGAGTACTCTAGCATTTCTACCCCTGTACACTGGAATATGCCGTGCTGTGTCAACAGAATGGAATGGACTGTTTGAACTCGTCACGCGCCCCAGGCATGACGTCCAAGATAACCCTAATGATAAGAATTTGAACTTATATACCTCTAACCAGGAGATGCTCCAACACCCGCGCTCAAAATCTAAGTACATTGAGTGACCTGCTCGCCAATCAAAAGGCATAATTCCTTTAGTAAAGCCGATGCTGTGCCTCAGCTCAGACATCAAAGCACTCACTCCTCACCCAGCCGCATTTTCGCCCAAGCTTGGTTAGCACGAATGCTATCTTGCCAAGTCGCACGACTGGAGTTCCCGAATCAAAGCCTGCAGCAGACGGGATTTTTTCCGAGGGTCATATCAAAATTGATACGGAAATTCAGATCCTTCCAAAAGCAATGCTGCAGTCCCTTGACTGTCAGAAGGATCTCTATGGATTAGCCTAGTCTTTACAAAAAGAATAGACTGTCAGAGCGGACGGGAACAACGGCCAGAATCATGAATCGTCTGTGTGCTTTTGCTCCTCGGCAGGGATTCGAACGAGAGTGGCGGGCATAAGAGGCTCGTTAGGTTGCCCACCCATATGGTCTTCTGGTTCCTTGAGACCTGCCGCTTTCGTAGAGGCCATACTTATTGCACGTAGAACATTGTCCCAGTTGGCAAGGACACATGCAACAGCTTCAGTGCCATCTTTCAGTGTTCCGACCTTGGCTTCCAACGCTTGCATCTGTGTCGCCAGGGTAGCACTCATGTCGCGGAGCTGTTTCAAATTGTCCAACTCGGCTTTTTTGGCCGCAATTCGAGCCGCCAAAGCGGACGATTGCTGCGGTGGGATTCCAGAGAGATTGCTCGTTTGCCGAAGGCCCGAGGATGAGGACGAGGCCGGCCCAAACATCGACGTAGGTCGCGAGTTATAGGACATGGTGGGTATTGTCGGGACTCGGTAGCGTCTTATCGTCTTTCGTCGAAAGAGAGCGCTGTTATGTGCGAAGCGGTGCTGGGTAGGGTGGAAGAGCGGGGTCTGAAGTCGGTCGAGAACTGGTGCTATTCTATCCAGACCTAAGGACCGAGAGCGAATAGTGACAGGCAGATACTGTGTAAATTCGACATCAAATTAAAGATCGCGAATCAATGCATCAGCGTTCGAGGGTATTTGGTGTGTTGAAGTGGGAACGATGCAGTAGATCAACAATGATTCTCCCGCAATGTCATCCTGACGCGTGCCACCGCTTTCCTGAAAAGTAAAGAGCTACCCGTTTTCCCACCTAACCTAAATTGGGCAAACGTCAACATGGCGGAGAACATTCTGTTTACACTCTTCTCCATATTCTCCGTGAAACCGCAACACCACCTGACCTTCAAGGTTGGAAAGGTAATTCTTTTTTCTGGACACATCATCGGACATTTGCTTTCTTCTCTCTGTGAACTGCAATAAATATATCACTAGCAGCAGAAGTCTGCTTCATCAGCCCCCCCAAAAAGGATGGCTCGCCTGAATGAATCAGCAGCCCCCATTGAATCTTTAGAATCCCGTGAGTTCTATGATTCCTCCAGTCTCCCATTTATATCTCACCATATGAATGGACATATCTAACCGAACAGTCAAACGGCGTTTCGTGAGGCAAAATCGTGAAATCGCTCGAGTGAACTCGATCCAATCTCTCCGCATCCGAAGCCTTGAATCCGAAGTATCCCACCTTTTGGCCGAAAATGTTTCACTCAGGGAACAAGTCATAACTCTCGGTAATGAATTGGAGAGGTTTGAAGCCGCGAAACTGCTTAGCGATGGAGTCTACGACATCAAGGCAAAGCTAGACAGCAAGTTGGCTGAACTCAACAATATCGTGTCAGGCTTAGGGGCACTACCGCGCAATTTCAACAAGACCATCAGCCAGGACGACGGAAATGCAGACCGGAACCTCTCCGACCACCACAGCCCCGCACTGAAGCCTCAACCGGAGTCCAACCAAGACACGGAAGACGACGGACGACTGCCGGTTATACTTGAAGATAAATATTACCCCAGAAAAACCTTAGAGTAAGTCTGACCGTCTGTATATAGCGCGTTAAGAGGGTCCGCTAATTGGTATAGGTCGAGTGAGCTGCGAGATTTGGTAAACGAGTCTGCCTCCGGTTCATTTGAGTCTGGGGCTCAGATCACCACTGAACTGTCTCCGGAAGAGGACAACACACAGTCCAAAATACAGGATGACCTTCTTGACGCATTGCCCAACGGTGATGCGTCTGATATCGATGAACAACCCCTTCCAACGATGCTCGAGACTAGGAAAAAGAAGAGACAAAGTGCATCGTTATTTGGCTCTATTTCCGGAACCGATCACGAGTCGATTACGCCGAAGACGGAAAACAGGTACTCTCTAAAGTCTGGTGCCAAACGCAAATTCTCCTCCGAAGATGATGACGAATTCGAGCCTATCGCAACATCAGACGATGATTTCCAATTCAGCCGTCCGAACCAGTCGCCGGAAGCTGCGTGTGAGGAGCTTCACCTTTCCGCTGGGGAAGAAACTCCAATTAAGCGGGGGACAAGCCCGCATGAAAAACGGGGGACCAGTGCCCCTCCTAAACGCAAAGCCCTAGGGCCAAGTACGTAACGGAGCAATCTTGATTCAAGTCCGGGATGCTAATTTTTGGCCAGAAAGTACAAATTCACGCATGGTTTCCGCAGGTCCAGGCAGACCCCGGAAAGGAGCTTCTCGCAGCAAAAAGTCTCCAGTGAGCGTGGATTCTCATAGTGATGAGAACTACACTTTTCAGGCAGATAAAGCAAAAGGGACGCCCATCACCCAACACAAGACTCTGAATCTGGACTCAGACCATGACGATCCTGACGCCACTAAGGCTGAGACTGTGGCCGCAGTATCAATTCCTAGCTTTCAAGCGTCACAGGATTTGATCCATTCCAACGACGTATCGTCTTCAAATCAGCTCGAAACTCTTGCCCGACCCTCAAGACGCCAAAGAGCCATTGTTAGCTATGCGGAGCCTAATTTAAGGGCCAAAATGCGACGACCTACGAGCGAATTCATTGCTGCTGTTGGTGATGGCCAAGTGAGGCGGGCGTCCGGCTCTCAGCCTCCGCGAAAAAGTGTAGTCGCCGATGAGAGCGGCGGCAACGAGGAGAAAGAGGCGCAGGAGCCCGGTACTGCTCACGAGAGACCCGAGTCCCCGAGTTTTGAGGTTTCGGGCAGCTCTGCCGAACACCAAATGGCTACGGTCTCCCTGAGGAAACGCAAGACTTCACCGGAAAAGCGCGATGGCCGGGCCAGTCAGGCCCCCACTGAGGAAACAATCGATGCCCTTCCCCTCTCGATATCCATAGATCGCAAACATCAGAAGGAACCAGTCGACCATATCGCTACGTCTATCGAAGGCCCGTGGCAGGAGAAAGAGTCCATCGTACTCGACAAACCAAAGTCGTCTACCAGGAATATGCTGAAAGCAACACCAGGGCTCAACAGGCAATCGCGTCGCCATTCCTCTAACCCAAAGGCGTCTAGTCAAACTACTGGAACTTCGGGTATTGACTTGCAATATGTATTGAATTCGACTAGCTCAATGGCGTCGACTCTAAACAACGACTCTATTCAAAAAGGAAAAGCCCTGGGTTCAGAAGCAGACCTTGATACAGAACCGATGGATCCTCTGGGAAAAGATTCGACGAAAGTTAGACGAGGGCAAAGGGCTGCATCAAGGAGGAGAAGCATGATGCTTTGAGATGCATATGAACACTTTTGGAAGACTCCTGAACAGGGACATGCCATTGTGTGGATTCGAATGAATCCTTCGAATTGTTTGTTTGATAGATACCCCTCGCATTATTCCAGGCACTTGTATGCAACTCCCCCAGATTATACCAGAGCCATTCCAATCGAATAATACCTAGCCTTGGCATGTCCCGCATACTAGAGATAGCCATAAGCTACCAACTGACCTAGGCCTCCCAACAGAAAGCGGCTGTACCTCCGGGGTTTCCATTTGTCCTAGGAAGCCCAGAGGGCGTTAGGTTCAAGATTTCGACGGCATCCTTTGAAAACAGGACCCCGTCGTGTTTAGAATCCAGCGTACAGGATCTAGATAGCCCAATCTCGGAATATGAGGCGTTGAAGTAAGCATTCCGGTTAACAATATGTGGCTTAACGGCCCTTGCTCGGTTTCGGCATTTTCTCATAAGCATTTGGGCTTGGTTTTCGTGGCTTCCCCTTCCCCTTGCGGTGATCGTGAGAGCAAGTCGAGCGTCCCCTAGAAGTAGGCTGCGCGGACGAGTGTTTCTGGGAGCGGGTTCCACCGGGGTGACTCTGGTCTCCTGCCTCGCTGTCGCTATCCGAATCGGATGAACTGGAGTCTGAAGACTCTGATTCGGAACTGCTTTCGCCAACCGGTCGAGGTTTGTGGTATATACAGCACACTATAAGCGCAATCGCGACGGTCAGTCAGTCGGTTTCTCTAATGTCGCAAGAATAGTTTGTTGCAGCGGGGCTCTTCGCAACTACCTTTCGAGCTCTTTTTTCCCATGCCTTCGTTGTCGACGACATCGTCGCTCCATCGTATGCGTCTGTTCGAGCCGGAATCCCCGTTATTCGTCACGGGGGGCGCATCTTCCGCTCTCAACCTCAATGTGCCCGAGATCCCGGCACGTTCTGGAGACAGCGACTCGACCCTAGAGCCTGTTCCGCCGCCTGATTGTTGGTGTCGTGTTTGGGACATATCTTTCAAGCTCAAGTATGGAGTGGAATAGCAGATGAGAATGAGGTGCAGCGACGGACGTAGCAACTGGATATTAAGCAGGCAATGTTAAATCGGGATGGCAAGAACGTTGGTTGGCGCCTCACCGCCTTCATCACAGGTTAGCTGTGCAAGCCCCTCAGTAACTAACTAGTTACCTAGACAGCATCCTGTGACGTAATAGAGCCTCCTACAGAGTACAGAAGAGCAAAGGCGACTCCTCCGTAGGCATCACATAGTATTACGCGAAGCTGTTACATCAGAAAACTCCCTTGCTTAGATTTACAAGTGTCCCACTTAGCAAAATTCTACCTGTACATAGCTATCCATTCCTCAGGGGTGTTAAGACAACAGGTGTCAAATATCAAGCTAAGTCAAGTCAAAGGGAGAAAAGAAATATCTGCAACCAAACACGCCAGGAATCAGCCATAGTCCTATGGTTTCCAAGGGAGGGATTAATAGGCGCCTAATGGTCCCTAGGGATGTACGAGGCCCCAAAATTGCTCCATATAAGCTAAAGGAGGTTAAGAACAAAAGAAATCGCTAGAGGTGAAACATACATTCTCGTCTTAGCAACAGAATTGAGCTCCGGGTTTCACAGCCCATAGAAAGACCAACCATCCAGATGCTCCGCCTCTGGAGAGGTACCGGATCGTCTTGGCTGGTCCATAAGGACGCATGAAGTGTGGGAAACTTCGGCACGCAGTTCCTTGTCTAGTCATAGTTCGTCCTCTTGATCCATTTCAGATGGCTTCAGGAGACCCCCAACTTTCATGGCGCGGTCTCGCTCAGCCGCTTTTGCGTCCCGCAAAGCCTGTTCTCGCTCTTCCGCATACAGCTCGGCGTTGTCGCCCGCAAACTCCTTCAGCGAAATCAAGAAATCTCGCAAGTGGGTCTTGAACTTATTGAAATCATCATTGAAGGCAAACAGGCCGAGAACAAACTGCTTGATTTGAATCCTGCTGTAGAGTTAGCAAGGGGAAAGTCGACTGGAAGGTTACAAAGGACGTACTCCTGAAGATTTTTGAAGGCGTTCTGCAAGAGGTTCGCAACGTATTCCTGCAGGAACTCTTTGTTCGACGTGCCCATTGGAGCCTGATCCGGCCCGTAGATGGGATCCTGCACCTTGCCGGATTCAATGAAGTAGAACATACGCGACAAGAGCATCGCCTGGGATTTGAAACCTGCACTCTACTTAGTAACATCCTAGGGCATCACCGCACGAGACTTACCAGCTTTGTGATCACTGTCGGTCACGACGAAGAACACGTCTTGAAGGATCGGGATATAGAATTGGCGGAAGAAAATGCTCGAGGTTTGTGCATCTGCTTCAGCCATGTTGTTCATAAGTTCAAGACACATGGTAAGGCCGGTGTTTTCCACTTCGCGGTTGTCATGCTTGCTAGCCCACATGCAGGAATCGATGACAAACTTGAATTGCGTAGCATCCAGTTTAAGCAATGCAGGGAAGCAATACAAATTGATTGCTTGTAGGAGCTTGAAGAACTGGACACGGTGCTCCGGGTACTCGTGGAAGTCTTTGTTGATCATCTCCAGCGTGCACTCGAAAACGCTCTCCATAATCAACGGAACCTTGTCCTCCATCAAGTTCTGAATGGCAGCATAGTCAGCTTCTAACGTCCAAGAACGGATTTGGATGGGCTCATAACGTACATGCAACTTGTGAATAATCGTGGTCATGACGTTGAGGACTTCGGCTTCACGAGCATCGGGAACATTGCGGGTATAATCCAACAGTACGGCCTCGAGGAGTGGGGGCACCATGTTGGCATTGACCATCTCCAAATCATCGGCCTTCTGTACATAAGTATCAATGAGCTTGAGGATTTCTTTTTTGATCGTCCTCAAGCCTCGGACCTTGGGCGTCTTGGTAGCGATTTCCCCTAGAATTTTCAAAGTTAGTCGTTGAAGTAGAGCATCAGAGACAGGGAGCGTTACCGTCATGTACGACAGCATCACTGATGAGTTGGCTCGATGCCCGGAACATGTTCAACATGTCGTGGTAAATACGACCCAGTTGAGAGTAGAAATAAGTGCCGATTGATGAACACGCGGAGACATTAGTCTTCATGATATTCCCAATGATCTTGATTGTCTCGCCGTCCTGAAGTATAGAAGGGTCTTGGTTGGCCTGGGCGATGATGGCATCCCAGGCAGAATTAGGAAGGGACATGAGGTTTTCGATCAGTCGGTCCTGGAGGCCCTTTTGGCCTTGCGCAGAAATCATATAACCGCATGCTTCGTAGAAAGTATGCACTTGCTGTGGCGAGAGGTCGCAAGTGATCTTCCTCATGTTCCGCACGATTTCCTCAATGAACGGCTCGTTCTCACCCGGCTGTAAGGCCACGAAATGGCGTCTGCATTTATTGGCGATCTTTATGAAGGTGTCGCACGCCATGTCTTGGACACCTGGTAGGGGGTTAGACATAAGATGGTATGAAAATGGTGAACAACTGACCTTCATGCGTCTCATGCATAAACTCAAACAACTTGTTGACGACGGTCTTAAGGAACTTCCAGTGAGCCTTCAAGAAGCGAGGGTATTGTCCCACGATGTACATGATGTTACTGGCGACCACAGCTTTGTTGTCCTTTCCACGCTTCATCTCTGTGAGACCAAGGAGATCCTTAATGACGGTGACAAGGAAGCGCTTCTCCGTCTCCTCGTTCATGGCGCCCGAGATTGACCCAATGGCCCAACAGAGCGTGTTACAATTGGCCCATGACCACTCGGTCCCGTCAACCTGTTTCGCGAGCTTCTCGATCATGATGTTCTCCGTGTCGACGACATCAAGGTGTGTGAGGTAGACCAGGCATTCTCTAATCGTTTTGTAGAGTTGAATCGTGTCGCTCTCCTTGACGAACTCCCGGACAATTTCGCCCTCATCGTTCTCCACGATCAAAACTTCCTCGGGGCGCACCATCTTCTCGATCATGACTGTGCGCAGGCTGGACAGCACTTCTTCATACTTGTGCTTTCGAAGGGGGTAGTTCGCAAGGGTGCTCGGGTGCGGCGCACCGCCATTCGAAAGACCACTGACGCCCATACTCACCAGCGGATTGATATCGGTGATCGGAAGCTGTTGCATTTCTTCGTAAAGTTCTTGCACAAGTCTTGTCCAGTATTCCAAGCAGATCTTGAACACTTCTCTGTCGTCAATCTGGCTGATGCGAATGAGGTAGAAGTGAGCATGGGTGAGGTAGTCCCGGTTAGGTAATTTCTCAACCAGCTAAAATGAATGGATCTTAGCGCCAATGATTTACTTCAAGTCTGGGGTGGAGGATGGAAACCTACGTCGAGATGCGCACTGAAAAAGCTGCAGAGGAACAGGGCGAGATTGAGAACGAACTCCTGGTCTCTGGAGTTGCTTTTGGCATACGTCTGCTTCAAGTCCATGGAGAGTGGGATGATTTTCGAGACGGCGGTCAATGTCTCCGTGAACATGTGGACGAGCCTCTCGTCGTAGTTATATGGAGATCCGATCTGTAGACCGCCGATCTCCGTGAGGCATTTCAACGTCACATTGCGAAATTCGGGGACATCGAGGAACCGCGTCATGAGGGTATTGATGATCGGAGTCTCGAAAATATAACCCAATGGGATCCAGTTCAAAAAGCGCAGAAGGGTCTCGAGGGTGGCTTTGATCAGACTGGGCTGGTTTGCCGTGTTCAGCACCTCGGAGCACAGCTGGAAGATCGACGAAAACTCCTGGGTCATAGAGGTCTTCAGGTTCCTCGCCTTGACGGATGTCATTTGGTCTTGTGAAAAATCGAACACCTCCTCGGAAAGCAGCCGAAGGATCGCCATGTTATTTTCGCAGATGGAGAGGCTGGTATGGCACGACGAGATGATCTCATTGATGAAGGTGGGCCAGTTGTGTGGCCATTCCTGCTTCAAGATGGACACGAGAACCAGGTTCAATTTGTTCAGAAAGGCGCGTTCGCTTCGGAGCTTCTCTTCGGAGTTGGAGTTCTCGATGATGAAATTGACGATGAAATTCCGGATCCCTGATCAGGTTAGAGAGGCCAAGGGGTATCCGACTGATAACATACCTAGGCATTGTTCCCTTGGTAGGACCTTCCACCGGGTCATAATAACATCGTCGAGGACTTGGAGGGCAAGGTCTGAACCGGTTAGTCTTGGCCGACGAAGGGGAGGGAGAGGCGAGGGGGAAAAAAGCCCGACGGCTCGGTCGGAGGGCAATCTCACATTTGGTTTGCGGGTATGAAGATTGTTGGAGGATGTCTCCTACAATGAGCCAAGCATCGGGGTTTTGTTTAAACTGCACGTAGAGGCGAGGTCAGATGTTTCCTGTCCTTGTATTCGGTGGAACGTCGTTGGTGATACTCACTTCCGTCAATGTCTGCTGGGCTTGTTTTTGCTAGACGAGACACGAGGCATTAGTATCGAGGCTGTAATAAAGATGGAGCACGGGGTCGGTTGCGATAGCTCACCAGGTCGCCTTTGCCTTCGTAGAAGGCGCGGACGGTGTTGTCCAACTCCTGTATGGAAACCGACATTCCGCTCCAGAAGCTGGTGATATCGTCCTCTGAAGACTTCAGCCTTGAGATAGGGGGGAAATCCCAGTCTTTGGAGGTAGGAGTCGCGAGGGCGGGGGGAATGAGAGAGCGTTGGTGACGACAAATAGGGCCGGAGGTAAGGTGAGTTGAGTGTTCAGAATGTTCGGTGGGGTCGAGGCTCTGTTGTTGGAGGGGCTCGCCGGAGAGAAGCTCCTAATTGCGGTTTGGCAGACGACCAAATCCCACCCGAAGAGGTTAAGGGTGATGCAAATCGCGATGTAGGTACTGCCTATGTGGTGCAAGCCCTTTAGGAAAAAAGAAAAGGAAAAAAAAAAAAATTGGATGGCCACAGCGCGGTCTCCAAGCAACGATTACTGGCGGTGAGGAGAAGAGCGCGTTCCTCGACTGTCGGGCCGGGAACGACGTAACAACTGACTCTCGGCTGAGTCATCCAAGCCCTTGTTTCCCATGGACTCATGGATGGGAGGTGATAGTGAAGTCAGAGCAAGTGCCTTGGTCTTGGTCTACTACGGAAGAGTGGTTTATCTGGTTAGGTGTCCATCGCTATGCTAGTTGACTGTGGCAACAGAGTGGATTTATTATGCCTAGCGTTGTGACTGTAATGTATACTGCGTCGATAGATGAGATAGAAGCAACTCACTGCAGTTCTGACGGTTGTCGCCAGTATTACGGAGCGAAGTAGGCATAGATTGCATACAGGATGAGCGAGTCATCTAGACAATAGGCAATAGATAACTACTCCGTAGTTATTTAACTAACTAACTTACAGGATGGACGGTTACCTAAGCCAGATCCAAAAGAAAAAAAGAAAGAAAGAAAAGAAAAAGAAAAAAATAATAATAATGAGGAAGAAAAGAAATCATGAAATAAATAACAAAAATAAAAAGAAATTCCTAGCGGCATATGGTCACGGCGCCAAAAGAAAACAAGTACTTTGGCCCTTGCCGGGCGGCGCCAATGGCGAATAACCCAGATACAGGGAAACCCGGTAAGCGACCCAGGTAAGCGGGGGGCTGCGTCTGGCCAACATCAATGGCCGGCGGCCGATTCAGCTGGACCCACAGCAGTTACCCCCCGCGGCCGCCGTGCCGCGCTTCCCTCGCGGATAGAGCAGACGGCAGTCCCGAGCAGCCATTGGGCGGAGAGAGAGAGAGCCGACCCCTCCTTCCTGACCGTGGCGTGTCGCCTGAGCGCGCGCCATCACCTCCCCATTTCGGGTGACCCAGTTCATGGGCTCCGTGCCGCCTTCCTGCGCGCCAACACGAAGCCAATTAAGTTCACAGCCCAGCTGACAGCCGCCCCTTCGTAACTTCGTCGTAGTCATTCCCTCCTATTCTGGGGGATTTCGGGGGATTTGGGGGAATATGGGAGAGGAATGTCTGGGTAAAATTCTGCCTCGCGAGTCATCTCGAGGCTCAGATTTCGTCTGACCCTCCTGGTGATGATGATGTTTTATTTTTCGGGCGGGAGGGGGCTCACTGGGCTTTCTGGTATACCATTGGGCTCTGGTCCAATAGCCTAGTCTCATGTTTCCCCTTCTAAGCGGCAATGTTCTGTTTCGTACTAACCTCCTACTCGTCAAATCACTGCTATCGCTTACCCTTAATCCCTCCCACTCCTCTACTAGTACTTCGTCGTCCCCCTCTCTCTCCCGCTCCCCCATCTCGATCCTCCTCTGTCTTTCGATTTCGTCGTATATTGTTCCTCCTCCCTTTCCTTCCTGTGAAGCTGCCCGCATCCGATAGGTCGGAGCCTCCAGTTCCGCGTCTCTCCTTCGTCTGCTACCCGACCCCGAGAGCATATCACCCGTAGAATCCGTCAATTCTTTGCTTCCATTATCCCCCAATATCCTTCCTATCCGCTATTTTGGTTCATTATCTTTCATCCGCCCTACCGCCTATTCCATAATCGTCCCCTGTCGCGGCGGCTCCTCCTCACTGCGCAGACCGGCTCGACCTTTCCACCCTCTTGGTCTTCTTCCTCCCCTCTCATTCTTTTCATATTCTCTCCCTCTTCAACTGATCTCTACCTCTTTCTATTGGGCCCGATTTATCCCCCTTCCCCCGACGGGTTCGTGTTAGAGCAGCGCGGGATCTTCATATGATTCCGGGGAGCGCTTATTCTGCGGCGCGATCATTTACCCTCATGCCTCCCGTCTGACCACTGGTGTCGATTTGCTATCGCAAGCGGTGATTCCCTCTTCTCGCCAATTTTGCTGCAAATCCATCAAGCGACGATCTCTCGGCCCTTCGTACAAATCCTCCTACCTCCAACCCCCTCATCTACCCTCCTCCCAAAACGACCGACATCATGACGCCTCCCAACCCCGCGACAATTGGGAACGACCACGAACCCGCAACGGACCCCAAGGCGGATCACAGTCCCTCTCGCTTTACCGCCGTGAACGGGAAAGACTCTCTGGCAGCGGAGCCGTCCGCCGATGCCGCACCCCCGGGCAGTTCATTGAACAATGACGCCCCCGTGGACTCCGCAGATGGCCGGGGAAAGAGCGCATACGAGGACACTCCTTGTCAGCCCGAGGATCGCAACAGAGAAAACGGCAGCTTGGGAAATAATCCAGATGGCTCGGAATCTTCGACGCTGGGGGGCCCCAACCGGACCAAACGGAAGCGGTCAGATTCCTACGAGCAGGAAGACAGGCCGCGCGCCTCCAACAAGGACATCAGAAGTCCTTCCCATGCAGAGGATGTCACCGAACCGCAACAACCCTCCAACGGTGTCGGAACAACCCATCTGGAGCAGACCCCCAAACCCCCCAGCTCTGCGGCGCAGTTTAGATTGTCGGAAACCGAGGAGACGCGCCCTTCCCCAACCAATACTTCCTGGAATGATTACGACTCCCAGTTGGTCAATCAAGCGCAACGGGCACAGCAAATCGACGCGTCAGATGCGCAACTTGCCGAAGCACTACGTGAGGCCGGGGGTAATGATACCGTACAGAAGAACTGGAGTTCTTCCACACCCGGACGCCCCGAGGGGTCTGTAACGAATGATCAGCCCAGTCCCATGGCGACATTGCCTCAAGAGCGACCCCAGCCTGTGGCACCCAAAAGGAAGCGCGTGTTTAGCAACAGAACCAAAACTGGATGTATGACTTGTCGAAGGAGAAAGAAAAAGTGCGACGAGCAACATCCTGCATGTAAGTTCTGCCCATGACCTCTATTCTGACCCTGCGCCCCCAGTGGAGACAAATAACTAACCCAGCCCCAGGCAACAACTGCATCAGAGGGGGCTTCCTCTGCGAGGGATATTCTTCCCGAGGAACATGGCAAAAGCCCTCTAATTCAAAGGCTCCCGTCCCTCTGCAATCCAAAGAAGGATATGCGGATATCAGCGGCCAATATGTACATGAAATCAATCAACATGATCGACAGCAAAGCCTATCAGATCAGCTTGAGGCAGGAAAGATGAGGCCAATCGTTGTGGACGACACCGATCGTGCGGCGGCGCAATTTAGCTCCAGCCCAACAGGGGTAGGTTCAAATCGTGGGTCATGGTCAAAACGGACATGGCCGAGCACAGGCCATCCACCGTACGTCACAGACCATGTCGCCAAACCAGACTATCGGGAGGTTCCTTCCATCCACGAACTTCCCCGCGATGGCCATCCCAAGACAGATTATCAGATAGTCCCACCAATTCGAGAACTTTCACATGGCACGCACGGAAAGCCAGGAATGCCTCTCTTCCAAAGTGGCATCGATCAACGACCGTCTCTCCCGAGCACAAGTGCCATGGACACCAACACTCCACAGGCACAGGCACGGATGGCGTTAAGCATCGAGCATCAACTATCCGCCCGTGCTGTCTCCGGCGAAGAATCGGAGAAGGAGAAAATGATGCGCGGTGAGCTATATCGACCCTTTGACATCCACCTTGTGGAAGAAAGGGAACGGTGTAAAGCTGCTTTGTGGCGATTCAACAATGCATGCAACCCGATCTCTGGTCTCAGCGCCAAAGAACAGAATCGCCTGTTGAAGGAAATATTCGTGCCCCCAAATACCGTCGTCAGTTCGCCGTCCGGTATAACGTCGCCGCCCCGCCCTACGGGTTCGATCGGCCAGGGCGCTGTGGTTGAATCGCCTTTCCAATGTCACTACGGCTATAATGTACACATCGGTGAAGATGTCATGGTCTCTGAGAGTTGCCTTTTCGTTGACGACTGTGCCATCACGATTGGCGCGCATACATGGATAGGCCCCAGGGTCACTATCCTCAGTTCCATGGCCCATGCGAATATGCAAGAACGGAAAGGGTCCCAAAGCCGCCACCAAGGCCGCCCCGTCACTATCGAAGAAGATTGCTATGTGGGCGCCGGATGCACAATATACCCCGGCGTTCGCCTTCGACGTGGAGCGTATGTAGCTCCCGGAGAGGTGGTGAAGTCGGACATTGTGGCTTATGGCTTCCAAGGACTCAAACCGAGCTACATGTAATGAACTATATCTATGCTTGACTCTGTCATGCCCGCCTTGGCAGAGCTTTCTGCTTTGATTCTATTCCCGCCTCTGCAGTCTTTTGTTTTATTCCCCTAGTGCAGTGATCAGCTTTTGTTCATCCTACGTATTCTTCCCCACAGCGATTTCCCCAGAGCCCCAACATGTATTAAATGAGATACCTTCGCAATCTTTCTAGCTTACATGCCTGACAGGTTCAGGAGATAAATGTCTATCCTCAATGTCCAAACATGTGAATAATGCACTCAGGTTTGACTATGTATCCAAGAATAATATGTCTTTGCGTTTCATCCTATCGTGGTATTGTATGTGGCACTCAAGGTACTAGTAGATAAGTCAGGTGCTTTTTGGCTATGGCATCCATAGGAAAGCGCCCAACTCTGCCGGCTTACATGATCATCAATTTTTTATGTACAACATAAATCGTCTACGAGATATGCATATAACGCACAGAGACACGGCCTAGGCAAGCCAATCCAGGAACTCAGGCACAAAATAGCTCACCACAATCCCTGCTCCAGCCCTCAGAATTCCCTCAGTGCTTTCGAACGCCATGGCCTTCAAGTCAAAGACACCGGCCTTGGCCCCAGCATGGATCATAGCATACTCGCCACTAACCTGATAAGCGGCAATGGGGAGGTCTTGCGCGAGCTCTTTGGCATCTCGGATGATATCCAGATAACTACTTGCGGGCTTCACCATGATGATATCCGCGCCTTCGCCGATATCTCTCTTGATAGCGCGGCGGGCAAGCCCACGACCGCCGGGGGGCAGTTGATAGCACCTGCGATCGCCGAACGAAGGCACCGAGCCCGCGGCGTCCCGGAACGGACCGTACAGACAGCCACTGAATTTGGCGCTGTAGGACATCAGGAGCACGCGATGCGCCATGCCCGCTTCTATCAGCTTCAATTTGATGGCGCGGACTCGTCCGTCGTTCATATCGGACGGCGCGACACAGTGCGCCCCGGCCGCCGCGTAGGCAATCGCCACGTCCGATATCCGATCCACGGACTGCGCGTTGTCGAGGGTGCCGTCTTCGCGGAGGATGCCGCAGTGGCCATGCGACGTGTACTCGCACAGACACACGTCCGTCACGATATAGAGCTGGGGGAATCTCGACCGGAGGAGACGGATCGCCTGGACGACGGGGCCGGACGGGTCGTCGGCGGCGGTGCCCAGCGCGTCCTTCGCGGACGGGTGTAGCGGAACGCCAAACAGGATCACGGAACGCAGTCCTTTCTTGACGAGGGGCCGGAGGAAGGGGACCAGACGATTCAGGCCGCGGCGGTGTTGGTTCGGTAACGAGGGGATGGGGGTCTCTTCGTCGGGGTTGTCAGTGATGAATAGGGGGTAGATCAGCATTTCCTGTTGGTCGAGGCGGCGGTCAGCCTTTTGGTCCGTCTATGGGTCCCTGTGGTGTTGACGAGGACTGCCCACCTTGGTCAATTGCCGTTCCGCTTGCCATGATCTGCTCAGCGGGTGGCTGTAGCCCGAATGAAGCTGGCTGGAGATGTCGCCTGATATGCTGACACTGGTGGCAGTCGTGCTGGTGCAGGACCGAGCCGTCGCTTGGGATTGTACGTGGGATATTTGGGAGCTGCGGTCATCGTGACCGTCTCTGAATGCGAGATCAGAGACGAGGTTGGAGAAGGACATTTTGAATTGCGGCGGGGAGGCTGACAATCGCCAATCTGAGAGGTTAGGTGGCTGTCGGACAGACAAGACGCATGCGGTTGTACTATAGAACCGAACAGGCGTGCTTTACTGGGTCTGGGGAGTCGATGATGGACAATCAGTCAGGTGGGGGCGATGTTCTGATAATACGGAGTGATAAATTCAATTTGACTGCCGTTAGCCGAGGATGATACGCCCGTTTTTGGAATAGCGCACGGTTGATTTATAAGCGGACTGGGCTCAAACATGATTGGCTGAGGGGCACCTGTCCGATCCAGCTCTCAATATCTATGTACATCGAGGTACTGTATATACCGTTCAGGAGATATTGGGCTCTGTGGGGAGTCACTGTGGTTGGGATTGTCAAGGGTGACTTATATGGCGTTTCACCGGACCACTGTCCGTCACCCTCCGGAGAGTCTTATGGACAACCTGAACTTCGGCTTCGGTACCAGCCTTCGTCGTTGCTCCAGCTGTATCACCATCAGCTCCGCCGTAGAGGCCCCCTGTTCAATATCCTACCAGGTAGAAGAGTGTACCCCTTGTTTGATTGGGTGCTTGTGACATCATGTGTCAGCCACCAGTGGTTTGGATTGACCAGAGACCCCGCTTTGGACATGCCAATTAATTGGATTTGGTATGAGATCACGAGTACAAATGCAGCCATCTCCTTCCTCCTTGCCCGCTCCCCCATACAGAACATCGAACATCTCCAGACAATACCGTCACCATTATCGACCATCCTTCGGTGAATCGTCGAGTTCAACCAGACTGGCTCCGAGGAGAAGCTACTACGTTGGCCGAATATACTCATTGCAGGGAAAGCTGCACATCAATTGCAGTACAGTCCAGCCCAACTTACTGACTATCAGTACGCAGCCCCTCAATTCACCACCCCATATTGTCATCTTTGCCCTTCAGTGTATCTTCGGCCTGCTTGTTGCATTCTAAGGCATCGGGGTTCAGCTCACTGACCCCAATCTTTCGGAGGCGAGACTGGGATAATGTTTAGGTTTCCTGTATTGGGTTGTCATCTACGTTTCGTCTCACATCCATCAGCCACCCGCTAACCATTAAGGAGGGCCATCAGTCACCAATATCGAGTGCCAGGCCTATCACATCACATCGTGACCCTCCCATCGTTTGTCATCCGCCATAAGTGAGTAGGAGTTTTCCTTCCCTTCCGCTTTGAGCAACAGGAGTACATGACTAACTCCCATAGTGACTCGCTCCCATAAAGCCAATGACCGCGACCATCTGAATGACCGGGTTGTCCCTGACCTGCCCAGATATTTTGCAAAGTCCGGGCCTGTCGACGCCGACCCGCGCAAGACCAAAAAGGACGGTGGCGGGAAGGGCAACTGGTGAGCGATCGATACCCATATACAGAAGCACCTCGCGCGTGCTAACCATGGTTGTAGGGGCCGGTCGGGCGATGAGGTTCAGGACTATGACTATACCTTCACAAACGCCCGTCGTTATTCTAACAGCAGTACCCAAGGCATCGCAGATTTCAGAACCAAGTTCGAGGCTGTCGAAACCGAACCCGTCTTTGAAGAGCGCCTCCACGGTCCTTCGAACGAGGATTCCCTCGACGGCAACATAGTAACTAAAGTGGACAGCACTAGCAGCAGCTCCAGCAGAGCCAACGACATGAACAAGGTGTGATGACGAGCGGCTAAGATCTTAGTTCCAGGTGTGCATCAGTCAGCCGTCATGGGCATGTTGATAATGGAACCTGCTCCAAGGCTAAGAAGCGAGGCCTTGCTTACATTGATCCGGTATGCTCTGATCTTTGAATCGGGCTATTAAAGATAAAAATACATGACAATTGTTACCCTAAGCTGTTGTTTGAAAAAGACATGTACCTGGGCCGTGAAAATTTTATGATTCGACCTCGCGACGCCAAAGAAATATGGATTCACTGTCCAACAGGATTAAAACATGGTAGCAATCAAAGCCAACTCAGACGTGCTTTCTCACTCGACCCTCCTGTTGGCTCCGGAGATTGAGCCGCAGGCTCTTTTGTAGGGCCGGCCAGCCCAGTAGCATGAGTGACAGCCTCTTCCCCAGACGCAAGGAGATTGGTAAACCAAAATCCAAGCTTTCCGTGTTCGATGTAGCGGCTTAAAATATCACTTTCCTTTTTGAAATCCTGCGTGATCCGACCACGTTGCTCCGCACGGAAACGCGACGCAAGTACTTCTGCATCTGATTCGTTCAGCAAAACCTCTTCCGGTGAGTTTGGGATATAGAGCGAGGGCTCGCCGCCTTCGCTGTGCCCTGCTGCGATATTAGTCTGCTGCAAAGCGGTCGCATGTCGCGCGGTATACGTACGATCTCCAAGGCAGAGGCTCAACGTGCGGAAGAGCGAAGTATCGTAGGCAGAAGATTCAGACTCGCTCCCCAACCTTTCCGCTGCCTTCCCAGTTTCCACCCAATCGTCTTTGATCATGCATCTCCGCCATATCAGCCTTTGCATGGCTGCATGATAACGAGAGTCTTGTTGGGAACAAGTATCAAGCCGGGAAACGCGCAGAGCCAAATAAAACTCCTTGCCTAGAAGTTCGTTTTGATCGTATTCCGTAACTTGAGTGGGATTCATGAGCGTTAAGAAGTCGATTAACCGCTCGGCGCCAATGACTTGTCTTGCGATCACCATCCTGAGTGTTTCGCTGAGAAGCTCATGCAAGGATGGTCGGTCTCCGGCAATCGTTTTCCCTAAATGGTCAATTGCCAAGTCAAGCTCTGCTTTCTGATCGATCGCGCCTTGCAAAAATGGAGAGATGTAGGCATATATCACTTCTTGAACCGCGTCGATCTCTGTCAAGTCCTCCAGTCGACGAATGTCAGAGTGGATAAGAGAATCAGCCGGGGCAATGCTCTCTTCCCAAGTTGCCAATTTAGCAAGCTTTGCTATAGAGAGTTCAACCCGATGAGTCCACAGGTCTGTTTCGTGATCCATGGCCAGGGTCTGCAATGAGTCTGCAGCAGCGTTGTATTTGTTTTCGCCAAGAACATCATTGATCCAGGCCAGCCGGGAGTACGCTGGATGCTTTCGCAAGAACCGGGTGATGAAGGGTTGGAATTTCCTCATTGAAAACAGGATTCCTGACTGGCCCATTGATATTTGCCGTGTAAAGAAAGCGTCTGCCCATGGTTCGCCGAACTTTTCAAAATAAAGTGAGATTTTTTCGCCAATTTGGTACGGATCGCGACCAAGTGCATCAGCGCCCCCGTCCAGAAGGTCGGAATTGTCCTCAGTCTTTCGCTGGTCTTGCAGTTCGATTATCAGCTCCACCAAAGCGTCCATATCGCGGAACTTCTCCGCCAGCGAGATAGCCTCTTCCAGCTGACCGATGCCTGCTAGTTTGAACAGCTGCCACTTGCGTTGCTTGATGTGTGATTGTTCAGCTGCAACACTTTCATCAGCGAGCTTCGAATCTTGCTGAGCGGAAAGCCAGCGAACTCGCTCAGTGTGCATTTGGCCAAGAACACGCAGTTGCCTGCTACTATTCTTGCTAATCTTGGACACAATCTGATCCTCCGGCATTTCAGAGTTTGAATTTCTTTGTTGGATCCAAGCCCGGCAGCTGTCGAGTTCCAAATCCAACAAGTGACCGGTTTCCATGTAACTGATGCTTTGAGACGTCCAGAATTCCGGGAGGCCATTGTAGCCGGTCACCAATACACCGTCCTCCAAGTATCCGTCACCAAGTCCATATCGACTAGCATGTTCATCGCGGAACCTAAAAGCGGTCTCCAGGACAGCAAGAGAGAGTTCACTGGCCTCCAATATCTTCTCGGATATTTTTCTTCCTTGCCTCGTGGAGTACCCCTTCTGTGGTTTCACAGCATTGAATATCCAGGGTACAATATGTTCCATGCGGAAGGTATCATAGAGGAACCAGTTGCGTACTGGGTCGTCACCTTCAGCTCTGACTTTTGTTTTGAACTTCTCACTCATTGACTCAATTACATGAGTTAGGAATGTTTTGCCTTTGTTCTTTCTGGCGTCTTCTTCTATCTTCCAGATGGCTCTTTGGGCGGCGATTTTTTCTGCGCCCCAGAGCAGCTCCCACCATGTCTGGCGATCAAACGCTTTGTTTTGCTGTATTAATAACGAAGCAAGATCATCAAATGCTTTCGCTCTGGATCTCAGATTCTGGTGGATGGAGATTGCGGTTGTTGGAATAAACCTCGTTGTGGATCGCAATAGGTCCCCACAGATATCCAAGGCAGCTTGCTCAATCTCGTTAGCTGGGTAGTCCAGGCTGGCCCTGCTGTCTAGATTCAAAGGGTTTCCTGATATTGTGCCGTAAAATATGGCCTGTTCGATTTTGTGTTTGGCAGTGATCTGAGAATCTTCCCCGTCGGCATCCAATCTCTGGCGAGGCAAAGCTGAAATGCGAACCACGCCGAAGTCACGAAGCATGAGAAGACATGCAGGGTGCGGATTTTCCGTACTTTGGTCCTCAAATCCGCTGCCCAGTACTTCATAGCTTTTTCCAGACCGAAGATTGATTGTGTCATGAAACGTCTGAGGTGCTCGCTCAGAATCAAGTAGAAGCTGCCTACTTGGCGAGTCCGTGACAGGGGCCAGCGATAGCAGGATTATCGATTGTCCAATTAGCACAAATGCTGTGTCGCCGGGCCTTGGAAGTATCAGTTGCGGCTTTGGATATTCTGTGGGTGCGGGGATGCCGCGAAGATCAATAGATTTGATAGAGGAGACACTGACTCCCTCGCACACTTCAATTTGGGCCAAAAACAGCTCGTTCGGGGCTGTTCTTTCCGGAGCGACAATGACAGATAAAGAGACCGATTGCTGTCCCTCGGATGGCAAGTTATCAGTGTGATCACCGGGCGTAACTGTGAAATCTAAGACCCTCAGCTCGTAATCGCCGGTTGAATTAACGAAATTGGGTCCCAGAATGTTGCATATGTCGGGCTTTATATCCAATTGTTTCTTGAGCACGCTCCCATGGTTCCAATGTGTGTCCCAAATCTCGAAATGCCCGGTAGAGTTGGCAATGATCACATCGCGCTGCCCTCTTTGATGCGATTCTCCGGCGCGAACGGCCACAAGGTCTTTCCTTCCAAAGCTACCACCAAGAACATTCTTCAGTCCACTGAATAAACCCATTCTGCCGCTGCCGAAAGAATTCGAAAGGAAATGGACAGTTATCTTGGCCTTTCCCTGGGAATCTCTCACACTGACATGGGCAACGCGTCCGGATGAGAGTGTGAGGATTACGCCAGAAGGCTCGCCATTAGCAATGTCCGTGACAACTTCACCAGAGAGCAAATTCGGCACACATCCCTGGAGGCCCGTTTGCTTTTGCCTAGGCAAACCTAACGATGCGGCACTTGAAACTGTCTCCCAATACACAATCTTTCCTGTCCGACGCATAACAACCATCAGGCCAGGGACTCCAGCCGTGACTGTGGATAGAAGAACACCAAGAGGCGGGGCGTTGTTGGGTTCTCTGCAAGTATCGGGTATGGCAAGTGTAAAGGTATCCGCAGGAGAAGGTGACGAAGCCGAGATCGAATAAGGCCAAATTATAGCTTGCGACTGTGTCAATGCCAATGCGTGGCCGCAGGCGGTGCTGAAAAAACATGTTAAATCGCCTGCGGTAGAATTAGCATACGGAATATAGAACGATCCATATTACTTGCCTGACTGTGAGCTTCGAATTTGGTCCGGCAATGCTGGCAGTTGGGCTACCGTGTAGAAATCTGTTTCTGACTGTCGTTTGCTGTTAGAAATGAAGTCCAGCTGTACGGTAAGATTGAGAGGAACGAACAAGTAACGCAGTTCCATCAATTTCATCTCCTTTCTTTCCTGCCTTCTTTAAAGATCTAATCGGGAGTTGATTGTGCACGCCGGGGCTATCTGACGAGGCAGATATAACGCCATTGTCGATAGTCAGTTCTGCTTGATCCAATGCATCGTCGCGAGGGCGATCTCCCGGGCGTTCGGAGGAATCTGACGTTTTCTGACCGAGGGTAGAGCGCTGTCTTTTAGCCCTGGGCGGCTTGACCGAATCATCTGAGCCAGTACGTTGACGCCTTCTAGGATTGCGCTGGGAGGACGAGGCCGACCTAGGTAAAAACATTGCTGAGCTTGGGAGGAGTAGTTTGCAGTCGGGCGATTGAGAGAAAAGGGTCTGCTTTAGTCCATTGGATATTGACAGGCTGCAGTTGGCTAAGAGAGACAGAAGCCTTATGCGCAGAATTGTGTCAAAACTGATCGAAGTAGCGTACCAGAGTAAGACACTTTCCTCTGCTTCATCTGCGTGCTTGCCTTGAGGTCTTCTGCTGCTCGCGCGGGAAAACAATCCAGAAGCACCAAAGGCGGTCAGTCGCGTTTGGATCACGTGATGAGATCCGAGTTCCCCTCTTTGGGAGATCATATCGTGAGGACACCACCAGAACAAAATGCCAGTGTATCGGTTTCCTTTTATTTAATCCATGCATATCTTGTTTCGAGATGTTGGAACACAATGCTCGCATGTTCTACTGGCTATGTTAAGAGACATCCCCAACGGGCCACTTATTACCTTGGATGATTTCTAGAGACAATGTCGTCTCCGATCTTCCTGAAGCCTACATACTATGCAACGCATATGAAAACAGCATTGTACCATGCCCACCATTGTCCGCGATTAGCCAAGCGACGATTGCATTCTGTCTGCACGAACAGGCCTTTGCGCACCGCGCTTTTCTTCCCTGGTCTGATCTATCCCTTCTTGCTGGCTTGTAGCTTTGGAACTGACATCATTGGTAGGCCATGGGGTACAACGCGTGGGCATGGTATCCTCTTGGGTCAACAGTTTTCCCACGACCGCTGCACAGTTCCTAGACGACATGGATGCTATTTTGGGCTTTCGACTGTCTCGAATTATTTCCGAGGGTCCGAATTCTGAACTGAACAAAACGGAGAACTCTCAACCCGCGATAATGGCGACGTCAGTGCTTATTCTTCGGATATTGGAAAAGCATTTTGGGTTTGAGACGAGGTCCCGTATGGACGTCACTCTTGGACATAGCTTGGGGGAGTTTTCAGCATTGATTGCGGGTGGTTATCTCGATTTCAGTGATGCGCTGAAGTTAGTCCGCCGTCGGGCAGAGATAATGGCCCAATGCACGCGGCGTGCCCATGAAGAATCCAATGAAGAGTATGGAATGGTGGCTTTGGTTTGTGAGTCTGACCACCTGGAAGGATTGCTCAAGACAATCCATGAATTCCTGGGCCTTGCGCCCTCGGGCTTGAAGGAAGACACCACTTGCGGCACGCCACCAATTGAGCAAGTAATGGTTGCCAATATCAACTCTAAGAACCAAATAGTGTTAAGTGGCAGTATGGAAAGGATAAGAACTCTTCTTATCCAGCTACGCCAATTTGGCGGCCATGACCCTCGTGCGGTCAGGTTAAACAGTGAGAGCCCCTTTCACAGCCCTATAATGGCACCCGCGGCAGAGTACATGAGACGCGCTCTTGACGATATTCGAGTCAATTTTCCAGCTGATATGCCGTGCATATCGAATGTCACAAGTCTCCCGTTCAGATCGAAAGAGGAACTCAAATGGTTACTGTCCCAACAGTGTGTCGAAACGGTTCGATGGTGGGAAAGCATTCGATATCTAGACCAAGAGCGAGGTGTCAAACGATGGGTCGGTATTGGACCTGGCAAAGTGGGGAGGAACTTGGTTGGAAAAGAAGTGGGTAAAGTCACGGCCAAAGGTGGTGGCGTTTGGGCAGTTTGTGATCCTCGTGAGGTCGAGGAGACTATACGTGCGCTGGAACAAACAGAGTCTGATCTGACGTGTGATTGAGTTTTCGCACATGGACCTGGAACATGACCTCTTACACGCCTTTGCATTCTTTACGGAACTATCATCGCAATTATTATTGAGCGTTGAATTTATGCGGTCCCATTGGATGGAACCCCAATATTCCAAAAGTCATGGCAAGTTCGCCAATTGTACATACCTGTCTTCGATATATACTTCTGAACCGGCGAAATTTAACCTCAGCCGCCCGAACTAATCCGAGTACGGGCTGCTTCGAGAGTCGATTGAGCCGCAAATGAGGGATTAACTGGATTAAGGGATTTCGTGTACACAGTATGTTTGGTTATCAGTATATGAGCAGCCTCACATGAAAGGTTGACGTAGGATTTGGCATTTATTGCTAGACGTTATCCAGTCCCAGCTGGACTCTAGTGGAATTACCTAAAGCGTAGACACCCCGGGAACCCATGTTTCGCCAATACGTTTCACTTCGGAAATGAACTTCTGGTCTGTAAGACGCATAGATGATGGGACCGACGCTCCAGTTTGAGCTGCGGGGGTATGATCATCTGGAGCGTAGAAGGGATTTTGCAGAAGTTGAATATACGCTGATTGTAAGGCTCGAAAAACCTGCGGCATTGTACTGTTAATTATACTGTCATTTGAATTTACCAACCCCTTCTGGCGCTCAAACATGGGAGGCAGAAGGGCCATGCACACGTACTGGTTTGAGATCCGACTCCTTTAGGCTACTTCCCGTAGACAGTCTGTTTTCTTCGTCTCCAGTTGATAATGGTTCGCCGAGGAAATCGACTATGACGAGTAGTTTCACACCAGTGGTCGTGAGCCAGCCGTAAGCTGCTAACCGTTCGTCGAAAGCATGTAAGAGACCCAAGTCTTGATCGACGGACGTTTGTTTTTGCCGAATATCAAAAATATCAAGACAGGAATTCAATAGGAATGAAAATTCTATTGTCGAACTTTGGTATGGAGGAAACAACGAGATATGCAGGGGGTTATCCTTTAATCATCAGTATTAGCGTCCGCCTGTCCTGAGAGTAAGGTTGGCATCATACAGCTTTGCCAATGACACCTATGCAAGCAATCCTAGGGACCGACATCTTGACCGGTGTCTCAAAAGACAAGATATATTGCTGGCCAGAGAGAGCGTGCACGATTAATGCGCCGTAATTGAATCTTCGTGGGGTTGACCGGAGTTTGAGGCCAAGGGAAACTGATATCAGAAGCGCTCAATTACACCGTTAGATCGCTCTGGTGGAAGGGGTGTTAGTTCATCCGGTAGAGTCTAATCATCCTGTAACTTGGATGAGAGTAGGTATAGGCCTTTTGAGCACCACGGGACATGTACCTAGATTGAAGTTGAGGTTCCGATAGGAGATCTATTCGGGAAGTTAGTTGGAGGAAATTATGTAAGTGCTCCCAAGGACCAATGAAGCGGTCGAGAATTTAACTTACCTTGGGGCGAAGATACAGTGACACACAAATTACAGTATAATACAAAGTTGTGTCGTATAAACAATGCATTTCCCGCATATTATGTGTAATGACACGTATCGTCCGCAACATTAGAAACTTTACGGAACACCACTAGCACCATTCGTGCAAAATCCTAACCCTCCAGTGCGGAGCGGCGACTGTCTTTCCTATCCGGACCAGCAGTTTGAATTACCTACGTGGTTGCTCCCAGCTCCTTATCCTCGGCTCTTTGCCTCTTCTGCTGTCTCCTGAGTCCTTTGCTGGGAGGGGGTTTACTTCTTTCTTCTCACCCTGCCCTACAGCTCATCGACCATGCTTCCCATTATTACGCGCGCCCGCCCTGGCGCTTTCGAGGCCGGGCACGTCACCAGACTTTTGTCCACCTCTCGTCCGACGGTGCAGCCTCGCTTGGCTTCATGTATCCCTCCGACTCAGCCAATTGCATTGCTGTCGACTTCCTCGAACAAAGCGGCGACGGCGCTTGAGCGCCAGGGACAAACCGGTCAGGCTCTGACTGCGTCCGGAAAGGTCCGCAAAGAGGTGCCTCTGGCAAGTCAGGAGAAAAAAGAGGGTGCTATGCAATATGTCTTGTTAGTATCACCGGAGTCCCAGAGTATTACAGTTTGAACGTTCCTGACTAGTTGACTCTGCAGGACCACACTTGATCAAGTCGCCAACTGGGCACGCCAGAGTTCGCTGTGGCCCATGACCTTCGGTCTTGCCTGCTGCGCCATCGAAATGATGCACTTGTCCACTCCGAGATATGACCAAGATCGCCTGGGAATTATTTTCCGAGCCTCCCCCCGTCAATCCGATGTTATGATCGTCGCAGGCACGTTGACAAACAAGATGGCTCCTGCTCTCCGGCAGGTCTACGACCAGATGCCCGATCCCCGTTGGGTTGTCAGCATGGGAAGCTGTGCCAACGGTGGTGGTTACTATCACTATAGTTACTCGGTCGTTCGTGGGTGCGATAGAATCGTGCCGGTTGATGTTTATGTCCCTGGATGTAAGTCCAACACAACATCCTCGCTGCGTCTCGCCCCATACTCTGTGATATTTGCTGATCCTCATTTGTGCAGGCCCGCCCACTTCCGAGGCTCTGATGTACGGAATCTTCCAGCTCCAAAAGAAGATGAGACATACCAGAATCACGCGCATGTGGTATCGACGCTAATGGGCTCTTGTGGGCTCGGGGAAGAAATGCGATGGATGGATTGTGAGAATATGTGTTCTATAGTTACCGATTAGATTCGTTTCATTGAATAACTGTCCAGGTCATATGTAACGTTTCCTTTGTGATATTTCCTTCTGCGGCAGAACCTGTGGTCTTTTACCAAAATACTGAAAGACTAGTTTTGCTTTTCTATAGATCATGAAAAGTGCGAGAAAGTAGACTAAACCGTAGTGACAGAAAACACGGAGATACTTGGCCTGGTAGAGATCGATATATTCTCAAGACTTGTCTAATGGCCATTCATGCGTCAACTTCTCTTAACCCTGCAAATTCTAAATCTGACCTCGAAATTTCGCATGTTGTATTGAATGGGACAATCTTATCCTCGTACCATGACAGTTATGTTCTTGAAAAGTTAAAGAGACTGATGTTCTCTTAATCATCCTGCCCAGAGTGTAAGATCATAGGGGGGGGAAGAGCATATGATAGTTTACCCACGTGGACCATTTGACGCTCAACGGGTCGAAATTGTGGAGTAAAGCCTATATTTTCATGCCTGAATAGCAAAACATCCATCATCAATAAAAGAAACATATTGTGTATACATCCCGTATAGAAAGATCTCATGGGAGTTAGCGGAACAACCCCATGCAATGAAATTGCCGAATGGAGGAGTTAGAGCCCCACAAGAACCTCCGACGAATCAGATCCGTCATACGACGCTTAGGCGGAATGGAATGCCAGTTCCCAAGAAGGTAAGTGCTTAATCTTTTTTTTTCCCGCTCCTCTGAAATCTTGACTGCTTATCACTAGCGCTCCATTTACTCCTTCACTTACGATATTCTCTGGATTGGCCTCATCAGTTACCTTCATTCACCTGGATACCCTACCCCGAAGACTTTCCCAATATCACAATGGGGAGAAAGAGAGCCTCGCGAGGCTCCGGCGCGGTCGATGGACCCGAGTACTCGTCTCTCGAAGGAGTACTGTCCTCCCCATGGACATTCCTCTGCCCAACAAGCGAACTGCACGACACGATTTTGAAATCTGCGAAACACTTTTTAGATCCTCTTGCGTCCTCCGTCAGTGACTCTCAGACCGTTCGACAGCGAATCAACCGGAAGCGAAAGAGATCCGCACTCGATGATCCGTCGACAGAAAACGTTCTCCAACTGAAGCAGTTATATGCGGATGGGTTTACTCCGGACCAGATATGGGAGCAAGCCTCTAGGATCCTTACATCCGCTGGACAGGAAATCGAATACGATCACGCCCTGCATGTTCGAGACGTTGAAGGCCCTTTGAACGGCGCGTTTGATGAAAGTGATGAAGAGATGTTATCCGAAGGTCTTTCAGAGAGTGATACAGATGGCTCGGGAAATGGTGATGAGCAGGACGATAATCTGGATTATGATACCCACGACGAGTCGAATTTCAACGGCCCGGCACAAGACGACATGGAGTTGGACCTCGAAGATGGCATGGATGATGCGTTGGATGATGATCTTGAGAACGAGGATTCTGCTGAAGAAGACGAAGAGGCTCGCGATACTTACACGGAAGATCGCTTCGGTTTGAACGATGGGTTCTTCTCTATCGACGACTTCAACAAGCAAACGGAACTGTTGGAGCATCAGGATGCCAGGGGTGAACCGGATGACGCCGACAGTGAGGAGGAAGATATTGACTGGCACGTTGATCCACTCGTACCTGGAAATGCGGCTTCGACTTTGACCAGTACATCGAAGCCCAAAGATGACGGCAGTGACGACGAAGACGACAGCGATGAAGAGGGACCAACATTCGACAGCGTCGGCTTGGATGCGGCTTCAGACTCCGAGGAAGACGATGGTGCTGATGGGGCTGCAGTCGGCATGGCTGGATGGCTTGACACCAGTGACATCAAATACGCCGACTTCTTTGCACCTCCTCCCCGGAAAGCCACAACTAAGAGATCTCGCCCACTCCCGAAGACACAGCCGGACCATGCTATCTCAGAGGAGGACGTGAACCGCGCCATGGCCAATGTCCGCCGTGATTTGTTCGAGGATGAGATGTCAGACGGGGACAACGACGAACCGAATGATGATACAGACGTTCCTCAGGGCCAGCGTTCAACCCACGAACAACAGCGCGCCCGTATTGCTGATGAGATCCGGCGCCTAGAGGCTGCAAACGTCGCGAAGAAAGAATGGATGCTCTCTGGAGAAGCCAGGGCTATTGAACGCCCGGTAAACTCTCTCATCGAGGAAGATTTAGAATTTGAGCGGATTGGAAAGCCAGTTCCAGTCGTTACGACAGAGGTTTCGGAGGGCATCGAGGAGCTTGTCAAGCGCCGTATCCTTGCGAAGGAGTTCGATGAGGTGATACGCCGGCGGCCTGGTGTGGCTGACGGGCAAGCCTCCAGGAGGGAAACATTTGAACTTGAAGACACGAAAGCGCAGCAAAGCCTTGCGGAGATCTACGAAAACGAGCATCTTCGCCAGACGGATCCGAACTATGTGGACCCTAAAAACCAGAAATTGATGCGCGAACATGCTGAGATCGCGAACTTATGGAAGGACATAAGTTCACAGTTAGACACCCTCTCGAACTGGCACTACAAGCCAAATGCTCCGCAGGCCAGCATCAATGTGATCACCGATGTGGCGACAATCATGATGGAAGACGCGCAGCCGACCACAAGTAACAGTGTTGGCGGAGCCGCGACCCTCGCGCCGCAGGAGGTCTATACGCCGGGCGATGACGGCAACGCGCCAGGCGAAGTAATTCTGAAGACTGGAGCCGCAGTTTCGAAGGAGGAGATGTCTCGTGACGAGAAGGCTAGGCTGAGGAGACAGGGCAAGAAGGCAAAGAAAGCAAACGCCGCAAATTCCAAGCCGTCATCAGGCCGTGCGGCTGAGAAGCAGCAGATCGTATCGGATCTGAAGAAGGGTGGTGTGAAGGTGATCGGAAAAGAGGGTGAGGTCACGGACATCCATGGTCAAAAGGTTGGGACGAAGGGGAGGGATGGAGGTGATGTGCTGAAGCTTTAGCACGGTGCATTTGTCAAAAGTAGTTTATATTGGAAACATAGATCATTATTCTGCTCTATAATCTAGTCTAACACGAGCTACCTATATTCATGCATTGCCACTTCCCGCCGTTTTGCGATGCTTCAAACGGAACCTATACAGGAAGATGTTCTCTCGGCTGTAAGTTTCAGCGTCAGGGTCATCGCGAATTTCTTCGATATCGAATATTTTCTTTGCGGACTTCATGAAGCGGATATCTGCTCTCCTACGCTTCTTGTAGCAGAAATAACAAACGGACTCTGGGCCCATGAGGTCTTTCAAAGTCGATATTAGCAAGGGAAAGGCGGGTTCAAAATAGACGCAGTCGGCGGCAAGTATTATGGAAGGGTGCGTTGGGATGGCGGTCGGTAAGGGCTCTCCCCAGTCCAGCACCGATGCCTTGACAGATGAGGAGAGGCCATTTAGCTCGATATTGGTTTCCATTAAGGGTAACATCGGGGACTGATCGGTAATGTATATCGGCGACGGGCCAGCATCCTTAGTTTCGTCAGTCCTGGGGTGGGATTCAGCGTCCCTCTGGCCAAGTGCCACGGCCAGCCCGACAAGCCCACCGCCAGCACCGAGCTCTACTCTGTAGAAGTGTCAACAAGGCGGTTCCAACACATTAACAGGGGTGACGACGAGGAAGATAAGGACACGAAGAGGAAGAAACCGACATTTGCTTGTCCACCAGGTCAGAGCGGCGTTGTCGCAGAAGATATCTGGCTAGCACCATGCCGGCGGGCCATAGCTGGCCTCCACAACCCTCTTTCAGGTCCTCCTTCAGTAGGAGGGGTTCTTTGAGAAGGCCGCCGAAAGAGATTGTGCTATGTCCAGCAGTCTTGCGATCCCTTACGGGAACCAAGGATTCGCTAATATCGAAGGCCGCATCGGAGTCGATCAACTCTGGATTGGTGGGGTCTGTTATTGTGGCCATCGAGGACTTCTATCGAGGATTGTGGGACAGACGTGAGTGATAAAGGATAGATCGGCAGAGGAAGGTCGGGATAGAAAGAAAATGAAAGTGATTGATTATCAATTGGAGACAAATGGAAGGGTTTCAAGGAGGACAGGAAGAGGAAACGGAGAGTTGCTTGAAGAGGGGCAGAATGTGGACGAGGGAGAAAAAAATATATCCATTAAAATGAAAAAAATAGATTACAGATCGGCGTTCTAGAAACTGCTTAAACTGCCGATAAGGACGGGGATAATTTCGAAGATCAGCTGATATCTTGACAGAATCAGTATTTATCATGGTATCCCTGTTTCTGACTCTAACACTCACTCGGATTATAGATTATCATCTAAATGAAAAGTTTGACATATTCCACCTACTGGAACGGAATATTCGGGGATCTGCAGCGCATAAATCCTGTGCGGATCGAACCGTGCAAATCTGGACAAGTTTAATGCCATGTGTGCAACCATTATATAATCAACCAAACAGCATCAGATGTTCCACCCAAGTACGGAGTACGTATTATATCAATAGAGTTATCTGGGGTTCTACTGGTTTACTAGGTTATCTAGATATGCATAAATATATGTAAGGTAACCTACATATTCCCGAACAAGATAAATTCGAATGCACTGTGGTACCCTGGTCAATGCCTCTTCACAGCAATCCAAAGATACTATTTGCACAAAAAGTAAGCAGTTACTTTTATGTTTGCCAGTGATTCTTCTAGATGGTAATGTAGGTTTATCACGGATTTGGAGTACATCGAGATAGGAACGTACACCGTATCTACATACCCGCAGGGACACCATTCCGTGCTTCACTACTCACTATTGGACTTTCCGATCGCATCTATCACGAGTATCTTCTTCCCAGCCCCACGGGGATCTGCTACGTGTAGGTCGAGTCCGAGGGGTGGTAATGGCAGAGTCGCTTGGTGTCTATGTATGACGTCATACTCTCTCCACATCTGGATGCGTCTAGTAGCATGAGATCATTGGCCATGGAAGACCCCGTCACATTGGTTGCCAGATGTTCTTCCAGACTCTCCCACGACCGTCCAAGGGATCCTGACGCACACTGGTCTTTTGGTCATGACGACGTCACATCATGGCTGCTAAACCTGCCATCTGACCTTTTGGACCGCGCTTCAAAAGGGTCCCATCTCGTCCTTCCATAGGATGAATTCTATCCGAACTGTCCCAACAATTTCACCACGTCGCAATAAACCACTCTGATTGATCCATCTATATAGCATTATCTGAACGGAAACCCTCAGTCGAGACAGACAAAATGACGACTCTTCACTGTGAGTCCCTCTGGTGTTCCCGTCATCCAAGTCCCTTTCACTGATCAAAGGGGGGAAAAAAAAGACTTGCCTCCCGTGAAGCCCTCCGCCATTGCGATGGGCACCTTCTTCACCCACACTGCTTCGCTGGGTATCCTTGCTCCCGTCTTTGGTGACACCTATCACCGCGCCCAGGCTGCCAACTCCAAAGAAGAATTCCTTAAGTCCAAGGAGGCCGCTGGAGCCGCCGCTGCCTGGGGTAGCTCTCTGGTTGGAAGTGCCGTGCAGACCTACGGTGTAGCGGCTTTGATTAATGCAACTGGAACATTAAGCTACAAGGGTGCCGCTTACCTCGGAACTTTGATCTTCTTCGCGAGCTCCGCTCCCAGTGTATGTGCTGACCAGGATTTCACCAATTCACATGCTAACTCTTCATAGTTCATCGGCCAGGTCGTGACGGAGAAGCGGCCTCTTGATACTGTTGCCGTTGGTGCTGTCAGCAGAGTCTTCGAAACAGTTGGTTTGAGCTTGTTCCTTACTTGGTGGGGTACACGTACCAACCCTTTCGACTAAGCTGTGATCCACTGGTATAGCTGCCGTGAAGGAGATAAGAAGGTTGCTGTTTAATGTTTCATATGAGTTTTAAACGAGCCCCTGTCCTGATTTACTCTTATATTCCACAGCTGTATTTGGGACGAAAATGGAAACAAAGGCAGTCAAGTAGATAAGCTTCAACGTTATTAAATATCAGCCTACTGGTCCAATTCTTGAATTATGTATGGAGCCATGGACAGAAGTTCTACCCGTAAAGGTAGATGTAGATGGAAAGTGACAATTTTTATAATATATCCTTAAGGACTTCGAGGTACGTTGGTCCGAGGGTGCACTACCTGAAGGCGTCACCAGCAACGGAAATCACCACTCGGCTACTATAGGATATTCAGCTGTTATACGCCATTACCCGCCATTCTGCGCATAAAATAAGAGCAAGTTGAAGGCAGTCCTATAAAGTACGGGACGAACCTACAAAGGGCGGTATATGAGTGGTCGACACAGCAGCGGTTCAAGGCATAATAAAGGAAAAAGACACTGTATATTCACTTCTAGGCTAATCAGATAATTAAACAAAGGTGCGACAAGGATACCTGACCTGTTTGTTAGTCTTATCGGAATGAGATAGCAGAATGGAGTCCAACTTACGCCTCGCCGTAGCCGTGGGAGCCATCCAGCTGGTACTTAGACGACGAAGAGTTCACACTGCAGGGAAATGGCGGCATTCCATTGGGGCCCAGAACACCCTTAACTGCGGTGTTGTCCTTCTCGAAGAAAGCGGCCAGCCCGCGCTCCTCTCCTTCTTGCTTGACAGAAACGAGTTGCTTCTCACCCGCTTCACCGGCCTGCAGAACGTTTTCCTTGGGCGCGGCCTGGCTGCCCACGGTCAGGAGACCGACTGCGTCCGCCTGGTTCACTGTGCTGAAGCGGGGGTAGTTTCTCCGAACATCGCGCTTCCAGTACGGGTTATCGGCAATGTCGCCAGCAGGGATGGTGACGGGGTCATCGTAAGACAACGGAGGGAGAGCGCCGGGGGTCGGAAGGCGAAACTGGGCGTTCAGAGGGACACCGGTCGAACGTTCGGGATCGACGGCGAAAATGCGGCGAATGCGTTCCCACACGCCCGTGGACTGAACAGTGTATTTCTGCGTGATATTAGATACCCGCGGATCACTTGGAAAGACAAAGCACAATTCCACGAATGTACCGTCCATTTGAACGAGCTTACCTTGTGGACAGCGACCACATTCGAAGCGGACTTGGCCGCCTTCAGAACCTCGCGAGACATCCTGTTCAGTACCACATCAGAACGAGTTCCACCAGGCTGAGGGGCAAATATCTCAAAATGGATGGTACTGCATCAATACCTTTCTTAATTCACGAAAGAACGAGAGTCTGGAACGGTAGAGCGACGATTGGTCCTCAGAAACCCTTCGGCTTTCGAGGAATCAGGGTCGCTAAGTTGAAGCATCCAGCCGGCGGGAGTTAACGGAACAATGATATTTCCGGACTTGCGCATGCATTATCTAATCACAAAGCGTAAATAGTTACAATCAAGTCAGGTATTATTGGATGAGGCCGAAAATGTACGTAGAGTAACAAAAATGGCTTCGAAATTGGATGCGCATTACAATGTCCCACATAGTACACAGCATACGAGTATAGGACGTAACTAAAGAGTAGCAGCATGCTTGCGCAAGGATACAATTTGAGGCGTCGCATCCAGTCAGTCCTTGGCATCTTCCTGTTGTCCATTATCCTTGACTTCCGCCTCCTTCTCCTCGCCTTTGGAAGAGGAGTCCTTATCGCCTGTCGTAGTATTCACTAGATCCTGGACAGCAGTCACTGTTGCGTCCGGGCCGCCAGCCTGCAAAAGTAGAACAGTGCCTTTCTTGTCGACCGCGAAGACACCACGGACCGTGCCTTTAGGGGACTTCTTGAGACCCAAAGCGGCAATCAGCGTAGCTGAAGGGTCGCAGATCAGAGGATACTGCAAATTCTGTTTCGTCTTAAATGTGGTATTTGCCTTGGGCGAATCCGATGACAGGCCGAAAATCGACAACCCCGTGGAGGTCAAATGGTCATGATTGTCTCGGAACATGCAGGCTTGCTTTGTACCTTGAAGCGCATGAGTCGCTGGAAGGAAATGACTTGGGTGTTTTCTCCTTGTCCCCCGCTAGGGTAGAGTGGGTAAGATCGGAGGCTCCAACTTACAGCCAGGGGTTGAGGCTCTGGGATACGTGAAAAGCACGACACCGGATTTGCTCTCCTCAACCAAGGTCTTCAGGGTTGTTTTGGTGCCATCATTGGTCTCAATTTCTCCACCAAAGCCGTCAAGGGAGATTGTATCGCCAACTTTGGGGACGTTAGTCGAAGTGCTTGGTTTCTCTTGTTGCGACGCCTCTTTCGGTCGGTTTGAGGCGGGTGTTTCAGCTTTCTTGTTCTTTTTCCCTGTCACAGGGGGTTGAGTGGCTGCTTTGCGCTTTCGAAGTTCGACCATTGTTGCTTATGGCGGTTCTTGACTGACGTGGGGGCGGTGGTAGAGGATGTAAGATTTGGATGATGTCGGGGGTGTACAGCTAGTTGATAGAAGCCCGCTCGGGAGCGATTGTTATCGACTAGGTACGATATTACAGAGGTCGCTCTCCGCCAATTTGCTCACGCTGGTCCTCTCACGTGCGGAGAATGTTGGCGCGTACCTATACTCCCTACGGTATACGCAGTAGGTACTAGTCAGGGATGTAAAGAATATTATTACGAGGGAATCGGATAGATCACCGAAGAGCGAAAATACATACATACATGGTAAGTAGGGACTAGGTATGATGTCAACGATGGTCATTACAAGCAGAACCTTCAGCACTACGACTTCTTTGCCAACTCTACCAAACCTAGTGTATGGATATAGATCGTAGGTGGCGTCGAAACTTACCGAGTAACGCGATTATTCTGTGTTTAACCATACTGGCTCCTTAGACGAGAGTGTTTTGTAACTGAAGCTGGATTATCCCAAGAACAGTCTGTCCTACTTATGCCACGGTAGAGGATCTTTAGATAGACCACAGCATTATCAGCATACTTCGTACACCTTTATGAGCCATCTGGAGTGGACTGCGTGCCTAGATACCTTATGAGGCCATGTACCTTACCTTACCAAGGTTCCGGTGTACCGACATCCGCAGTACTTTGACGTTCCAGGATTCTGCCGAGAATTCCCGACCCGTGGCTGGTCAGGAAAAGAGGGGACCAAAAAGAATAAAATCTCCTTCCGTCCCGTCAAAACTTCTGATCGCCACCCGCGCCGTCTGTCTCCATCTTCTTCTCCAGGTGTTTGATTATTCACCGTGTAGTTTTAATATTTGCCTCCCTTCCTCTTCTGTAGTTTCTTCATTTCATCTCTACCTGTCTCCTGGATCTTGCTGTCCCTGTGCCTTTCATGTTCTTGACGCCGGGAAGATCTCCTCACTAAGAGTCATCGTTCGGTTTCACGCGCCTCTGTCACCCCGATTCCTCCTGCGAGCTGTTTTTTTCTTTCTCGAAATTGCCTCTATCCGATAACCAGGTCCGCCCCTATCGGCTCCCTCCAGGTCAGCCCTCGGTGTGTCGCGTGTCATCATGAAGGTCTTCTCCTCGACATGCACCTTCGACTATTCATGGGACGAGGTCTCCACGGCGAACTGGCGCAAATACTGTCCCTGGAATGACAAGTCCCCGCATGTTGTTGCCGTGGACACGTTATCTCGTACGGTGGACTCGGACACTGGAGTGGTATGTTCCTCTGAAAGGGTGTTGTGTTCCCATCGACCAAGCTGACCAAATATGATATGCAGCTGCGGACAGAACGTCTTATCACATGCAATCAGTCGGTGCCGCAATGGGTACTTTCTCTCTTCGGCGGCAACGCTACCTCCCACGTCTATGAGATCTCCTACGTCGATCCAAACTCGAAGACCGTCACGATGTGCTCCTCGAACCTCACGTGGTCGAATGTTTTGAGCGTTCAAGAGACGGTCGTGTACCGCCCCTCGTCCTCGATGCCTACGTCATCAACAAGCTTTCAACAAGAGGCAAAGATCACTGCGCTCTGCGGTGGATGGCAGAAGATTAAGAACAAGGTCGAAGAGGCGAGCGTGGAGAGGTTCAGCCAGAACGCCAAACGGGGCAGGGAAGGGTTTGAAGCCGTCCTCGAAATGAGCCGACGAGTGTTCGGCGAGCAACGCGAACGCGAAAGTGGGAAACTGTGATCGCGCATGATCCCATTTTCAGTGCTTTCCCGCGAGACTCGGTATACGATATCCGTTACCCTGCATCACCTCATTCAGCGACTGCATCTGTTGGCGTCAATCGGTTTCTCCTCATTTCCAAGCGTACGGTGCGATACGGCGTTCCCTTGATTTTCTACACTCAGTTGCATACGCCGCGTCCTTCGAGATTTATGTGGTCGTGGCCGACGTCACGGGCTTGTGACTCATCCGCCACATCTTTCCCTTCTTACGAGGCATATGATATGGTTCCAAAAAAGTTTCTTCGAATTTTGTACATTGAGCGAGCCGTTGTTTCCAGTGATCATCCCGTTTGCGCGGGGGAGATGTGTTTAGCTACCATAGAACATACCTATAGATTCAACTTGGACTTCCCATCTCATCTTGAATTTCAGAAATATGCAAGGTTATAGACACTGAAATATACGCATATGTATGTATATAAGCAAGCCTTCCATTACGCCCATAATAGCCCGGACTCCATTTCCATATATCCCGAGATTAAGTATATCGTATCCGCATGGCTTCTCATCCCTGGCTCATTTCACCAAGGATTTACTACCCCATCAGTCCGCCAAGGACAACGCGACTGACACCCGCAACCTCGTTTTTGGCATTGTTTCGGCTCGCGTCCTCGAATTCTCGGACCACGCCGGCGACCATAATCTTCCGGAGCTTTGTATCTGCCTTGGAGAACATCTCCCCCAAGGCAACGGTGCACATGGAAGGACTGGAGACCAGAGAGACCAGCCGAGTGTAGCAGTCTATCAGCACGTCGCACAGAGTGATGAAGGTTTCAAAGTAGTCCGGCTCGAACGGCAGCGACGGCGTGAGGAGATAGGAGTACTCCTCTCCGGGGAGGAGTTCGGACGCCTCCGTGTGGGGGAAGGAGACGGCGGCGGCGGTCGAGGAGGCGATATTTCCAGCCATGGCCTTCAGATCGGACGGATCGCTGGACTGCATGGGGAGGCCAATCTCCGTGGCCGAACTCGCCCTTCTCGTCTTTGCACCGGCGTGCGCGGCTCTCTTGAACATCTGCGGGATGCGCGCTCGCGCGAGCGTCGACGATGAGCTTCCGTCCGGCGGGTGGACCTGCTGGAAGGTCTCGAACTCGATCAACAAGGCGTTCAGGGCTCGCAGGTACTCGCCGGGGGTTGAGCTAACGTCCAAGATCGGCGGGAGGGACAATCCGAGAAGGAGATAGTTTATCGCGCGACGGGATAGTTTCCGGGATTCGAAGTAAGGGATTCGATTGATGTCGGCGCGGGAGAAATGCACGGTGTTAAACCAGTATATCCGGCCCTCATGGCTGGATGGTTGAATTAGCGATTGCCCAGGGTGGGCTGTGGGCGCGGGACTGCCGACTCACGCTCTTCTCAAGTAATCCAAGGTCGAAATCCGTTTCGTAGCCATGTCGTGGATATGCTGGTAGATAGCGGTGGCGCTTTGAGGCCCGAACGAGCCTCCTCCGCTGGTTAAGGGGGGAGGGATGGGCGCGGCTGGGGTCTCATGGCCTATGCTTGATTTCCCGGTGTCTCTCCGAGACAGAGTAGGCGCAAACGAGGACGGGAGCATGTTTGCGTTGGAAGATGGCAGTGAATCCGCAGAGGCAGCCCTCGGTGACAGAGAACGGGGATCTCAGCGAGAATGAGGGCATGCGGGGGAGTTGCTTGGAGTGAAGTGGGAAGTTCGTTGCGGGAAGGGGTTGATTGGCTTTGGGGCTACGGTGCACCTATATTGGAGATTAACCGTGAGGTACAGCCCTACCTTACATACAGGTACAGCATAGTATACTGTCGATCTGTTTATTATTCCCAGAGTACTTTAAATTAATCGACTTTAATTATGGGCGTGTTGTCTTTATTGAAGGTCATTGAACAATTCCAGGAATCTCATCCACTACTTGGGTATGCGTACAGGCCCTTTCAGGTCAAGACTGCACTCTTGTGCTTGTATAACAAACAAAACAGTACCTATCCACGCAGTCCAACCGAAAACCCACCAGATTAGGCCCCATGCAAAGCTCCAGAAACAGACGTACTCCGTAAGATGAGGTATTCTGCCCTTTCCGACCCCTTTTCGCCATGTTCCCCACAGCCTTAAGTAACCACCGCCCTCCGTGTCCAACTACCCCTCCTGCCCCTCCTTCGAGAACTCCCGTTCAAACACCATCGTACGGAGTACCACATAACGCAATAGCCCCTCAGTAAGCGACTGCCGATAGCGCCTATTCGAACTTCCTTTTATACAATCGTGTCGTATACTGCCTCATCCCGACCAGAATGAGTGCTGGACCCGAGGAAGCCGTTCCTTCTCCGGGACAATGGCCGGTTGACCCCCAGGAGGATGTACCTATCTCCGAAGACCGCATTTGGGTTGATGGCTGCTTCGATTTTAGTCATCATGGTGAGGAGACTGTGTCCGGTGTGATCAGAATAGACTCCTAATCCGACGTGCATCTTCTAGGCCATGCCGGTGCTATGCTCCAGGCTCGTAAGCTGGGCAACGAGCTCTATGTTGGTGTGCACTCCGATGAGGCCATCCTCGAAAACAAGGGCCCAACGGTGATGACTCTGGACGAGCGGTTAGTATCTACCTGTCCCGCGGCCCCGGGAGCTCTGTTTCTTTGGCTGACCTGGGCTGGATATTCAGTGTGGCTGCCGTGGAGGCATGTCGCTGGGTGACACGCTGTGTTCCCCACGCTCCATACGTGACGTACCTCCCGTGGGTATCGCACTATGGCTGCAAGTATGTCGTGCATGGAGACGACATCACTTCAGACAGCAATGGAGATGATTGCTATAGGTTTGTCAAAGCCGCGGGCCGTTTCCGCGTGGTGAAACGCACCCCCGGAATCTCCACGACGGACTTGGTTGGCCGCATGCTGTTGTGTACGAAGGGGCATTTTGTGAAAAATGTCAAGGACAGTCTCTCAGGCGTTGAGGGATCTGGTAACCAGCAAGAACGTAAGGAGTCCGCCGACAACCTCATGCAGAGGATCCGCGACTATGCAACAGATGAAAGCGGTCTGCAGCCTGGTCCACAGGTTTGGATCTGGGCTGGTTCCAGCTCTGCAAAGCTTGACAACACAGTGGAAGAGCCAGGCTCGTTTGAAACCCTTGTTGGCGGGAAATCGGTTAAACCCGGACAGCGCGTTGTCTACGTTGATGGCGGTTTCGACCTCTTCTCATCTGGACACATCGAATTCCTTCGACAAGTGTTAGCACAGGAAGAATCGGAAGGTCGCCAGCGGGGTTGGTACGGCCCGGAACAGAAGGAAAAGAGATTGAAAGAGCACGGGGAAGACTACGGGCCTGCCTATGTTGTTGCTGGCATCCATGACGATGATGTGATCAATCATTGGAAGGGCCTCAACTACCCCATCATGAACATCTTCGAGCGTGGCCTATGTGTCCTCCAATGTCGCGTAAGTGACCATGCTTTAACAGCTATAGCTACATGTCTTTTACTAACATTGTCCAGTATGTCCATGCCGTCGTGTTCTCGGCCCCGTTTTCTCCGACTGAACCGTACTTGAAGGCACTGCCCCTCGGTGTGCCAGATGCCGTTTATCATGGGCCTACAACTTTCATCCCACTGACATATGACCCGTATGTCGCGCCGAAACGGATGGGAATCTTCCGCGAAACGGCCACCCACGCTTTCCAGCATGTCAACGCCGGCGAAATCGTTGAGAGGATCTTGAAGAGCCGGGAAGCTTATGAGGAACGACAACGTGCGAAGTTGCAGAAGGGCGTTGTCGAAGATTTAGCCAAGTCGAAGGAAGCCTCTCAGTAGATGGGATATAGATGGGATATCGAATGTCTGGAATCAAGTGTAAATACTGCCACACCTAGCTCCGTAGCTGATGTACATAGTTATCGTTGACTTCACAATATAAAAAGTTCCCTAGGCAATCCTGTGACTCTACTGCGTTGTGAATTATCCCACTACGTCCTTGAGTCCTAGGACTAATACTGAACTATGCGAAAATGCCAAGTGGGAACAGGAGCCAATCAGAAGTAATCGATCCGTAATCCCAAAGCAATGCGCGAATAGATGGATATAAGTGATTATTGAGTGGCGTATTGTTACATTCGGAGCGCTCTATAGAGAGGGAATTAGATATACTGGACATAAAGACCTTCAAGCCGTTTTACAGTCTTAGTCGGCAGCCACCAACACTCCCTTCTCTTCGAGCATCTTCGCAAGGTCCCCGTTCTGGTGCATGGACATGAGAATATCGCAGCCACCGACGAACTCCTTGTCGAGATATAATTGCGGAATGGTGGGCCAATCGGAGTATTCTTTGATACCTGTACGGTGTGAAAACATTAGTCGAAAATGAAGCTCGTAGTGCCTTTGGACCGGCGCATGCTCCGTAGGCGCAAAACATACCCTCACGTAGCTCAGGATCCTCCAAGACGTTGAAAGCCACAAACTTCTTTGGGTCAACTCCCTGCAATCCTAGGATCTGGATGCTTGCCCGAGAGAAACCGCATTGCGGAGTTTCCGGGGTACCCTTCATGAAGAGGACAACGGGGGCGGAGGCGACCGCCTTGTCAATGGCCGTCCGCGTTTCCGATGAGAGGAGACGGGCGTGGAGGATCGAAGGCAGCTGAAAACCGGTCGGTCGAGACGGCAAGATATACGATGGGCGCGAAAGCGGCCGGAAGGCCTACATGAAAGGCTCTGTTAGTTTGAAGCACACAGGAAGGACTTGGTCAAATTATAGAGTTCGGTTCCGGGGGGTATCAAATAGAATAATGGTCCTAGGCATACCGACGAGAAAGCTGTTCTGGCAAACATGGTTGCGGTGTTCTGATGGAGTTAATAACGGTTCTGGAGATGGGCGAGCATGACGATATTGCTATCAAGCAATAACTTACCCGATAAATTATGCTCACTAAGCAACAATGCCGAAAATCATGTGACGTATACTGAGGTTGTCCTACCATATACATAGTTCTGTTCATTAAGTCACAGTATAATACATTTTAGATGGCTAAGGTATTGTACACATTGCAGAACTAATTGTCTGCTGTATTGATGCCTTTGGATTCTTTTTTCTCCCCGTAGATGCCGAGCGTTTCCGCCATGTACTCCAAGAACATTCCCAGGGTGATACCGCCCCCGGTCAGGATACAGCCGTTCTTGAACCACCACCAGCAGTTTTGAACATTCTTTAACTGGACCTTCCAAATCATGGCGCCGAGGGTGAGGGCAGCGCTTCCACAGCTGCCGACGAAGAAGATAGGCCCCGCTCCTGCAGCAACTCCTGCAGCAGCCAGTAGTCCCACCTGAACAGCTGCCAGACCGGAGAGGACAGTTTTTGTATTGTGTTCATGACGGAGAGCGATTGACTTGATCCCCGCTGCGACGTCGTCTTTTATGTCCATATGGGCATAGATCATGTCGTATAACACGGTCCAGGCAACACAACTGGAATACAAGGCTGTCGCGGCCCCCAGGGCGTCGTTGTTGGAAAGAAGATCCACCCCCAAGGCAGGAAATCCCATTATGGCGCCCCATGAAAAAGTTAACCCTAAAACAGCCTGTGGGTAGTAGGTCACACGTTTCGCCAGAGGATACGTCGTTACGAGAAGGAGACTCGGAATCCCGTACCACAGGCATTGGTAGGGGAACTGCAGTAGAACTCCCAAGCCCGCCAAAAGGTTGACCCCAGTGAATACCAAGGCATTCAGTGGAGATAGGGCGCCTCTAGCAATTGGTCGAAATTTCGTGCGCTCCACATGAGGGTCAAGATTCCGGTCCCATAAATCATTGATCGCACACCCCGCACCTCGCATAATGAAAGCGCCGGTGAGGAACAATCCTGTAGTCCAGGCGACTTCGAGAGGGGAAGCGGAGGCCATAGGAGCGGCAAGAAGCGTCGAGAATGCGCAGGGAAAGAAGAGATAGTATGTGCCAGCGGGCTTGTCGAGCCGTAAAAGCTCGGCATATGGTATCCAGGATTGAGGGAGGGACGCAATTAGACCCGTTTGCGGAGGGCGGTAGTGAGTTACTGGGTTTGAAACCACAGTCGCCGGTGACTGGTGTATTGAGGAAGACGAGGATGGGCCAGCGGAAGTATACTTTGCGATTGCGACTGGTTTTCGCGGAGTGATGGAAAGGCTCGAGATGTTCGTAGGCCTGCGCATGCTGTAGTTGTTGGACAAACGGGGCCAATGGCCGCACCGTGGCCTTATCCGCATAGATCCGTTAATAGTGGGCAATGGCTTTGTTCCTAGACAACCACGCGATTGAGCGCGTCGCACGAGGGCGAAATATGTCGTCGGACGCATTGTGAAAGCTCAGGGCACGAGGAGGATTTGGTATATGATAGGACTGAACGCCGGCAGAATCGTAGTCAACTAGAATGCATATTCATCAAGGTACTCCGGACAAAGGTATGAACATCGAATCTGGCATAATCGGGTTGCGTTCGTGGGATGCTCGAAAACCGGGAGAGTGGGAAAAGCTCGGAGGTCCCGGAGAGCAGGGTACTGTCTCGTTTGCTGATGGAGGTTGTGGTTAGTGGTTGTACTTCGTTCGAGTGCATCTGGAGGAGGGAGAGTTATGGAAGAGTACCTGAAACAAGCTGGAGGACAATGACAAACACAAGAGTGAGGTGGAAAGAGGAACAGATGGTTGGGGAGCCGGCGAGGCAACAAGGCCGCCCACATGACCGAACGTTGCCAGGAACCCGAGAGCTTCGATCAACAGCCGCTTCAATATATCTTCATCTTCAACACATTTCTCCGGCAATAATGCACCTACCACTTCTCACTGCGCCTCCACATCCTACCATCTCATATTCTGACTCTCCGAGTCCCAAGCGGTATCTTATTCCTGTCTGTCCCTCCCTCTGACTCCGTATCGAAGCCCGCCCTTGTTGAACGCTTTCCGATGCATAAGAGCTCTATATTCAACCGGGATCTGCACCAAGCGAAGGACACCTCTTATCGCCCGCTTTGTGTTTCTCCTTCCAGATATCGTCTCACACTTTCTGCCATTCTTGAAGCCCTCTGAATCCAGATCCCCCGGATCGCGAATATGCTTCCCTTTCGCCGTCCAAGGAATGGCTTTTGAACCTCACAGAAATCCGAACTGCTGTCCTTGACCTATCCATTCACTCGATACTTGCGTCGCTTGTCTCCTTCCACCCAATCTCGTCCAAATGCCATCTCAACGATCTCGAGCGGCGTTCGAGCCGATCGCCCCAGACGTAGACATCCCGGCGCTTGTCGAGTCTACCCCGAATTTCGAGTATGCGGATCGCATCACTTGCGATGCTATTGATGATTTCGGACTGGAAAAATTCGAGAAGATTGTTTTGGGCCATGTGATATTGGGTGGGAAACCGCTGGTCATTGGGGGGTTTAATGAGAGACTGGATAGCTCTGTCTTTTCCGAGAGATGGCTACGCGCTAGACATTCAAAGACGCGTAAGTGCGCTCCCAACATATCGTGTGATGGTGCTAACAATGTACCTCATTCTCTAGCTGAAATTGCTCGAGAACTTGCTGCAAAGAAGGACATTCCGCTCACCATCGGACATTACCTGAACCACTTGCCTAGGCTGACGAAGAAGTTGGATGCGTACAATTATCGGAGCCCCGAGAAGCAACGTCTCTACCTGAAAGACATCGACTGTCCTCAAGAATGGCATACCAAATTGAAAGAATTGATACCCCCAACCCTCTTCTACTTGAACAAATCGCCGCAGCGGTTTCAAGGACCGGGTTCCAATACTGTGCCATTGTTCGAAAAACCAGAGCCTAAAACTGCTACTGGAATATCTATAGCACCAGCTGGTGATCTAATGAGTTGTCTCCCGGATGCCATGCGTGCACAGAATCTGATGTGCTACATCGGACACGAAGGGACCTACACTCCCGCCCACCAAGAAATGTGCGCTAGTCTGGGGCAAAACATAATGGTCGAAGCGTCAGATGGCAGTGTGGAACATGGGGAGCCGACTAAGCCCGGTTCCTCCATTTGGTTCATGACCGAGAGCAAGGACCGCGGCGTCGTTTCGGAGTACTGGATGTCAGTTCTTGGACACGACATCGACATCGAGGACCATTTTGCTCAGATAAACGCCTGGAAATCGGCCCCGTTCAAAACCTATATCGTTGAACAACGTGTGGGAGATTTCATTCTGGTCCCTCCGCTGGCGGCGCACCAAGTGTGGAATCGAGGTACGAGGACTATGAAGGTAGCGTGGAATCGGACAACTGTACAGACTTTGAAGCTGGCCTTAAATGAAGCGCTCCCACATGCCCGGATGGTGTGCCGAGATGAGCAGTACAAGAACAAAGCCATTGTGTTTTACTCGCTTGAGCACTATTCGGCCCTCCTGTCCCAGGTAAACGAGACCCAAAAAGCCCATCCAAAGGTCCAGCAGCTGCGAAAGGATTTTGAACAGCTCTTCAATCTATACACCAGCATCCTCTTGTCCGAACACTTCGTTCTCGGTTCTCCGAAAGAGAAAGATATGGAGTACATCAAATTCGACAGCAATATCACCTGTTCATATTGCAGAGCGAACATCTTCAATAGGTTCCTGACGTGTCCGTGGTGTGCCAGCGACGAAGACAACGCATATGATATTTGCATGGAATGCTATGTCATGGGTCGGAGCTGCGCTTGTATTTCCAACCTGAAATGGGCCGAACAGTTTCGGTGGAAAGATCTCACCAAAAAATATGAATCTTGGAGACGTCTTCTAATGAAGCTCACCGGAGCCTCCGAGGAGAAATATCCGTGTCTCGCGGCCAAGAGAAGTCAGCTTGGCAAAAAGACCCTTGCTGAGATATGCCAGGAGCAGCTCAAAAGACGCCCATGGGTTGACATTACAAAGCCAGCTGTTCAACCGGTAGAGGAAGGCCTCAGCGACCCTGATAAGCCGGCTCGAAAACGACGAAAGACACGACCGAGTGATAAGAACAACAAAGTCGGCCGCTGTCACATCTGCAAGTACCTTGATCCGTCTTGGAAGCTTGCCTCGTGTTCCAATTGCCACCTAAGCTACTGTTACGGTAGTTTATTCCGGGCATTCAACATCAAACCCCAGGACGTGCTGGAGCTCTACCATTGGATCTGTCCCAAATGTCAAAAGTTCTGCAGCTGTTACCAATGCCGTCGAGACCCTACGATGACCCCATACGAACCGGAGAACACTCACCTCGGCCATGATACAAGAAAGATCGCTGATCCTCGCAGTGTTGAGAGTCTTGTGGATCAACGGCATTCTAATGCTCGGTGGCTAAAGAAAGCTGGTGACGATGAGATCAATCGATTGATGAAACATCAGCGAGAGGCCGACGAGAGACGCAATCAGGCGCTGGTCGAGCACGATATTCAGCTGGAAGAGCTCACTCAGATACCCCCTACCCCTGAGAACAACTATTTCCCGCAAGTACTGCCGCAGTATGATTACTCCGAAGACGTCAGTACCATCCCAGTCGACCCGGCTCTGCAGAGCTTGGATGAGTCTTTTTTGACTCCCCAGCTATCACTCAATCAGCCAGAATAATTACGCCACGAAGCGCCGGCGAGTTTCGATTTCAGCATAGCATATGAGCAGATTGTGTTGGATCAAGTTGTGAAGCTTGGAGTGATAGTTATGACTGGGTATCCTTGATACAATCGAGGTCTATGTGAACGACACGAGATAATGACATGTAATTCAATAGCGCCCATAACAAATAAGAAGCTTCGTGCTTGAACGGAAGACCACCCGGTCAGAATCTAAGCGCCTTTGTAGTCATAGCGAAGGTTTTCAAGATGGCTCAGGTCGACCGAGATCATCACCCGCCGGGCAATGACGATGGTTATCAGCATAGCTGTAGGATATGAGCTTTCTGGCTGCCTCTATCGAAAAGGAAAAGAAATAGAATCTGGGAGAGGGTGGACCTACCTGCAGGGATTAAGGGCGCAGAAGACGGTATACTGGATAATTCTGCAGACGAAAAAAGATACATCAATGTCAACAGCCCGCATACTGCCGCATTTGCAGGCAGAACAAGCTCTTGAATCCGCGCGAAGTCCGGATTGCGTACAGGTCTCTTGCCCTTGGGATCCGGATGCCGTAGCGGGAGATATTTCATAGCGTAGGCCGTTGCCAGTAAAGACAAGATGCTAAGGAAGGATATGAACAACTCGCGCACGGTAGATCCACTGGAAAAGAGCGACGGGACAAACACCGTGGTCGAAAAGAGCGGGAGAATAGCGAATATAATCTATATCTCTGATCAGACCAGACGCCGCTTGAACACACCGGGACGCTATTACACTGTACTGCGAGTTCCGCCTGTCATTTTGCATCTGCAGACGTTGGATCACCCGATCTTGCTCTGAAAACAGTCAGAAAGACACCGAAGCTGGATATACTAGGCAGACCAACCCTCTTCGTCCAGCTCTTCGCGGGCCTGGCCATCATCCTCCGAGTCATCCGGGTAACGGAAGGCCTTCCGCAGTCGCGCCGTAGCCATGGATCGTTGCTAGATTAAATAGCCGTAGCAAAAGAGCAGCCAAGCATCGATGCACCAAGACCGAGCGAGGGAAGTGGGCGAGCGCGTGATGGGGTTATGATACAACCACCTAAGCTGGGAGTTTGTCTTGTTTGGCAAAATCCAACTTTAACCACCGACTCCTCCCAACTCCGACCACCTCTCGCAACGAACACAACCATATTACCCACCCACCTCCCACCCGGAATCCTCACCCTCGTCTCGCCAACGACCATCCACAATGACCCTACAGGCCGCGCAAAGGCGCATCCGCGTCCCACGACTGCCCGTCTCCCGCAGTCGCCTAGCCCCCCGTCGGAGCCTGATCCCCGCTCCGCGCGCCAACTCGGGTCCCCTGATGGAGCGCCGGGCAGACCGGGAGCTTCCCTCGGTGGGAACGGACCGGAAATGGATGCGAACGCTGCCCATTTTCGCGGTGGCGGTGGGCGCGGCCATGCTGGGTATCTTCAACTACCAGAAATCGTCGTCGAGCGTGGTCAGCAGCACGCTGTACGCGCTGCGGACGTCGCCGCGCGCGCGGGACATCCTGGGCGACGAGATCTACTTCGCGCAGCAGATCCCCTGGATCAGTGGGGAGATGAACCAGCTGCATGGACGCATCAACATCTCGTTTTGGGTGAAGGGCACCAAGGCCCAAGGGAAGATGAGATTTCGCAGTATCCGACCCGACCGGATGAGCTATGTTCGTTGTCCTGCTTTTTTTGCTTTTTCTTTTTGATTGCCCATGTCGCCGGTTTGACTGACGCTTTTTTGCTTTCTGCAGTTCCGCACCGAAGAATGGAGTCTGGAGACCGAGGACGGAACTGTGGTTCAACTTCTGGACCAGGGCAGTGACCCGTTCCGCCAGAGCGAGTGAGCTCCGCGCACGCATGTGCGTTGCGTTTCTGTACATCTACGAACATGTCGTCTCATGCATTATATCGGGCGTTCCGGGGTTCGTTTTTAGCGGGTGGCTCGGCTGCTACGGCTGCGAGCGAGTAGTCAAGGCAGTGAAGGGAAAAGGATATCATTTATGTATCATATACAGACGCCGCTCTAGAAAACAGGATAGGTAGTGTAATAGTACATCTTCAAACACGCCGAAAAGAACAATCACGCCGTGGGTTCGGCCGGTTGCGCCATCTCCGGCCACGGTTTCTTAACGGCATCTTGGATCCTGACGACGCAGCCCTTGGGCCCGCTTACCGCACCTAATTCGTCTGTCAGCATATCTAATCCCATATTCAGAGCCCGATTGTGCAGCCAGGCACAAGGCCAGGGCCGGGACCATACCTTGAACGACGACAATCCCATTGTCCGCATCCACCTTGAGGATCTTCAGATTCTGCACGGTATTCTGCTCATTGCCCATATTCCCGGCCATCTTCTTCCCGGGATACACACGGGAACCGCCGCCCTGGCCGGGGCCGGAGGAACCGAGCGACCGATGCGTCAAACTGACACCGTGACTGCGGTCCTGACCGCCGAAGCCGTGCCGCTTCATCACACCGGCAAAGCCCTTACCCTTCGTCGTGGAGCGGGCGTCGACGTACTGGCCCTCGCGGAACCAGCTGGCGGGGATGGTCTGGCCGACGGGTAGGAGGCCGTCCTCGGTCTTGACGCGGAACTCGTAGAGGTGTCTCTTGGGCGAGACGCCGTGGGTGGAGAAGTGGCCGAGGAGCGACTTGGTAACGTTGCTGGGGTGCTTCCAGCCGGCGCCGACCTGGACAGCGAAGTAGCCGTGCTGTTGGCGGGTCTTGTGCGAGACGACCTCGACGCGGTCGAGTTGCAGCACGGTGCAGGCGACGCGCTTGCCGGTGTCGGCGTCGTACACGCCGGTCATGCCCTTCTTGATGGCGACGGCGCCGGTGCGGAGGGGCAGCGTGTTGGCCTTGCGGTCCAGGGCGGCGGTGGGCGTCGACTTGAGCACGGGGAGGTCACGGCCGACGTTGAACCGGGAGGTCTTGGGCGGGTTTAACGAGCGGATACCGAAGGACCGCACGGGGGCATTACTGCGGATCAGCTGGGGCTGCTCCCAGAGCGCCTGGGAGAGCCGTGCCAGGCTGGCTGGCAGACGGGGGGGCATGGTGCGTTGCGTGGGATAGCGAATTTGGTCTGGTCCGGCCGGTCGAGATTTTTGATATCAAAGGCTGCGGAGAGGATTCGGCGAGCCTGAAGGCGGTGAGGCTGGGTGCCTGAGGATCGATTGCAGTCGGACACGCCGGGCCGAGAAAATCATCATCATCGCGAATGCACGTCACCACCGAGCGGCTGAGCATCTTCTCTCTTCCATCTCTTCCCTCTCCCTGCTCAACCACTCGTTTGCTACGCATCTATCCTACTTCTCTGTCTTATAGCATACCGTTTGGCCGTTTCGCGTCTCCTCCCGCATAATATATACAATCCCACGCAAGCCGCACCCACTGCGCAATAATATCCTCACCTCTATACACCACCACGATGTCGCTACGACCCTCAATGCTCACCCGCGGGTTCCCCCACCCAACCAGCCTAACCCGGCAACTCCTCCAGACCCCAATGCTCCGCTCCACGCGCCTCCCGCAGCCCTCCAACTCCTTCATCCTCCGCCGACCCTTCTCCCGCGCCAGCACCAGCCATCCGCACCCCGCGCAGCCCTGGCGACTGCACTCGGCACAGAACCCGTTCCGGGGCGCCCAGACACGATTCTTCCAGACGTCGGGGCCTCGCCGCGCCGCCGCGCAGCCAACGTCGCTGTCGGCGCGGCTGAAGATGCTGTCGCGCGAGTACGGCTGGTCTGCGTTGGGCGTGTACCTGCTCCTGTCGGCGATGGACTTCCCGTTTTGTTTCGCGGCGGTGCATTTCCTCGGCGCGGACCGCATCGGTCACTACGAACAGATCGTCGTGGACTCGTTCAAGGCTGCCGCCGGGACCGTCTTCCCTGGTATGCAGGAGCAACAGGCGCTAGAGGCCGCGGCGGCGTCGGGACAGGTGCAGGAGGCTGCTGAGGCCGCGGCGGAGGAGCAACAGAAGAAGAAGAACAAGGCCGGTGAAGAAGCGAGTATGTGCTTTGTCGTCCCCCTGTTTCCCTGGTGTAGGGTTCTAACGTTTCCAGGCTTGTGGACCCAGCTTGTCCTCGCCTATGCGATCCACAAGAGCCTGATCGTCTTCCGGGTGCCCCTGACTGCAGCTATTACTCCGAAGGTCGTCAAGACTTTGAGACACTGGGGTTGGGATCTCGTGAAGGGCAAGCCGAGGGGCATGTAAGCCCCCGCTGGCCGGCTGAAAAGAACTTGTAGCATAGCGATGTTGGAAATCTTATAGAGAAGCATAACGGTTTGATGTACATTAGTGTTTAGATATCAATTCAACAGATGCCCGTCACGGCGTCTCCCCACTCATCCATTCATCCATTCATCTCCCAAAGCACGAAGCCAGTCGAAAGGACATTTACATAGATGTGAGCAAACATAGGGAATCCAGACAAATGGTTCAATGAATAAAGCACAAATCAAGTCTCATTCTCAACCCGGATATATACCAAACCGTAGTAACTATGCGCCGGAAATGCAAGGTCCGTGGGAACCCCATCACATGTCAATCGTATCATTGAATCTGAGGATGCCGTTTGCTTTCATCACCCCGTTCACCCCATCAGGCATCCGGTACGCCCATTCAGCCACGCCCATTGCGTCCGTAGCGGTCAGGGCTTCTTTCTGCTCGGGCGACTCAACCTCGTCCGACGTGTCTGCCACGAGGACAAGGCCGAGTTCCTTGATCGTCTCGACAAGAGCAGGCACAACGTTCTATAATAACCGTTAGCAGACGCCCTCATAGGACGAGGCATGTTGCAAACATACCAAGAGACTCGATCGGCATATTAAGCCCATGAAGTTGTTACTTTGTGCTATCCGGGCCGATTCCTTGATAGACATAGACGCTCGTCCGCTGCTATCAATATCCGGAAGCGAGCCAACGTCACGGGCCAAGTCTCGAATCTGGCCCAGGTCATTGCAAAGCAGGATGGGATCTGGAAGGCGACAGTCAGTATGCGGTGGTCGAGGCGTCAGTCAAAGCGCAAACTCACAATTAGGTTGCTTCCAGTTCAGGGCAATACAAATGTTCGGATTGTACGAAGTAAATACCACAGACCGCATGAAGTCAGGGTTGTTCTCTCGTGCAACGCGGGCGTGGTCGAAAACGTCCGTCAGGATGGCATCGGCGAAGCTATTGACATCTAACAATGAGGTCATGTTCAATGCCCGCTCCTCGACGGCGGATGGGTATAGGATCGACAGGTTGACATTGACGCCGAGAGGAAGATGTTGGAACACTTCTTTCAGGGAAAGGAACGACGCTGCCAGGATGCGATGTGCCTGGGCCAAATCATCAACCGCGCGGGTCTGTAAGAATTGCACCATCTCGGCTGGATCCACGCCCCGTTCCGCGCCGATGGCTCGGAATTGGGCCAAGGTGAGATGGCAGATGGGGATTTCAATGCCGTGGTGCTCGACGGTAAATCGAGGGTGGAGAATGGGGATCCCATCTCTAGTGAGCTGCACGAACAGTTGGACATGATCGCCAGTCAGACTAGATCCAGTGACCAATCCGTTGTGTTCCGAATCGACGGCACTTGTTGCCTTCCAGTACGTAGCAAAGTGCGTGATTTCGAGCGGATCTCCGTGGTAAGGTTTGATAACCTGGAAGCCGAAGCGCAGCTGGCCAATGGAACGAAGCCGAGGATCGAACAGCGGCAGACAGCAAGACCCAGTACTGGATTCCTCTGCCTTGAAAACGACCGGCAGAGCGACTGTCTTGGCGATGACTTTGGAACCAAACGTTGGGAAGATTTCAAAGTCCACGGCGAACGTCTCCAGGTTATCCACCTGGAATGATATTATCCGAGAGTCTTCCTGGATGGGAAGCATGATGGTGCGCGGGATCAGATCGGAGAGCTTGGAGGAGATGGTTAGGCGAGCAGCCGGATGACGACCGGCCTGGTCAAAAGATATCGAACCAGAGTTGCCCGGGTCGAATAGAATCTGGACGAAGACCTTCTTATCCAGGAAGTTGTGCCCATAACGCCGCAGCGGGATGATAGGCGGCGGCAATTCCAAGTCCGGAATACCATCCGCAGTATCCATGTTGTCAGACGTGGTAAAGTCCGTCATTTGTGAGTCGAGGGGTGCACCTGGCCCTTGGAGTTTCAACCCGTTCATGATATCAAGTGGTCTCTGCGGGGGTTTCGACTTGGCCCTTTCAGCCCAGAGGAGGAGCATGCACTCGAGGTGGCCTTCCCATGCCGCATAATACATCGCTGCGAGACCCTTCTCATCGATAGCATCGGAGTCGACTCCGAGTTCAAGAAGCGTGCGTAGACAATCCACGCAGCCTTCACTGGCTGCATGGAAGAGGGGCGTCCACTGGTACAACTTGTCTCGTTGATTCATGTCAGCCCCATGCTGCTTAAGCAGCAGGAGTAACTGAGGAGACTGCGAAGCGCGAGCCACCATGTGCTGAGGATAGAGGCCCTCCGCGTCGGGAAGCAATTGTGCCCGGCGTTCGAGTAGCATCTTCACTATGGGTAGCGACCCATGCTGACATGCCAAGTTCAATGGGATGTGATCGGATTCCGATGCCGGGTCGATACGGGCGTTGTTGCAAAGGAGCTGCTCCGCGCAGGCTAGCTGATTCTTCACGATGCTGTGTATCAGAGGGGTGAAATTGTCGTGATCCATCATATCGACCGTATCGGGCCCTGCAGCCAACAGCTGGCGGACCATGTCCACACGGCCGTGCATGCAAGCATAATGTAGGGGAATTCTACCATACACGTCGGATCGGGAGATATCCACGCCGGCAGCAAGTCCAGCCTTGAACACAAATTCCCGACCGGAGATTGCGGCCTCGTGTAGGCAATTGCGCTCGTTGATATCATCCTCGGCATAAACATCAACCAGGCCGCTCTCCAGAAGGACCTGCAGGACATCGTCCGAAAACTCGTTGATGGCGGCTAGGAAAGTACGAGTGGCGCGATCGCGGGCGTCCGGAGTAGACTGGAGTTTGGCAGTCCACTCGCGCAGCGTTTGGAGGTTGCCTGTCGTGGCGGACTGTAGAATCTGGAGGTCTAAATCGTCTTCATCGGGGCCGAATGGTTGAACAACCATGCGATCCGCTGGACGAACAGCATCAAATTGAATGTTCTCACCCTCCGCCCACGCTTCGAGCTCCAACCGCGCCGTTGTCGCTCGATCCGACAAATCCCGCAGCACATCACGATTGAAACAGGGCTGTACCTCGACGGCGCGATGGAGATAGAGTTCTTTCATACGAGACTACGGGAGACGTCAATACACGATCCGCAGAGATCCCGGCGGTGGAGCGCACCTTTGAAGTTTTATCCCACTATTTCCGGTCAGCTATGTCAAACAAAGGAGAGGAATCCTCTAATCACGAACCTTTTTTAGGATTTTCGACATGGCCGTCTCGTTGATCTCAACGAATTGCTAGAGCGGAGATGCAATGGTCAGACCCAGAACCCACACCAGACGGCAAGACACCCACCTGTAGTTTATTCAAGTCACCATCAAATTGCTGGAACCCTTCGAACAGGGCCACAAAATTCGCGGGGGCCTTGGAATTTGTCACAGCCCTTGTCTGGATGACTCTTTTCTTATCCACCAGAGTCCGCAGCCGCAGCGAGAACTACGATCAGATCAGCATGCAAGAGCGCGCGCGCAGCCCGGAGAAGCAAACCTCGGCTTCTTTCTGCAGGTAGAACGCATTGACTTTCTCTATCTCTCGTTCCTATTCGGACCGTCAACAGGGGCAGTTCACACTGCTTAGACGGAAGGACCAATACCAATCGGAAGAAGAACACCTCCTTGTTCGCGCGAAGAGCGGCCTGGGCTTCCGGGACATTTTGGGGTTCGCCTGCGGCGCTCTGGGCGGGTATCTTCGGGGTCGCACTCAGTTGTTTGATGAGCTACGGTCACGGGTCAGTTTGAAAGGCCACATCGTGCGGGATTCAGCAGAGGGAGGGACCTTCTTCAAAGCTTTGTAGTTTACAAAACTGGCCGCGTATTCCGGGAGGTCGAGCTGTCTGCGCTGGATCTGCTTGCCGAACTTCCTGCATCAGGTTAGTATCGTTCAGAGGCCGTCGCATAGAACCGGTATGGTCTTGGGGCGCAAGAAGGTCGTGTCTGAGGTGATACGCACATCTTGAGAAGCTTTTCCTTAGCAAGCGCAAGACTTGCTGTCCCTCACTCAGTCGCAATGTAGGCCCCACTTCGGGTAAGTGGTATCCTCCGGAAGAGACTACCAATAGGAAGGTAGTTAGGAGGTCTGAGTTCGGAGGAGGTAGAGCTTGACTGGAGGAGTGTGTGCGACAGGGACGCAACGGCGAGGAAAGAATTTGGAGGGGTGTAGCTCCCAATGCGGGTAGCCGGAGGAGCGGGATATGCGGGATGTCGTCGGTGTATATGACGGACAGACCCGACAAGGCTGGAGCAAGTCAAGAAGACCAGACGAGGATGCGCTGGGTGAACTTCAAGTTTTGTAGAAACCCGGCGGGCAACGGATGTACCTAAGCTCAGCTAGCTGGTAGGACGTATAGACGAAGGTGGGGGGGTTCGTCGCGGAGATGACCGGAGGATCAAGAGGGAGAAAGAATGCAGGACATCGGATAAGCTGCAGCGAGAAGTCTATAGGGGCATGTCTCTGTCGATGAGGAGAGGGAGAGAATGGGAAAAGAGCAGAGCGGTGGTGGTAATGGTAGCAATTGACGCAGGGCGGCGGGTGGTTACTGGACGACCCGAAGACGACAGACACAGCGAGTCACTGGACCTGGAGGGGCCAGACGGACGTGCGGGGCACTGGAAGCCCGGCAGGCAGGCAGTGAGGAAGGGGAAATGAGGAGCAGCAGCAGTAGCAGCAGCAGCAGTTCAGTATCAGTACCTTATGGTTGGTGGTGCTGGCTGGAGGCGCAGTTGCTTTGGGAGAAGTTGGAGAGCTGCGGCCGGGCCAATCATCGGATCGGGTCTGCCCACGTTGCCTCCGCCTGGCCAACCACGATCGCCGCCCGTTCAACGTGCCCCGTGCTTATTACGGCAGGTGCTGGGCCATCCCATCGGGACTATGACTAAGTTATATAGATCTACTCCCAACTCCAATGCATCTTACGTGATGGATTCACTAACTCGCAATGCATCTCGATATCAACAGGTAGATGCCAGAACAGACAACCAACGGATCCAGACCCAACAACCAAACGAATGGACAAGCACAATGTTCGCATCGCAACGTATACAGCTGTACAAATGCAAACCAGACGAAGGGAAAAAAAAAATCCAAAGAAGGACAAGAGAAACGATGGCAAATCCGGGATATATAGAACAGTCAGATAGCGGAAAGGAATAAACAGCGTATGAAACGATCCGTGGGATCAGGAATTGGGATACTCATGATCCTTTCTGAAATTACACACGATAGAATGAAGCAATTCATCCCCGGGGTATGAGATTATCACAAAAGAAACGTCAAGCGAAAGCGGTCATTTGCCGTGTGAGGAACGGCGGGCGAGTCAGCCTCAGACGTGAGGGAAAGAAAGCAATTATGCGTTCGCTTTTGATCAACCCCCAAAGAACCGTCTCCAGAAGAGACAGGCGTCTCCAGTCTAGAAGGGTCGACGCTCAATGCTCAATTAAGAACGGTCAAGAGAAAGAAAAGCCTCCAACGCGTCGCTCAAAAGTTTTGCGCAATGCCAGCATTTCCAGAGCGGGGGAATACCGCGGGACTCTCAATACGAGTGTTACGCCGGGCTTGAACGTCACGGATAACAGGCTGGTTGGGGACGTACGGGCCGTCACCATACGCGCCGTACTGCTGGTGCATGTCGTTGTAGTAAGGATTCTCGTCGTAGTACCCCCCGGCGGGATGATTGGCAGACATGTGGCTTTCTTCGGAAACATCCGACCGATTGGCGGCCGAATAAGCGGACGACGCGTTGGACGGGCCGCGATGGATGTCGCCCGCGCGGTTGTTGCTCGCGGACACCGGTACTGCGCCCAGAATTCCCACAGGTTCGGTTTCCGCAGCGGTCAACTGTCCCTCCGAGAACTGGATGGTACCATCGCTGGGCGTCGCCGCATGCTGGTAGCCCGGCGTGCTTCCCGCTTCCGACATGGACAGCCCCATGCCCGCGCCGCTCGACAGGTTGGTGGACGCCTTACGACCCGCCGAGGTAGTGCCCCAGCCGCGGTACCCCGACACATCGTCCTTGGGCTCGTAGGCAGCACCGCCCATGACCGGGGGTAGGGTAGGGTCGTTGTTCGGGTTGAAGCCATACTCCTCCACCTCCTTCCGCCGCTCTTCCTCCGCAGCCTTCTTGGCCTTCCACTTGCGCCAGAAGTACAACGCGGCCAGGATGATGATAGCCACCGAGACAACCGGCACCACCACGGCCACGGCAATGGTCCCACCGGCAGAGAGCCCTGAATCACCGCCCCCTCCAGCGGCGGCAGCAGTGGTGGTGGTAGAGGCCGCTCCGGCCGTGGTCGTAGATGCACCACTGTTGCCAGCGGTCGTCGGCACCGATGTGTCGGTGGAGGTGATGGTGAGCGTTTCCGGACCGCTGGGGCCGGACGAAGTGGCCGTGGAGATTTCAGAGGTGGTGGTAGCTGACTGCGTCGTGGTAGGCTCGGGGGTGGTGGAAGTTGGGGGTTGAGACGAGGTTGTCGGAACCGAGGAGGTCGTTGGTACCTGCGAGGTGGTGGTCGGTTCGGACGTTGTTGTCGAAGATGACGAGGTTGTCGAGGAGGAGGAGGAAGTTGTCGGCTGCGCTGAGGTGGCTGGATCGGCTGTCGTTGCGGCCGATGTCGTTGTCGCCGCCGACTGTCCTGCACCCGTGGTGGTTGCGGCGGCGGCATCTGGGGCGCCTGGAGACGTCACATCCGCTACGGCTGCCGCTGCCGCTCCTAGGACTGCGGCACCAGGACGTTAGAACATGTAGTGAGAACTCGCCGGGAGATGTGACATACCTGAAGCCATGTTGATTGCAGACTGTCCCCGAGGGACTCGCGCGGATTATGAGGACGCGATTGTTGGAGGGTCGGGATTGGAGGATCGGGGGTGAGACACCAATGCGCGACGGGAGAAGTTATCGCTACGGTAACGGGGAAAGGAGTGGCAGTAGTTGACAGAGAAAGAATCACAAGAAGGCTCCACCGAAGGGAGAGGGAGGACGGGAGATTGGGAGCATCAAAACAGCAGACAATGGCGAGGAATCTGCTGATGGGAGGCCTGGGAACCGGCAGTCAGGGGAAAAGAACCGGGACAGAGGGACCAAACAGTAGGGGGAAGAAGGATTTGCATACCCAAAACGATCCGAATGGCATGGGTTCGTCGCGAGAAATTAAACCCGGTGGACAGGCATCGAGTCCGGATGCGACGTAAGGGCGAGAGGCGAGAGATGAGGGTGGATGGAGTGATGAAAGAGAGAAAAGCGATGGGGGAGGGAGAAAGTGGAGAGAGAACGGCCAATTTCTGACTGCATCCGGACTGGATGGAGTGGCGGTTGTATCGTACTTTTTAATTTATTCTATTTATTTATTTTGTCGATTGAATTTTAATTATTATGATTATTATTATTCGATGATGAACGTCTTCAGACTACATTGTCCCATCGATGGAGGTACCCAGTCCGAAGAGGAGGTAGAAGATGTTCCCAGAATGCCCGTGGACGTTCCGTTCCTGAGTGCGTAAAACCAATACTACTAATACACCCGTCGCTGCGATCGGCATCCATCGACCTCCACTCGAAAATTCTATCTATTCTTAACGATCGTGTCTAGGCCAAGTCCGATCCCGTCAGCCCGAACATTCCTTTCTCGTTCAGAATGAGGTCTAACGGTCCACCGTGAATGTCCAGAATGGGCTAATTCAGTCCAATGCGATTCGTTTTGAGTTTGCTGATACCGGGGATACATCCTGAACGAATCCATGATGGCGCCAATTCGGAGAGAGACCGGTAACAAGAGTGCAGGCCCCGAACAGGACAAAAATGCCGACACTACGGCTGGAGTATGATGCATTCTTTCATAACAGGAGACGGAGGACCCGTCGATACAGCCTCCTATATCTTATCCACTTCACCATGCAGCAGACGTATCACCATCGATCCTCATTTCAGTCCACAACGAGGGGCTAATTTTCCGGTATACATACATACATCTGTACATACCGGTCGTGTAAACCCTGATGAACCATGGATCTTCCTCTCGGCTGCAACAATTCAGCAGTTGTTCCTCGGATGGATCCGCGGCCGTCGGTCCCATGGATAGTGGCATATGAGCCGATCGAGTTAGGTCATCTCAACCTTTATTATTTATAGGCAGAATATCATGTGTTTCGCACTTCGCCACCATGCTCCATTCGGTCTGAGCACAATGACGATGTTGTATCTCGGTCGCGTGCCTGCCTGCCCTCTCTCGTAATTGTGAAGTCATCCGTCTCACCGAACCCCATTCTTGTCATCTGCTACAAGGTCATCTCTACGATCATTCGTCCTTGGGAATTCCTCAATTGTGCACAAGAATACAGACAACCCTCCAAACGCCCGGATCCACCCAAGTTCTAGCAGGCTGGAACCATCCCATTGGACAGACAATCTGTCCAGAATTGTCACTATTTGCAGATGGGTCGAGAGGAAAAAAAAAAAAGGAAAAGGGCATTCAACCAGTGAAAAGGCAAGAAATAAACAAAAAGAGCCTTTGTATGTTGTGTACGCCGTTGACATCAAACGATTGCTAAATCGGCCCATATTCCAGAAACGTAGCACCGATGGATGAAGGGACAAACAAGCGATAGATCGTAACGTGGTGGGGGGTGAGCACCACAAGATGAGGATAAAAATCAGGGTGTCATGACATCGCCAAACAGAACATGCCAGTTCAAACAACCGTGTCGCGATCTACTTCCGCATATCCCACGTCGGGTGAAGTGAAGACATCAAGTCCTGCTTCGTACCCACCGTTTCGGGCGGCAAGCGGCTGACACGGTACGCACCAGTGCGGATATTATACAGATGTGCCATCGAAACTCCGGTCCGGTTGCTGCGGATGCTACCCGCGTCGCTCGCCGTATCACCTGTCTTGAAACGAGGGGGAGGAGCAAATTCGAGGTTGTCATACGTTCCAGATTTTCTCAGCGCATGCCTGTAATTCGGTCAGCTTGACGGAGTCTTTCCCGTCTTTCAGGAAGGTCATCAACTTACGGGCTTGGGATGGCGGAAAGCTCATCAAACGCCGAGGCGAGAGGCGTATGTGCCCTCATGCCGGGACTGAATGGTCGTACGCCACCCAGAGGCGTCTCTGGCCGTCCTTCCCGTTGGTCCTTGAAACCGCCTACGGGCGCGAAATCAATGGCCGACATGATCGCGTCGTCCTTGAGCATATGAGGCGTCGGAAGGATCTGCAGAGGCGCGGGGGGAGGCATAGGCCGCCGGGGCCCCCGAGCACCGGGCAGTCTCCCTGAAGCTGATGAGAAGGCTCGCGGTCCCGGGGACATGAAACGATCGCTAAAGCCACCCATCGAGCCACTGGGCATGTGCATACTGGGTCCTGCGAACCGAGGAGGTGCACGGGGCGGTGGTGTCATCGCACGTCGATTGATCGGCTCGGCGAATGGGGCCGGTACGGCATCGAAGTATTCCCCAGTGACCGGGTCGTAGGCATAGCTCTCGTCGGGATAGAACTCCGGGCCGTAGTCCTCGTAGTAGGTAGTCTCTCTTCCGGCCTTGCTCTCGTCGAAGTATTCCTTGTAGAAGGACCGAATGCGGTTGGCACGCTGTTCGGGGTTGTCCGACGGGTCCTCTGGGGGCAAGGGCCGGAGTCCGAGAGTCAACCGGCGGGTGTTACGGCGAGGGTCGACCGCCAGATTCGTGTTTGCAGGCTCTTCGGGGAGCGTGGGAGGAATGTCAGGCTGAGCCGAGCCGTTGTCATGCCCGAAGAAGTTATCGGTTCCATGCACATTCACCTCCGGGATGATGAATTGGGATTTCCGGTTATCACCGTAATCACTGCCGCCGTCACTGAGCGGGAGGGAAATTCGCGGTGGAACAGAGGTCGTTTGCGAGGGAGCTGGTTCCTCGCCCAATTGAGTGGGCAATGAATCGCGAAGGGTAAAGTCCAAGCGGTGTTCGGCGGGCGTGTTGGAGTCAAAGGACTTGTCCACGGACGGTGAAGGTCCATGGACCGGTCCACTCTCGTTTCTACCGTGCGAATCCGTTGAGGTTGGCTCAATGATCACAGGGGCTCCGGGGATCAGAGCCGGGCTAGGGCTCCGGGGCAAGTCCAGCTGAAACTCCGCATTTGTCGGGGGTTGGGGAAGTTGCATAGGGGTCTCATTGGGAGGGCTGTTCTTGTACAAGGGCGGAGAGGAGCGCGACATCCGTTGAGCGTTGCTGAGCAGGCCCTGATTCATGTCATCGGCGAGGCCAGCCTTTCGTGTCGAGCCGGTGATACTCGATGCATCATCGTGGAAGCCACGTGGGTGAGAGCGAATGGAGGCATTGTCCCCGAAGAATGAGGCAGCGGGCCGGTACTTGTCGTCATCGCCGACCATCGATCTCGACAGGGAATGCAGGGAGTCATGCGAGCCATGAAAACCGGGAGGAAGAAGGTACGGGCTGGGGCCGATGTCCATCGAGATGCCTTTACCGTGGACATAGGCACCAGGGGGCTTCTCCATCTGCCGCATGGACTTGCTTCCGGCGGTCGGGGCCATGTCCAACCCGAAGTCCAGCGATTTATGTTTGTCGTTGGCATCTTCACGCCGAAGTCTGTTCACATTCCTCCGATGCAAGTAGATCAGGACGACGATGGCACAGACGATGGGGACTACGGCACCGAAAACGACGGGTAAGGTGGTGGTGTTTGTCGTACTCGTTGGTTTTTCACACTTGTTAGAGTCGCCGGTGCAGGTGTTATCGGAGTCTGACGATGGCATTGGGGCTCTTTTCGCGAGATCGGGGAGGCCGGGAACAGCGATGACGGGTTGGTCGTGCTCATGGGGCGACCGGGCCACCAGATGCGCGTGCTGGTGAGCACGATGCCGGTGACGCAGCATGGTCGTCCTCGAGGTGGTTCAAGGAGACTCGTAGAGCATGAAGAGACGTAGGGAGGACCAGCCAGTAGAGGGAATATAGATGGGTCAGGTAGATCGACGGGCAGCCAAGAGAGGACAAGTGATGGGCGAGGCGAGAAGGTGAGTTTGGGGATGAAGGAGTGAATCCCCCTAAAGAGTGGCAGGCCAACAAAAGGTTAGACCATGAAGCGAAGTACGAAGGGAGTGTATCGAGGAAGGCGTCCTCTTGGGGGGGAAGAAACGAATGACGACGGATGGGAAAGGAAAGGAAGGAGAGATGGACAGGATGAGAGAGAGGGAGAGAGAGAGAGAGACGGGGAGAAGAAACTGAGGGAGTCCCTGGAGGGTCTCTTGGTTGGTTGAGGGAGTGGTCTAGACGAGCACCTATCATGGCACTAAACTCCTGTGGGGAGCACGGAGTCTTCTCTCGCGAGGGGGGATGCTGTACGGTACTGTCATCTCGCCGTGGTCTTGGGGGTTCCTGCATGGGTTCCCCCCTGAGCGACAATCTTTATTACGGAGGAGATGAACGGTTGGGTCCTGAGATTCTATTATTATCACACAGATCATACTATCAGTATGATATTCCTTTATGACAGGTGTCGCTTCACTCGTTCTACCTAAGCTAGATATACTGCGTAGATCCATGTTGTAGATATCCTGAGCTAGGTCCCTACCTATAGAGATCTCCTGGAAATTCACTGGAAGAAAATAAAATCCCCTGAAAATTCAGGTTCGGCAGGTGGGGCGCCCAGAGCGGCTAGTGTCAGGAACCGGCAGGGTTCATGGCCAATCAGCAGAGGGATCGCCCGTTCTTTCTTTATTTGGCTCCACTATTATTATTCTTCTTTCCCATACAGTACGCAGTCCGCAGTATGTAGTAAGGTAGGTACTCTCCCCAGGTATCTTCCTGGTTATGTAGGTACCTACGCAGTACTCAACCTATGTACGGAGAACTCAGGTACTGTCTACTACATGTACTCTACGCGGTAGATCACATCAACATCTCGTCCGATCCTCAATCCCTAGTCTTCCTGCGACCATCAGTAAGGATCACGCCGGGGTTACAACGAAAGTGGGATTGACACTTCTCCCTTCCTGGCTTAACCCTAACGCCTTTGCACCACCAATCGTAGTCCTCCCGCATCTTGGCTTCTTACCGGCGTTAAAGTTGAGACATTCCACCGCTAAGCTTAAGCCTGTTACCAAGTAGATATGAGATGATAGTACTACAATATGTATATTAAATCGTCTGTTTAGACGGAGATGGCCAGGAACATCGATGATCCTACACCAGATCACCAACTCCTCAGTGAAGCCCTCGGCATGACGTCACCCGACGTTTTCCCCCTCTAAGCGACCGCATCGGAGAATTGTCCGACTGCACGCCACCACCAGGCATCCCAGATGTCCACGTTCATACTGTGAAATCCGATCTGACAATTGGATCCGACAGTCTCCAAGTCTCCCCCGATGCAGTAAAACTCCACCTGCGGTCAGTTCCGGGAATAGAATCGTCCGAAGACGGAACTATGTCGCCGAAGTATGTGGCGGATTGCTCCCATGGACGACAGCCAGGGTGATCCAAACATCTCCAGAGCTTTTACTCCAGAGTATCTACACCGGAGCCATGGGTAAAAGGGGGTAAAATTGGCTACCAGCGGTGGCAAAAAGGGTTCGGGCACATCCGCCGGAAAAGCTTCAGGATCGAAAATTGCCTCCGCCGACGGTCTTGGCTCCTTCAGGTGTCAATGCTCAGCGGTGACTCGACCGGTTGGAGACTTGGAGTTGGAAAATTTTTCTTGAATAAGGCCTGAATAATAGGTTGACAACCTTCCCTCCCTCTCCTCCCTCTCGACCCCGCTCTTCTGTATAGAACCTCCATGGCTTCAACATCGCGGGATCTGGAGAAAGGCTCCAGGCATTCCACCACTTATACTTCCCACCACAACAGCCATGACTCTCAGTCGGATTCGTCCTCCCTCTCGGAGATCTCCTCCAATGCGTCTTCGCAGTTCCAGGAGATCGATTACATGTCTCGCACCCAGACTGAGCAGACGCAACCCGGCGCGGGTCTAGAACGACACCCGACGGCGCTCAGTCGCATCGCAACCCACCGCAGCCAACACAGCGCCACCGTCGGCGCCCTGAAACCGCGCCCATCCAGACGTCCATTGCCCGAGTTTGGAGCAGGAAAGCCATATCCGCCTCTGTTGCCGGACAAGGAAGAATATGTGGTCGAATTCGCGGGGCCGGACGATCCCCTCCACCCCCAAAACTGGCCGACCAAGAAGAAGTAAGTCGGACCTCATCTCCCAAAGACTCTCCACATCTGACCCTGTCCGTATAGAATTGCCATGTCAATGCTCCTAGCCTGGACAACGTTCAACTCGACCTTCACCAGCAGCATCTACTCCGCGGCCAATTCTGCCGTGTCCTCGCAGTATCACGTCTCGACCGAAGTCGGCACGCTAGGCCTCTCGCTCTACGTACTCGGCTTCGCCTGTGGCCCGACGCTGTTCTCCCCTCTGTCGGAGCTGCTGGGCCGGCGCCTGCCCATCCTCATCGGCGTGTTCGGCTTCACCGTCTTCCAGTTCGCCGTGGCGACAGCCGAGAACCTCCAGACGATCATCATCTGTCGTTTCTTCGGGGGCTTCTTCGGCGCCTGCCCCATGGCGGTCGTCGCCGCCGTCTTCTCAGACATGTACGACAACTACCACCGCGGCCTCGCCATCACCATTTTCACCATGACCGTGTTCACGGGCCCGCTCTTCGCCCCCTTCATCGGCGGCTTCCTCGTGGAGAGCTACCTCGGCTGGCGCTGGACCGAGTACCTCCCGGGCATCATGGGCGCGTCCGCCTTCGCGCTGGACCTCCTCTTCGTGCGCGAGTCCTACCCGCCCGTCATCCTCGTCGAGAAGGCCGCCGAGCTCCGCCGCCGCACCAAGAACTGGGGCATCCACGCCAAGCAGGAGGAGATCGAGGTCGACTTCGGCGAGCTCGTCCGCAAGAACTTCGGCCGGCCGCTCCGCATCCTCGCCACCGAGCCCATCCTCCTCCTCCTGAGCATCTACATGGCCTTCCTCCATGGCCTGCTCTACCTCTTCATGACCGCCTACCCCATCGTCTTCCAGCGCATCCACGGCTTCAACAAGGGCCTCAGCGGCCTGACCTACTTCGGCCTCATCATCGGCGAGTTCCTTGGCGGCCTGTTCATCGTCGCCCAGCAGCCGTCCTACAACCGGAAACTGACCGCTAACCACGGCATCCCCATCCCCGAGTGGCGCCTGCCGCCGGCCATCCTGGGCGGCGTCGCCTTCTCCGCCGGTCTCTTCTGGTTCGGCTGGTCAGGATACACCGCTGACATCCATTGGATCGTGCCCACCGTGTCGGGACTCCTCACCGGCTTTGGCCTCTTCTGCATCTTCCTCCAGTGCCTCAACTATATCGTTGACGCATACCTGCTCTTGTACGTTTCCCCGCTGTACGATGGCCACCTGCCCCGGCCAAAAAACTGACGTCTCCGCAGCGCTGCATCCGCCCTAGCGGCAAATAGCATCCTCCGTTCCCTGGCTGGGGCTGGCTTTCCCCTCTTTGCAACGTACATGGTATGGCACCTCCCTCGCTTACAACCCTGCTCATCGATATGCGAGCGAATGCTAACTCCTGCAGTTCGACGGGCTAGGCGTTAATTGGACCGGGACGTTGCTAGGCTGCGTGGCCGCCGTCCTGATGCCCATGCCGCTGCTCTTCTACCTGTATGGCGCGAAGATCCGCGAAAAAAGCAAGTTCACAACGGAGTACGGCGCCACAGCCCAGGCTCACGATGACCACTTTGACTGACCAGCGCGTGATACCCATCTCTTACTTACCTACTATGAATAATCTTGACGATTGATGAGTTACTTACGCGATGCCTTAAAAAGTTGCTGAGGATACCCGGTTTTGATAATAGATAACTGACCTGCCTGTACTTAATACTTATTTCTGTTTCCATCTGAACATACAACCATGGACATAATGTTCGAAAGTCTTGCTATTACTACTCCGGGCTCGGAGACTCCGTCTAGAAGTGACATGATTCGTTCCACGAATGCTGATGTTCCATACACGCCATTATCCCATAATATATCCCTCTTCTTTCACAGATCAAACCAAATATCCGTACACCGGCCGTGGGAACATAAAAGAGCGAAAAAAGAAAAGCGAAGACCAAGATGGCCCAGAGAATGAGAAACCATACCAACATAAATCACAATGACCACCCACAGTACACACAACATACAAAGTCCCTAGGGGAATGTACACCAACAGTTCACTTGTACAAAAAGAGAGACCTATTCAAACAGAAAGGTTGCTCCAGGGGCATCAATCACCCTGGGTCAATAGTGGAAGGCCTCGGACAGGTCGGGAAGGACGGACGAATCGTCGGGTCGTATCATCTCGCATGCTGGAATTCGTGTTCAAACTTTTGGAGGAATAAGAATAGACGTGAAGAGTTGCCGTCACAAAAAAAGAAAATACTCTTGAGACGCTCATGCAATGCAGCGAGTTTCTATAGGAGGGAAATTATCCGATGAGGAGGGCTGATCAAAAATTCGACTGAACGGGGGTTCGGAAGGAGGAGGCTTCTTCTCGGGGTCAGAAACCCCCTCCGCTTTGCGGACCACCTCTTTCAGCGCACGAGTCACAACGCCAGCTCGCACGACAAGGTCACGCAAGGACTGGGTGTCAAAGGGGAGCTTCTTGGATCGTGCAAGATGAGAACTCATCAGGGCGGGGTCCTGGGATGCGCGTTGTTGATAGATCAGATCTAAGACCGAGTGTGGCTTGGACGAGTCTTCTTTGATATCTGGCCCCGGGGTTGTAGGACTGGGGTTGAACTGCTCCGAATTCCATGATCCTCCGCTGGCCCGTTGGTCATTGAGGTTCGATGAGTCGCCTTCCGAGTCATCAAAACTGAAGGTGAGCGACGACGGCGAGCCAGGAGGGGAGTGGTCATTGTCTTCGTCATCTAGCGTCGCTAGATTGACAATGCCTTCGGCTTCCTTCCACAGTTCACTGGACGGTCCACGAACCACGCCCAAAAAGCTGGCCTGGTGACGAAGGCGCTTCAGCTCCTCCACGAGTAAGGTCAACTCCTGCACTTGCCCAAACTGACCGTGGAGACTGGCCTGCCTCTCCATGATCGCTTGTGGGACCATCATGCCACGGGAGGGGAGCGATTTGTTCGGCTTCAGGTTTTCGCCGATGGCGCTCTCATCTGCATCCTCGAACTCAAAGTCGCTGTCCCAGTCTTCGCTCACGCCCTTACTACCCAAGCCCCAGGTGCCAAATTTGCCCGACGCTTGGCGGGTTTCGCTGGCGACAGTTGACTCCCTCGACACAGGCACACTCTGGCTTCGGAGATGCAGCGTTGTCGGCGCTTTGCGTCCTGGTGGGCGGCTACCGCGGGATTCCGGGCCATGCTTCCCATGAACTGTGCGAGGACGTCCATCTGGGCCGTTGTTCTCGCGGTCATTCTTTGGCTGCTCGGACCAGTCAAAAATATTCAGTTTAGGGCACGAATCGCCCGCTTCGGTGGCGAAACTGCGCGAGTCGGAATCCTTTAAATCTAACGGAATCTCAGGTCTTCTATACGCGAACAAAAGATCACGTTCCGCGGGGGCATGGGGCTGTAGTGATGTGTTTGAGCGGCCGCAACTCCCAAAGTAGACATTTGTTTCACTAGGTAAAGCTGCAACCAGACTGCGCGCGTCTTCCTCATCGGTGAGATCCGAGGGAAACGAAATCCTGCTGTCGTCTTCGTGCAGGGCCGATTCCTCGCGAGGCTCAAGCGAGACTGACATCGGGTTCGAACCCGAGCGGGAATACAAGTCATGTCTATCCGGCCGGGACTCGAAGGAACATAGATCTCCGGTGGTGAGTGGTTTGTCGTCTCCAAAGCCTGGCGGAAAGCCCTTGTCGAATATGGTTTCGATCCGAGGTGTACGCAGACCCACACTGCTATTGGCCGTAAAATGGGTGCGAATGGAGTCAAAAGCAGTGTCGCTCAAGAAGTCGGTCTCGTCTTCTTCACCCGATGTGAAGATACGAGTATCATCGGAACCAATGATCGTCGAGGCGGGGTCCGACGCCGCAATCGAGTGTCTTTTAGGGCGCTGGCGGATCGAACCGTGGAACGAGGACATCGCGGCGGTATCCGAACTCAAGGGTCGCGGCCAGGTCTCCCTATCGAATCGTGAGTACGACGGCGTCAGTCGTTGTCGCGGTGCCATCCTCCCACGAACGAGGGACACGGGCACTTCAGAATGCGACAAGGCCGAAGGCTGGCGGAAAACATTTGGATCGGTGATGTTGCGCCGTTCATGTTGCCGGGAAGGGACCAAGATGGGACCTTCCGATTTTGGCCAGTTCGGCAAGGGGGTTGAAATCGCCCTTCTCTTCGGGCGAGAGAAGGAAGGGTCGCCGATCGTTTCTGTATCGATGGGGACTATGTTCGCGACTGGCGCCTTGGGCTCTGGCTCCTCCGGGGAGACACTCTGCGGAGGAACTGGGGGTTCGTTTTCATGGTGGGGGGGATGAATATTATCTGGATGAAATGAAGCGCCCGGGGGCTTGAACGGGTCACGGAACTGGACAGGGGAAATTGGCACTGATGCATCCACGCTAGCCTCTGTCACAGGCCGCATGTTCGAGACGGATGTGGACAAAACAAGAGCGGGAATGGAATCAACATGCGGAATAATTCTTCGGAATCCTCCATCTTTGGGCCTTGTTGCGGTTGAAAACCGACGCAGCAGCCTGTCGGACAGCTCGTCGAAGCTGGATTTCAAGTACGGCTGCCATACGTCATTGTTGAGGGGATATTCGGATTGGGACCCAGTGACGGGCGAGTTGGTTACCAGGCTTGGTTCGAAAGTGAGGCTGTGGGTTGCTTTGTGCTTTTGCGTCTCAGACCGCTGATAACTGGTGGCTGGTCTCCGCAAGAGTCCTGGCACCGAAGGTGAAGGAGGCGCCGACCCGAAGACGGGGCTGTTCACAGGCTGCGAGGGAGGCCGTTTGACCAGCTTGTTGGGTGGACGTCGTTGGCTTGCGGGACGGGGAATGATTGAACCCTCGGCATTGAACGACGGCGATACGGGGCTTTGGGTGGACCAACGATTCTCAGGCTGAAAGGAGAGGCGTCGGACCCAGGAAGAGGATGGACGGCGGGACTGCGATGGTGTGGACGCATCTTCTGAGGCTCGCGGTGGCGGGATTGATAAGGTCTGCCCACGGCGACGCAAAATTATCCCCGCGAAGGAGGATTTGCGGCGCGATGGGGGAGCCTCCGGAACGTTTTCCTGGAGAGGACCATCTCGATTTGCGGAGGAAGGAGTTCGACTTGGCGGATGTGCAGTCCCGGTTCCTGGGGACGCGATGGAATGGGGGAGTTGTGGCGGGAGGGCATCGGATAGCGGCGAAAGGGGCCCGTCTGTCGCGCGTGCGCACTGATCATGCAGAGGGGAGGTCTTTTTTCGGAAGCGACCCGTTTTGGGAGGATCTCGATCTACGCGACCGAGAGCAAAGCCGGAGGCGGCGATTCCGACGGTGCTGAGCGCACAGAACTGAAAGCCACGGGGGTCAGCATGAGGGAGTTCCAACGATTGGAAGTGGGTGGTTGGGGTAGTCCGCATGAGAGGGACGGCGCGTCAGAGGAAGAGGAGGAAAAGCAAGGAAAAGAAAAAGCAAAGGAAAGACGAAGAGGAAAAAGGGTGAGGATGGCAAGAGAACTCACCGTTGATACATGCTCCATTCTGAGAGAGGGCAGGCGACAGACATGCACACGATGAAGCTCAGATTGGCGACATCGAGGAGGGTGTACATGTAAGCCAACCCGTCTGCATTATCATGCATGAAAGATCACCGAGACATCTGGAGAGAGAAGAGGGAGACGAAGAAGGTGGTCGCAATGGAGGAGGGACTCAAATGAGAGAGAAGGCGGACTGGGAGGATGAAGGAGGGGAGCAGAAACGGGGTGTTTTGGTGGTGAGGGAGGAGGTGAGGGGACGAGGGGACGAGGGGAGCAAAAGAATGGGGGCGGAATCGGAGAAAAGGAATGTAATTAATGGATGGAGTAAGGAATGAATGAGTATGAGGGAGTATGGGTATGGGTGGAGGAGAGGAGGAGTAGATGAAGATGAGAAGAAGAAAAGAGAAGCGAACAGGAAGAGGAACAGGCTGGTATGCGAAGAGAATCACCACCACCCGACGGAGTAAGAAGAGATCATCGATCCAGCACCAGAGTGGGACACACGGCCACCTTTTCCCCTGCGACGGTCGAGTCGCGCGGGCAAACTAAATCAGAACCCAATCGATGGACACGCTAGGAGTGTCCACCCAGCAGCCACCGATGAAGAGGAAGACTGAAGATCAATAGACGCAATATCTACGGAGAAGCTCAATCTGGAAGAATACAGCTGAGGTAGGTAGACTATATGATGGAAACACGTACTACAGTTTGTCTATATCCCATACCTACGAGGTCCTCCTCCCTACCTAGTACTGACCGATGTAAATATCGGAATACGGATCAATGCACCATAACAATCCTCAAACAATTCCCATAGTGATGCTGCAGGTGAGGGACGAGGGTGCACGATCCCCTCGTCTAAACCACCAGTGAGGGGGAAAATAATCGACCACAATAATAATAATAATAATAATAATAATAACCGCAACAACAACAACAATAATAATAAAGGATCGGGATTCTGACGGGGTTATTCCTCTTGCCAATAATACTCACCAACCAGCCTCCTCCTCCATCGGCCCAGCCCAAAACTAGTGGATCTCGATATCTTCAGCTCCTGTTTTCCATGACTGTATTATTCCGGGAATCTTACCCTTCATCCTGGAAACTATACATACTCGATAGCGATAACCCTATGTCAAAAAACTCGTCACACACTTGGATTCCATCCGCCCGTAAATATAACACGTACGAGTGCACCTCCCAGCTTGATTTCCTAGACGATCCTTCCTGGATCCAAAGTGGTACCGCGGCTAGTCGCTGCATCCCCACTCCCTCCGTGTCCCCTCGGCTGGCTGAGGACCAGCCTGTGTTGTTCCTGGTCCAAGAGCCAAGAGCCAGGAACTCGTCTCCGTCGTGAACTCCAGATCAGAGATGCATACATCGATCCGCGCAAAGTCGATCGTCGGAACTGAGCTCGGTACGAACCATGGAAGCGAACCATTTCCACCGTTTGTCACAACTCGGTTCCAAGGTACGGCTCTGAAGGGAACAAGCGGGATAGATCACGTTCGTCTCCTTTATCCCAACCTTTCTTTTTCCCTCCCGTCCCCATTCTCTTTCCCCGTTGATTCGGACGTTCCCTGTTCATTTCCCGCTTCTCCAGCAGATGACGACACAGCATCACCCACCCAGATCGCCTGTTCGCCATTTTCTAATTTCCCATCCAATTCGTTCAGAGTAAACATACACCGTCATGACGACGGCCAACTAATACGGTGGACCAGTAACCTGACATAAAAAGCAATATCCCTCCCACTAACGGCCCCGGTATCTTTCAAATGTCAAATACCAGGCCAACGGTGGATGGTAAGCTTATTTAGGAGGCCAAAGGGCAGATCGGCCCTGATAGATCGAATTTTTCTCTCGGGAACGTGGCCATGCGACGTTCTCGAAGGGAAATATCTCCGACCTGAGGATGGATCATCGGTCGACTCCGGAATCGCCGATGGGGCCATTTTGCTGGGGAGGGTTAGGCGCCCGTGTCGTGACAAATAGTAGGATAATCTTCGCGAGGGCTTCCCCGTACGGCCAACGAAATGCGGTCTATCTGCTGTTGCCAGGGAACCCTAACCTTGTTCAGCCGCGATGGAGGCTGAAAGATCTTATTCTTAGGCCGATGAGGCGACGCTTACTCCATCCGTTAAGGCCTCATATCAGAACTCGCCTTTCCACATCCAATCCACTACTCCTGTCCTCTCCGTGCAAAGTCCTTACTTTCTACCAGCACAATGACTATCGAGTCTTGCGCGCAGTAATATATTGCCAATAATCACCACACAAACTCCATCCCTCCTAGGCACCTTGCAGACACCACTGACAGGACGGCATAATCTGAAACCATCTGGAATCGACTCAATCCACTTAGGGCAGTTCGGCATCCCCAATACCACTTCAAACGTCAACAATATTGATAGGAATTCCCCCAAGTCATGCGTGGCACTCGTAACCGCCCCAACACATCCCGGCCGGTTTAAAGTTAATGTCTATCGACCTAAGCTCGACGTGGTTAGTCGAAGCGATATCTTGAGCAACCATCGACCCATGTCAGAGCTCTGCCTCTCCCCTTGTTTCAGAATAAGTAGGTCCCTTGTTTGCCGCCCTTGCTGCGCAGCAACCCTCGATGGCCCTCGAATAGCACTACCAAAGGGGTATCCCAAGGAGAACCTTGGTCCTGGGGCTTTTTTGTCCTTTCGTGACAGCGGTTGTCCTGCAAACGGTCCAGTCCACCCGGTCAACCCAGACAGGGAGGGAGGGATGCAGGTCTCCAGGGACGACCGGCAGGGATGTGCTCCACCGTTAGAGGGGATGGCAGCAGCGCTTCCCTTCTCGAGACTAGAGTCGATGGGTCGACGAGCCAGGGTTGCACGGTTCCATGGACAACTGTTCAAGCGTTGATCATGGGCAACTCAATTTCCACAATCCCTGCAACATCCTATCAACTACGCCCGACCGGGCTGTCTGTCGTGTTTCCTTTCATGCTTGCATCTGTAACACTGTCAGTAATCTCCCGCCGCAGAATTCTGCACTTTGGATGGAAGCATCGCATTGTGGAGTGTCCCAGGCGAATCCAATCCTATCCAACAGAGAGACCTGAAAAACAGGTGCGTAGATCGGTTCTACACCAGCCACGATTGTCAACCAGATAGTCGCCTCGTCACAGGCCGGGATACACCGCTTCTGTGCCCTCCGCCGTGTTTCGCCCATGGCCGTATGATAGATATTATCTTCTCCGGGTCCTCCGCCTGTCATAGCCATCGGGCGTCTAAGCGAATGTCAATCCGGGGCTATCCATGATGCATCATTTTCGCTGCGTTCGAGGTGATTAGTAAGATAGTGATAAGGCGGTGAGGACGGCAGAATAAGGTAAACGTTGAGAAGAACAGAATATCGTGGGTTCTCGTATCGATAGAAATTGAAAGGAAGATTGAATTGTGTAGAGATTGTGACCTGTAGTTAAATGAAGGAATAAATGGTCACACTGGTTACATTCATGTAGAAACACCAATTCCACTCCAGTATGCGCTCCGAGGCCACCACCCATTTCGGTCTCCGACTCCACAAACCGCCGCCACTTCAAGCTCTCCGGCGAAAAAAGTGGTCACCGCAGTCGACCCCATCTATAGCCCTTTACCCAACGAGCCTGCGCGAATCGACTTGCGGATATTGGGACTTTTAAGATTCACTCTCCCTCTCCCTTCTTTCAAGACTAGGTGGGAATTTCCTCCCCATCAAAATGGAGGCGGAACTCCAATCACAGATTCCTGGTCTCGACCATGTGATCTCCGAATACTCAGTCGTATGCAGCTCCTTCCACCTGAGCCCGGCACCCGTTAGCGACCAGATGCTAAACTACAGCAGGGCTACCTGACCCATGCATCCAAGACCTACGTCGAGGACGCAAATGCGCCATCTCCGTTGGCCGAAGCGGCCGACATGGTCACGGAGTTGCTGGTCTCCGCGTCTGGAAACTTCTCGGAGGAGAACCAAACCGCCATCCGCAACCTGGTGGAAAAGTTTATCTCGTCCCTGAGTGCCGCCGAGGGCGTCGACGCGGAACGCCGGCAGATGCCCTTCACGGCCAAGAAGCTGGACCAGGCCATCAACGTCGGCTCGCAGCGGAACATGTCCTCGACTCTGGGGCTGGCGGGAGGAAACGTCGATCTGGAGTCGGCAAATGCCAGAAAGGTCGAGTCGCGCGTCGACAAGAAGAAACTCGAGAAGGCGGAGCGGAAGATCCGCGCCAAGCAGGAGAAGAAGCAGATGAAGACCGTGGAGTATGAGGCCTCCCGTCTCCTGAACCAGCCGGATGAGGCCATGTCGTATGAAGAGTTCTTTATGGCCGTCAATCCGCTCCAGCTGGGCTCGGATTCGCAGTCGAAGAGCAAGGATGTCAAGGTCGACAGCATCGACATCTCCGTGGGTGGTCATCGAATCCTGACCGATGCCTCGCTTACTCTGGCCTACGGCCATCGCTATGGTCTGGTCGGTCAGAACGGTATCGGAAAATCTACGCTGCTCCGTGCGTTGAGTCGCAGAGAAGTGGCTATCCCCAGCCATATCTCCATTCTCCATGTCGAACAAGAGGTGAGTGATCTATCGGAAGGCTGATATTAGTCTGCATCGCTAATACGATTGTCACAGATTATGGGTGACGATACCCCGGCGCTCCAGGCTGTTCTGGATGCCGACGTATGGCGCAAGCGCCTTCTTGCGGATCAAGATGTGAGCATTTCTCCGATGACATCCCGTAACTCGTATACTGATCTTCCGTGCAGAAAATTACCAAACGGTTAACGGACCTCGAGGCCGAACGATCTTCCATGGCGGATACGTCGAAAGATGCTGCCAGGCTCGATCATGAGCGGGAGGGTCTTGATATCACCCTGAACGATATCTATGCCAAACTTGCAGAGATGGAATCAGACAAAGCAGAGTCGCGTGCAGCCAGTATCTTGGCTGGTCTGGGTTTCTCGACCGAAAGACAGCAGTTTGCTACTAAGACTTTCTCGGGTGGTTGGCGTATGCGTTTGGCTCTTGCGCGAGCTCTGTTCTGCGAACCGGACTTGCTCCTGCTGGACGGTAAGCTCTCATATTTTCCTGAAAAAGGGGAGACTTCACGCTAATTTGATATAGAACCGTCCAACATGTTGGATGTCCCGTCCATCACTTTCTTGTCTAACTACCTCCAAGGATACCCCAGTACCGTTCTTGTGGTCTCCCACGACAGAGCTTTCTTGAACGAAATTGCCACAGATATAATTCATCAGCATTCGGAACGGCTCGACTACTACAAGGGAGCCAACTTCGGTTAGTATTCAGACTTATTCTCCAAGAAAATTGGCTAACGAAGATAGATTCCTTCTACGCGACCAAGGAGGAGCGGAAGAAGAATGCTAAGCGTGAATACGAGAAGCAGATGGCAGAGCGGGCCCATCTCCAGGGTTTGTTGCCTTTACCATGGAGATCTACGCACCAATTAATACTAACTGCACGATAGCTTTCATCGACAAATTCCGTTACAATGCAGCCAAGTCGTCCGAGGCTCAGTCGCGAATTAAGAAACTGGAAAGAATGCCCGTCTTGGAAGCGCCAGAAAGCGACTATGTCGTGCATTTCAAGTTCCCCGAAGTTGAAAAGCTTTCTCCGCCAATTGTGCAGATGTCCGAAGTTGCCTTTGGATACACAAAAGACAAGCCTCTGCTCAAAAATGTCGACTTGGATGTCCAGCTCGACTCTCGTATTGGTATCGTCGGGCCCAACGGCGCTGGTAAGACAACCGTGTTGAAGCTGTTGACCGGCCAGCTCCAACCGACGAGCGGGTTGATCTCGCAGCACGGAAAGCTGCGGATCGGCTTCTTTGCACAGCACCACGTGGATGCCCTGGATCTTACCACGAGCGCAGTGAGCTTCATGTCCAGGACCTACCCTGGAAAGTCCGATGAAGAATATCGTAGACACCTTGGAGCGTACGTTTCTATCCCTTGACATCCGATGAAGGTTTCGCTAATGAGTCCTGAACAGGTTTGGTATTACTGGAATGACTGGTCTTCAGAGGATGGAGCTTTTGTCTGGAGGACAGAAATCTCGTGTTGCATTCGCCTGTTTATCGCTGACCAACCCTCATATCCTGGTTCTGGACGAGCCGTCTAACCATCTGGATATTGAGGGTATGGATGCGCTTTCTGAGGCGTTGCAGAAGTTCGAGGGAGGTGTAGTCATGGTATCCCACGATGTGACCATGCTGCAGAATGTCTGTACCAGCCTTTGGGTGTGCGACAAAGGGACTGTGCAGAAGTTTGACGGCACCGTCAACGCCTACAAGAAGATGATCAGTTCGCAGGCGAATGAGGCGGGAGTTGCAATCGCGCATTAAGAACGTTACTATGTGACCCATTAGAATTGAAAATGAATGACATGGTTACTGAGATCGACTTAGGAGAAGCGAAAAATAGCAGCATCTTGCAGTTGTGACTTGTGGAGTAACTATACAGATGTAGCTTCTTACTAAGGCTGGGGAAGTGGGTCTCGTGAGCTCGAACATCCGTCGGCGAACATGCCGGAGTAGACGTCGACCGCAATTAACCACTCACCCATGTGGAATGTCGCCGGATGACTACACGCAAGAGACAGAACTGCGAGAAATGAATCGCGGAGACGAGAATGATCGTTCAGACCCCAATGCTCCTCTACTGCCATCAGATGGGGTGACCAGCCCGAGCTCCCCGGCTCATGGCGACATCGGGCAGTCCTCTTCCACCCTGGCCCAGGAGTTCTCAGGAGGATGGTTTATCTGGGCTCTGACTTTCTCTGCGGGTATCAGTGGACTATTGTTTGGTTATGAGTATGTGGTCGTCTATTTCACGGGTCTTCGCTCATCACAAAACTAGTTGCGGCGCTGACAGTTGAACCTATAGCACAGGTGTCATCTCCTCCACGCTGGTGTCAATCGGAAGCGACCTTTCGAATCGCCCGCTTAATACACTTGATAAGAGCCTTATAACTTCTTGTACGAGTCTGTTCGCCCTGATAGCAAGCCCGCTCGCCGGGATCCTGGCCGACAAACTCGGTCGTCGAAAGGTCCTTCTTGTTGCCGACACGCTGTTCGCCCTAGGGGCCTTGATTCAAGCTGTTACAAACGATGTCTGGGGAATGATAGTCGGTAGGAGCATAGTTGGATTGGCAGTGGGTGGTGCGAGTTTAGTGACTCCGCTGTAGGTCTTTGTCGTTCGGACAGTTCGCAAAAACGAGCGGTTAACGGATTGATTCTGCAGGTACATATCCGAGCTAGCGCCATCTCATGCACGCGGTCGACTAGTCACAATACTCTGTCTGTTCATTACCGGTGGTCAAGTCATCGCTTACATTGTTGGCTGGATGTTCTCTTCGGTTGCCGGTGGCTGGCGCTGGATCGTTGGCCTGGGCATTATCCCGGCAATTTCACAGTTTGCCATTGTGATATTTCTCCCAGAGACTCCTCGCTGGCTTGTCCAAGCAGGATTTGACGCCGGGGCTATGAACGTTCTAGCCAGGGTCTACCAGGAGCACCCGGATTGTGTCCAGGTTACCAAGCACATCCTCCGAGATATACAGCAGGAGGTGGTTGAAGAGGAGGAGGAGCTTGGTCATGACTCCCAACCTTCCGGAAGCAAGCCCCAGTGGGTGCAGAACATCCTGCAAACCTCCAGAGACCTCTTTCTCGTGGGTGGAAATCGACGGGCTTTAACCATTGCCGTGATGCTACAAGGTCTGCAGCAGCTCTGCGGGTTCAACAGGTATTATTTTGTCCAACGTGCACTACAACCTCCACTGACATAGACTAGCCTTATGTACTTCAGTGCTACCATATTCTCGATGCTTTCCTTCTCGTCGCCAACGCTCACTTCCTTGTCTGTGGCCATGACTAACTTCATCTTCACTCTGCTTGCATTCTCCTTTATTGATAGGATCGGTCGTCGTCGCATCCTTCTTTACTCGATACCGGTCATGACGATATCCCTCCTCATTTGTGCGATTATCTTCTCCTCTCTCGAAATACCTAGATCTTCCTTTGGACCGCAAGCCCGAGCAGACGCCGAAGATACTCACAGCTCGTTACTCCCCATTGGCATTCTCCTCTGTCTCACAGTTTACACGGCATCTTATGCCTTTGGACTAGGGAACGTCCCGTGGCAGCAGTCGGAGCTGTTCCCGCTGAATGTGCGTTCGATCGGGTCCGCATTGGCTACAGCCACCAACTGGGGCTCGAACTTCGTCGTCGGACTGACTTTCTTACCTATGATGGAGTTCTTGTCCCCTGGGTGGACCTTTACTGCATATGCGGTTGTTTGCTTCGCTGGCTGGTTTGGAGTGTGGGCTATCTATCCGGAAATGAGCGGTCTCAGCCTGGAGGATGTTAAGGGGCTCCTTGCGAATGGCTGGGGGGTTAAAGAGAGCCTGAACAGGGAGCGTCGCGGTGTCCAAGCGGAGTGACCGTCCTTCCTCTATCTGTATATACTAACATGTGTCCTGAGGAATTTTGCATAGACCACGTATAGACAACCTTTGTATAAATGACAAACGTTATATACAGACCGAGTCTAAAGGTTCATCTCACTAAGTGAAGCACATCCCCGCGAAGTTAACACCTAGGCAATCCAAGACTCAAATCAGTCAATCCAATGGATCTTTTCATGAATTCGTCGGAAAATCCCTCTTGCTCTCGGAAATAGTATTTATTGTCAGTGATTTCGAGCGTTCGACCGAAGAGTTGCGAGCCAGAAACTCGAGTGCCTTTCGTATCTACCATATCATTGCCGCTCAAGACATCGAGGGTGACATTGACGAAGTGCTCGACAGGGAGGAGCAAATCAGCGGGGAGCAGGCTGTACAACTCGTCACTTAAGATACTGGTTTTCATGAGTCCAGGCGCGAGGATGTTCACCCGGATATCTTCGTTGTGGAAGGGTTTGGCAATGGAGCGGGTGAGGCCGACCAAGGCGTCTATCCAGACGGAGACGAATCAGCGAAAGCAATTCTAACATACAGGAGCTACGCATGATAGAACATACGCTTCGTAGCAGCATAGACGGGATTAAGCTCTGATTGATAGAGTGAGTTGGCGCTCCCGGTGATGATCAAGTTACGCTGGCTGGTGCCGTCCTTCGGAGACTGGCGGAAGTAATGGAGCGCCAGGTACGTCGTCCATATAACGCTGGTCACATTGATGTCAATGAGCCCCAAGTCGGGCTTGGGCGGCATTTCACCTGCCGGGGGTTGCTTGTAGAAGTCGTTTTCCATACCGAACTTCCCGGCGTTGGCAAAAGCGAAGTCCAGACGGCCCTGTTCAGCGAAGACCTTGTGGAAGGTCGAGGCGAGCGCATCGTAGTTTGTTACATTTGCCTTGCAAAAGAATGCCCTGGGAATATCCTTGACGGCCTCTTGGCCTTTTTGCTCATTTGTGCCGAGCAGGTAGACTTTCCATTCGGGATGTTCAGCCAATGCTCGACCCACTGCGAGACCACAACCGCTGGCTGAGGGGTTAATTGTTGTTAGTGAGGGGTTCTAAGGCAACCTATGATCGTCTTCTACTTACTCCCGCCAGTGATAATGGCGACTTTCGTTGTGTCGTTTGTCATTACTATGACTTGCGTTGTTGTCGAGGTAGCAGAAGGGTCTCTGCATGAATGTGAGCGGGGCGTCGGTGTTTCGTTATATGTACCCAAGAGAGTCCACAGCACATGAAGGTGGGGCCGAGTATGTCAAGAGACGAACGGCAAGTATCCAAGGACCTACGCAGTAGGACTGTTTTGATGTCCTGCCGTCATGTACTTATGCACGACGATCCACAGCCTGCATGTGGCGGTGGGGATGCAGCCAGAATCGGTGAAGATTGTCTGCAGTCTGCGGCCCACGCTGATTCGGGCATCGTTCAGGCTGCATTTGTGTCTTGCAGGACGATAGTTTTGGGAGTAGCTTGATCAACTGGTGTCTCTGAGAATTATGGTGGCAGTCGTTGACATACAAAGTGGATGAAAAAAAAAAACAAATGATGTAGATGCTGGTTATCTGGATTGGTGCCTGGAACCATCAAGCCAACATATCCCTTATTGCTGGGTACTATAGAGACTTTTTCTACATAGGACGATGAGTTAGACATAGGTAATGACGTTGATGACGAGGAACGAGAACTCTATAAACATCAAAGTACTCTTCGCATAAGTTCTGGGAAACAGCTCAATATAACCTACAGGCTCCCTAGTAGTATACTACCTAATACTGAACCATGCATACCCCATTGATTACTGACGAGCTTTCAGACTGCTTATAAAGTTTCGTAGTAGTAAATTTCTGTATGAAGTATTCGAGAACTCCTTAAAAGGATGAACAATGGTGAAATAGAGTACTCTTCCTATAGTATAAAATATAAACCACGTAATGAGTCTTAACAGTCAAAGGTATCAAAACAAGCTGATTTTCCCCGTTTCCTCTCTGAATGTGGATTATATAGGCGACACATATCGACTTCACCTTCTTCATACTCCCATCGGCCCCTTTCTTATCAAAAGTGAGCTCTCACTAATCCTGACCGACAGTCACAATCCTGACTTTTGTCAACTCCTTCCATCGTTTCTTTCTCATATCTGGACCCTGGAATTGGGTGTAGATAGAATCGCCTCATATCCAGCCATAGTTATGGCACGTCAGACCCCAACTCCTGGTGTCTCCATGTATCTCCCGCCGACGAATCCTTTTCTGAGACTCCCAACTGAGGTATTCACTTGTCTCATTTTAACTACCAGTTCTTTTAATATCTACTTACTAATTCTCAACAACAGATCATTCAGCATATCGCCTACCTGCTACCGAAGGATTCCGACATTGCACATCTCTCATCAACTTGCAAATTGTTAGCTGTGAAGATCATTCCGGCGCAGTCCTCCATCTGGAAACAGAAGTTCAAAGACACATACGACTTACCTTTCGGGAGGAACTCCTTTGAACTCAAGGTGGAATATCAGATCCGATTCGTTGTGCTCCGCCATAATATCAGTTTCAAAGAAGGCGAACACGAGCGGGAACATTTATGGTTAACGGTCGTCCGGGACATGATCCTGGAGACTTACCATCTGCTTGACCCGAATAAAGACGGGAGTTCCAGAAGTTTACAACGCATTCGGGAAGCTCTCAGGGGTTCAGAGTTTCTAGATAGGCCTGTTATTGGCTATGGCCTGACAGAATATGTTGAGCCGTCGGATCTCTTCTGCGCTGTTCAACTGGCAAGCCCGCTCCCAATCACAATATAATAACATCCCACGTCTCACTACTAACCGTCTTAAAATGCAGAGTCTGACTGGTCTGGCGTTGAATCTGGATATATCTGTTAGTTGCCTGAGAACTGACTACGACATCGAGAGGATCTACTCCTATGAACCTAGACTTGACGAAGATAACCTACTCTACCTCCCTCGGTCCGTCCTAGGAAAAATGAGCCTACAGAAACTCATGCATATCCGGAATTTCTGGCTTCGACATATACTGAACCCGATAGAAGCGACTTTCCACGCATCCTATGCTAAGTTGGCCCCAGATCACAGGCCAGGAGTCCAGGGACACCTCACAAAAATTGAGACTGCTCTGGGAACACAGTGGCTGGGTTATTACTGTCAGTGACAAACCAGCCTCCCAGAACTGCAATGACTGACTGAGCAAAGCATGCATCCATCCTTATCCGGAATCGTGGAGTGCTCTCCACAAGCGCCAGTCGTGTGCTGATCTAGACGATCACTTAACCCAGGTAGACTGCATGGTATGTATGACGGGTGACAAGCGGTCTTTCAGAGCGCTTACAGGCAATCCAGTCCCTCATACTCAAAACCGATAACAATCCAGTCAATTGGCCGTCCGTGTTCCAACAGCTCATCTCCCTGGGGAAGGGACCTGATCGCATATACTTCCGCGGAGTCCAAAGATATCATAATTCCGACAATGAGGAAACAAACCTGTTACGGGGTTTTATAGAGCCCAGCCAAGACGCTGACGGTGGCTTCCCCGCTTGGCAACGGATATGCTTTGCAATATATGAGGCGAACCGGGATGAGCTTCCTTTCCTCGAGGATGACGATGGACCAAGCAATGGAGATATTGACTGGCTCCCTCGGGAGGTGTGGCCTCCAGTAGACCTGGAATCTGATTTTTTTTGCATCCACGGTTATGATGGTCGGCTGCTCCCTGGTGGCAGAGTCATTATGGGACAATGGGTGGACATGTTGAATACGACGGGAAGAGGACCTTTCATCTTCTGGGATATCTGATGATCAATATGCTTTGTGGTCTTTTTCATCTGTCCTCTTCTAAATCAAACAATATTTGAGGATTTTATCCATTATGATAAAATATGGAGTTTAGGGCAAAAACAATAGCAAATGGGGTGAGAAAATAGACGCAAACAACAGCCAAACCGCTACTCCTCAATATCCTTTACCTTCTCCCACTGTCCCTTTAGGTTTTCCTTCCACAGACTCACCTTGTTGTCACCGCCACTGACAGCGAGGATGTTTCCACTAGGGCTCCAGCTGACCCTCCAGAGGACGGAGTCAAATTCGAGTTGCTGGCTGGTCCATTGGCCCGGGTTCGACGCATCGGAGGTCCAAATCCGAACCGTCTTATCTTGCGAGGCGGAGGCGATGTAAGATTTCGACAGGATACTTGGCGACCAAGCGACGTCACGGACCCAGTCGGAGTGGCCCTCGAGAGTCTGAGAGATGTTGTAGGTCTTGCTTTCGGGGCTGGGAAATAGTGGGTTAGTGGGATACTAGGCCATATAGCTTCATCCTCAAACGTACTTGAAATCCCAGATCTTGAGCAGATTGTCACTACCACCAGTAACAAACCGGCGCTGCTGGCCAGGTCCAGGGTTGGAGCTGATCAGGCTACCAGGGGCCGCCGCGGGGGCCCAGCTAATGGAGTTCACACCCATTCCGTGAGCGTGGAAAATCTGATGGGTCCAGCTGTTGTCGCGGAACTCGAGAACACTGACATGGCCGTCGGAAGAAGCGCAGGCAAGCAGACATCCGCTCTCGTGGGGCGCCCACGAGACCATGTTCACGGAGGCGGTGTGAAGGGAGAAATCAAAGACCTTCGTCCAAGTGCTCCCTGCGGCAGGCGATGTTGTGTTTTGGTGTTGTTCGCGCCAGATCAACACCTTTCCATCGTACGACGAAGAAGCGAGGATTGTGCCGAACTTGGGGTGGGCCTAGAAGCGGAAATATATGATGTTAGTCGGTACCACGATGCGGAGCCTTGAATGTAGTATCAAGCTGAACTGGTTGGGGAAAAGACATACCCATGCGACGCACCAGACGGCACCCTCATGCCTGTAATTGTCGTCCCCACGGTCAGCGGCTGGACCAATGATGCCAGTTTCGGGTATCTCTCACCCCTTCAAGGTCTCCACTAGGCGATGCGTCTCTCCTTCAATTTCAAAAACCTTTATTGTCTTGTCGGACGAGCATGTCGCCAACCTGCGGCCATAGTAATCCAGGCCGGCATCGTGCTGCGGGTCGGTTAGCGTCAGGAAGAGGTCGGAGTGTAGTCCAAAATAACCGGACAGTAATATATACGCACAATCATATCATCATGGCCAGAGTTGGAGATAACCTGAGCAGCCGCCTGTGATCCCCGCGTGGTTAGAGACCGAGTAGACAAGGTCTGTTTAAGGGGGAAAACATACCATTTTGTGCGATCTGCTGTTCCGGAGGAAGTAGGAGGGAAAGAACCAGTCTCTACACAAAGGAATTGGTATAGGCTGAAGACCTTCAATGGAGGAGACGAGGGGAGAAAGCGGCGGTGATGAAGGAAGCCGGCGGAGGTCGAGACAGCAACGACGCACAGCAATCGCCAGCTTGGCCGCTTTGAGCCTCTCGCGCGCGCGTTATCTTATCGGGAAAGTTGGCGCTGAGTCAGCACCCCGGAGACACGTGAGTCGGGGCCTCGGTATTCCTCGGCCTCTTTTGCCCCACGCCATCATCTGTTCCTCTTTCTCCCCATCTTCTCTTCTCTTCTCTCTTCTGTCTTCTGTCTTGTTCCTTCTCCTTCCTGTTCTTTTGCCCCCCTTCCACCGTGTCCGTATTCTTGGATGGCTCTCTTCTGAAATCTTCGACCAACGTACATACGCCTTTCTACGCCGTTCGCCCCGCGCCCTTCTCTCCCCTCTTCCGGCACGCCGCCATCATGAGTGACGCTCTCTGCGGTCCGTCGAATGCTCTGCAGAATTTCCAGAAGCATGCCTCTGTTGATCGTACCCTCCAACAAGATCGCATCATCTCTCGGCAGTCACCTTCTCAGGTAACTTTTATTACCACCTCACGAAAGATAGACATATATACTAACCCCTCTGCGGCAGGGCTTTCGATCCCAGAATCCACATGAAGGGGCATTAGACCCAGAATTCGCCGCCTTTGAGTCTGGCATACCGGGCGCGCCCCTTCCCGATCTCCATCATGCCACACCTTTCGCCGCGCAGGGTTCGCAGTTCATGCCCAATCCCGCGGAAAACCAGAGCTGGGCCGCGGATTTCGAACGGATGCAGATCTCAGGACCTTCCCATGCAATTCATCAACAGCCAGGGTTGTCGATTTCCCCAGCGCCAATGGTGGCTCGGCAGGGCTGGCAAAATGAATTTATGAACCAACAGCAACAGCACCGTCCTCCGCAAGTCCAACAACACCATCACCAGTCTTATACGCCCGGGTTCCAGTCCACATTCGCCCCTAGTTATCCAATGCATGCGGCACCAATGAACGCTTTCCCTACGGCACAAGAAGGGATAGCGAATCAGCATCCCCAAACCGAAGCATTTGATGAATCTGCATTTGAAGCGGCGTTCGAACAGGCACGAGCAGACATGGCATCAGCTGAAGCCACCCAGAACGTTGAGGAGACGACCGCAGAGGCTATGCACCTGGAAACGGCCCCCACTTCAGAACCCCAGGAGACCGTCAGAATCGGATCTGACACCATCCCCCAATCGAACAAGGAGGATCCCCAATCACAGTTGAATGATGCGGACGAGCTGGCTCGGACGGCAGGACAGCTTTTGGATAGCGTTAGCCACGACCAGAGCCAGAAATTCCGAGAAAGCAATTTCCTCGCCTTAATGCGTCGCATTCGAGACAGGGAGGTCCATGTCGAAGGAGATGAATTTCGCGAAGTCAGTACCAGTTCGTGATTTGTGTGGAGTTTGGCTGGCGTAGCACGAACGCTGGTATACTGGAGTCTATTCATGCCGACCTCTGTTCCCGCTAATGAAAAACCAGACTTCACAGTCCCTACATCCCGGAGGCAAGCATTACCCGGGCGAGCGAGCACAGCAAGAGGAACAACCAAGGAACGGCATGACGACTCCGCACAGTAAGTTTGAGGATCTCGATACGCCTACGACCATACCTACTCGCGACACGATGACCTGACCTACGGACTTCGCCACCCAGACCTTGGAGAGGCCCCCGTTCCGGATGAAAAGGACTTGACACCGTTTGCCGGCTCCATCGGTGCTTCGGGTCCCGGAGACGATGACTCCCTCTACGCAAGTTGGAATCATGGTGATAGCTGGGCTTAGTTTATTGTCTAGTTTTATACCCCCTTCTTTCTTGTTTATTTATTTGTCAAGAACATATCTCAGCCTCACCGAAAGGAAAAAGTTGGTTCCAACATAAGCTTCTTCCTGGTTTGCGGCTGCGCACTCTGTATTTTTGGTTACGCTGCATCCATAGAGGCGTTTGGTTCTGTCAGCATGATGAATTCCAGTCACCTGTCAATCATCAGTCTCAGTCCAATGCAGCCATCCCTCCCGCCATTCATGTCGAGCGTGCAGCTATTGATCAACGGGGCAAGATGCGGACCACGTGACAATGATCGCCTATTGATGGGCCAGAACAATAGAGAAGTCTCTGTCGTCAATAAGGGACCGGCCCATTGTTACAGCTGCCCATCCATTGACGGCGTGATTGAGCGACCGATTGATCCATCGGAATGCCGGCTCAGGCAGAGGCTGCAGACTGCCGTGCGTCATTAGCGCGTTTACTATTGATGCTCTCCGTCAAGAGTTGTACATCAGGATGGCACATTGCACATATAGCTATTGATTGATTGATTGACTGTCTGTATTCTATTGTTCTGAATTGCGTCAGCGTAGGCATGGGTTTTTCAGGTGTTTTTAACAAGCACAATATCTCGCCTTGTATAGATCTCGTGCTAGACCTCTTTCCTTCCCTGTAGGCTCGAAGATACCAGAGAAGCCCTCGCTCCATTCCACCATCATCAGGCACTCAAGTACTTACATATTTGAAACAAAACAATGCTCCCTCCCTCCGACTCACTCCGCCATCACTCTCTCAAACGCCTTGAAGCGGCATCAAGCCGCCAACGCGAGGAACACTGCCCTCCCCCAACCCCATACACCGCCACCCTGCGCATCCCACCAAGAATAGGGGATACTCTACGGGGAACAGGCCACATCGAGTCCTACGAGGATGACGACGACTACGACGACGATGACATCCACCCGGAAGAAGCCAGTGCCCCAGCCCCAATCACCATCCATATTGACACCTCGATTAGCATAGTCGGGAATGCAAACACAATCCTCGTGCCGTCATCATCCAGCACGCCATGTCCAAACCCCACTGCCATGGGTCAACCCAGTGGTACGACAGCTCTCAAGTCGCTACAGAAACAGCGGCAGACAAAGCTAACGGACATTGCGATGACCGTGATCGACGCGATTGGGCGGAGTTTACTGCTTGAGAAGGATGATACCGGCCGTCGCTCGCCTTCCCCGGTAGAGGTCAGGATCAATGCCGGCATCCGGGTAGAGGGAAGTCGGAATGCGGTCTGTATTGGGGCATTTCCGCGTGTATTTGGCAAGAAGGATTCATCCGAAGCGATGAATGGAGATCAGAGGGATAGAGGGAGGAAACGGCGAGCTTTCTCGGTAGGTTGTGTCCTGTTCTGATTGTTAGTACGTATTACTTGTGGAGGTTTGAAGCTAATCGGTTGTTGGTGCAGGAACCGCTCAAGTCGCGATCGCTAAAGAGAGCTTGTTAACTTAGCTCTGTTAGAAGAAGGCCTTGGCCATATATATATATTGGAGAATTGCTATTGCTGATGTTTGTGGATGGCAGACCGCATGTCATGCCCCTCACATATATTTTCCTATGAAGGCACGCTCCATAGATTTTGCGAATGGAAAGGCATGATGCGTGACCACCCGCGTACTCCTACTCTAGGATACATTAGACCACATAAGAAACCTATTGTAACATAATATTCCGATAAATTTGGACCTGATCTACCCCATAGCTCCATCGCAAGCCTGTAACACACTCCTATCACCGAATGCCACATGACTGGAGGATACATACAAAACACAAACCCCAACGTCCATCATGAAGGTAGATATCCACACAGGAACAAGGAAACTAGGGTTCAACACTGGAGGAAAGCAAATAGCAACAAGGAACCAGCCAACGAAGGAAGGAAAGCCTTGGGTGGTAAAATCAGAAACATATCGGTACGCCAAGTCACCCCTACTAGGAAAGATTCATTAGAGATATCGTCGCCAAATATAAAGTACATGGGCTATGTTCCAACAGAAGAGACAGGTTTAAGAAGCTGGAGATGAGCAAAACCTTGCGAACCTGCAATAATAGGCGGGGCGGTACTTCTTCCTCTGGTATTCTTTTCCTTACCCGTTTCGCAGCCTAATTCACGACTGCACGAGTCACCGTCCAATGGGTATATCATGGCGGTGCAGATCTCTTGACCATTCAGGGACAACTTTATCGCGCTCATAGAGTAGACCGCAATTGTGGCAGAGTGTCTAGAAACACAATGTTAGGTAAAGAAAAGCATGGAACTTTCAATATCGACGGTTCTCACCTTCGGGCCAAATGGGCCATCTCGTACCGCCCAAACCGCGGTACCCCAAACCAAGCAGTTACTGCATCTCCAATTCTGTCGCTCCCTATAGAGCAGCCTGAGTTAGCATATACGCAACCGGCAGAGCCTGTGGATATCGGGTAACGAACCACTCTGTCAATGTACCACCGCCTCCACCATAACCAGCTCCAGAGCCAGTATCCGGGGTACCTCGTCCACCAGGGGTGCCTCCTCTTCCCAGTGGACTGAGGCTGCGGAATCGCTTCTTCCGCTTGCTGCGTTCACCCCTGCCAAGGGGAGTCTCGCTATCCACGTCAAAGTAGCCACTGCCTTGCCGTGACACTTCGGGGGTGATGCCTGCTGTGGAGGAGAACCGCGCTGTTTCGCGCCGAAGGCGTCGAATCTGTCGTTCGCGATCCCCTTCTCGTTTTTCGATTTCCTCCTTGGACAAGGTCTCGACTTTCGGCTCCCACTCATCACCGAGCCCTTCTGGGTCATATCGCCATCCAGCTTCGGCTCCGTTGACGGCTTGGTTGTCGATTTCAGTTCCGTAAACGCCCATGCTGCCGATGAGACTTCCGCTTTCGCAGACCTCTTTCTTTAATTTCAACACAGCTTCGTAGATCCCGTGCGAGATAGCTCCGACCCACTCGCCGTTCAAACCCAAGTCAGCACAAGTAATGTGCGCGAATTCCTCAGCCATACCGGGCGGGTGGAGCAGGGACCACTCGAACTTGTCTGTGTATAGCTTATTCTGCAAATTGATGTTTAAGTTGATCATGCAACGGTACGCATCGTCCGGATTGAGGATGCTGTCGTTGACCAACGGTTCCTTGGTTACCGCAACCGCGTTGACCCTGGCATCGGGGGTAGCCGGGGCTTGAGTGGACGCCGGGGTCGCAGATACATCTCGCGACACACCACTCTGCGGAGCAGGAGTAGGCTTTGGTGGCGTGCTCTGGAACAACGGGTGAAGCGCGACACCAGCGTACTCTTCCAGCTGCTGCCGGATCTGATTGCTGATAGCCATGGTCATCGCTTGAGGGTTGGGCAAGTCCATGTCGCGCACAAACCCAACGGCAAATTCTTCGGGGGTCGCGAGTGCCTCGTGCAGATTCCACAGGAACGTGTCTTTGATTCGATAAGCAGGCAATGGGTCGGGTCTTCGATACCCCGGGAGGGTCGGGTTAATCGCGGGGTCCATTACCGTCCGCGGGAGGGGGAAGGGCTCCAACGGTTGATGTGCTGGGACTTCCAAGTCGATGCGAATCGGGATGAGGGTCAGAGGGAGCTGCGCTTGTATTTGCAGTTGGTCCGCACAACTGGATGGTCACTCCATGTTAGTGGCTGTTATCTAGTAAAGGAAATATGCAATGCACATACGCTGGTCGCAACATTCGCTTGATCATCCAGTCGCGAAACACGCCTTGCACTTCAACAGGTGCATGTACCTCCTTTCCCAGCTTTTCAGCCAAAGATACCTTATCGAAAGTGGACTCCTCTCGCCGGAGGCTCCTCAACCCGGTGGGGCGCCGGGGGCCATCGCTATCATCAAAGTCATCATCGTCGAACCCATCTTCTGCATAATTTATTGCAACTGTTCCTCGTTTTGTGGTGCGTGGTGTTGGACCGATCTGAGTTGGAGGAATGACGGGGGTGAGTAGGGCGTTTCCATATTGGCGGATTCGCGGAGGATAAGACGTGATGTAACCTCTAAGAGGGGGCATGTTGGCTATCAGATGGACATAAACATGTCCCTTTCGGGACTGCGGATGGAGCTTTCAGTGATCGCGAACAGGCCGTCTCTGCGATGGATTAAGGAAAGGGCGAGCGAATCGTAGGCGATTGAGCGCAAAGAGAGGGCGCGTCAATGGGAATGTCACGTTGAATTCTCAGTGAACAAGATAAGTGGAACAATTCTTGCGCCTATTGTGCGAAAAATCAACTCTAAGCCGGTGAATAGGAGGATGAAATCCAAGCGTGGTGAACGGTGATCGCGATCAAACTTCCGGCCGTCGTCGCGTTTTCGCAGCAAAACAGGTCCGCTAGTCCCGTTCCAGTAAGTGCATCACGTGAATCACATGACTACTATCTTAGCCAGGTATGTACTCAGTACAGAGAGTAAACAGGTATTCCTCGGTCTACAAGTTCTTTGCCGTCTGGAAAACATAGGTAGTTTTCAGAAACCTAGGGAGCTATGTAAAACAATCAATTGCCACGTCACCCTTACAATGATAAGTATATTGGCTGCTTCTAATCAATGCCGGAGGATCTGTAGACTGCTCAGCAGTCCATCCGCCTGGCCATCAATCATACACCGGGTCGTTTGGCCGGCGGGGGTACCGATGGGAAAACAAAACATGATGTATGTACTACCCGCCAACAAAACACTGCATTACTGTCGAAATTCAGATTATAAGTAAGAAAGGGGTATTGTGACGCTGTAAGACGTCTTTTCCTGCTCCAAGGACACCGTCTTTTGGAAAGGGATGAAGAGCATTATTGTCGATTAGGCTATCGAAGCCCGATGACGCTCTATAAAGCTGTCAGCACAAGTTGCTTTTGGCATATAGGGATTCCGCGACCTCACCATTTCTAGAGTCCAGACTCTGCGGATCCAAATCTTCACTTTGCCTTCAACGCCTTCGATATTGTCAAGCTCAATTCCCTCCCACCAGCATCTTCTCGCGGGCTTCCTCCAGAAAAGGAGAAGCTTCTGCGCCATTCCAACAGCATTGTTATTGGAGAGGTCACCCCTGATATCCGTACGAAGTTTGGCCAAGGCAAGGCTGCAGATTACTGCCTTATTAGGTTCTGGGGCCCGGTGGCCCCAGCGGTCATCACGGTCAAAACCGCTATTGCATGTGTCATTGATGATAACTCAGTTTTGAGAGATTTAAACTTACCCTGCAGTCAACATCTCAATCAAATGCTGTTCTGTGGAACCAGCTTCGTCACTCTTCCGTAAACCCGAAAAGATGCCATCCTGTTTGAGTAAAGCCTTTGCTGCCGCACGCTTCACCTCAATCATCTCTGTATGGTCGATATCTGGGCGCGGGGGAATCGCGTAGAAGTCAAGGTCTTCACGTAATACAATGATGCCAGCCCGATCATGAAGCATATCTCTGGCCGATCCTTGCATGGAATCAGATGACATATCTAGATCAGGCGATGTTGACGCAGACGGTGACGACGATGGGATTGATTGGGCGACCGAACGAAAGAAGTCAAGCATGTACTGGAGAGACGCCGGATCATACTAGGCAAATGGTGAGAACCAGGAAATCCGTGCCTGATTAATGGAGATGACTTACATCGACAGGATAGATATCGCCTTCATGGAAGGTGCCCATATGGCCGTCGGGAAGCAGGCCATTTGGAAAGAGCGATAGAAGGACGAATTCCGGGAGGGTCAGAAGCTCATCTCGAGACAATGTAAAGTGAGTTCCCCTGCAATAAGTTAGAAATCACCAAGCACTCTAGATTATCTTCCATACCGAAGATCCAGAGTGATATGTTCATCTCCACCGATATCTAAACCATGTAGAGTAAACTAATTAGCTGAAGGGTTCCCTTCCCAAATTTGTCAAATTTATGAGACACGTACCTCCGAGGGTGTTTATCGGGGGTCCTCCCGTCTGTTGCACTTGCGTGATAAGACTCGACGCGCCTCCGGCTGCAGCCATCACGTAGGTAAATGATTCAATGGGGCTAGATCCTTCGGTATAGGGAGGGGGCGGTTCTCCGTCTTCAGCTGACTTTCCGGCAGAATCTCCCTTCGGGTCACGAGTGAGAGACGCTTTGGTATCAGCGACGATGGGCAGCGAAGGGTCAGGCTCTAGCGGCTCCTCGTCCGGGGGCGGAGGAACAGAGGACGGGACAGAAGCGGGCCCAGGTTGGGAGTCAGCGACTTTGGTATGATCAGAGTCGGCGACAGGACCAAAAACTAGGGACGAGAAGGGCGGAGGGTGCGACGAAGCGAAGCTGGACGATGATGCCTCTAAATCGGAGGGATCTCCTGGCGGCGCGGTATAATAGTCGTCTTCGTCCTCCACAACGGAATCTGCTAGACAAGGCGGCCGCGCCCTTGGAGGCGAGCCAGGGGTACTTGAGTGTCGCGACAAGGTGTTGGGGTTTATGGCGATGGATTCGAATTGGCTGTCGGCGATCTCGCTGGCCGATGGGTCTTGTCCCGAGTTGATCGCAAGTCGAGGTTCCCAGGTCGATCAGGGGCCTATCGTATCACTAAAGCAGCAGGAACATTGGAAATAGAGGGATCGTGGAACAAATGATGTAATTGTACCGAGAGTTGTTGAAGAGGATTAGAGCGATGTAAGGCACAGGGGGCAGTTGAAATGGTCGTTTAAAGGAGTACTTGCGGTCGCCGGAGAGGAGGCCAGCGCTTACCTGATTGGGATAGAACCTGAGGCACGCCGAACATAACCCGAATAGATGACTAACAGCCTTCATAAATAACTAATTTACTAGCCACATAGTTCAACAACCACAGATTCATCACCACCCGGAGCTATTGGTGAATCGGCTTCCTAGACAACAGCCGAAAAGGTCTCTGTGACGACATTGGTGGTACAGGCTTGTCTCCAGGGAACTTGCTTCAACAATCTATATCTTTTACGAAATCTCAAGGTTTGAGGGCAGACCAAAGCGCGTACAATTACTTGTTAACTGATCAATCCAGGCGCAAATCATGAAATGTACACCAGTATGAGGGTGTCCAAATTTTGATAGAACTTCTTGCCGTTTCTTTGTTAGTAGATCACCAACTATCTGGAGCGTATCTCTCTCGAATGATTTCCCGGTGGGTGCCTCACACAGTCTAGATCACGGATCGCTGCGGGATCGAGTCTTCCTTCCCTTTCGGCAAGAGTGACAGGTGGCTTGGTTCAAGGCCATACAAATTCTTTGCATTCGTCCTCGACAAGCCAGAATTCATTACAGAGCTAGGAGTGCTGTTCCTGATGGTCTTTCGAGACATTAAAGAGATTGTGACCAAAGGAGATGTCGCATATGTTCGACGCGCCGCAGGCCTGCCTGAAGCCGCGAGACGACTTGTTATGCTTTGCGTTGAGGAAGAGCCTGTTGAAAAGCCAAAAAGAGTGTTATCTGCCGAGGAACACCGATCTTTGCTCGGTGTTTCTGAGAACGAGTATTCGTCGTTGTTGTCTAAGGTCTGTCATTAACAGGATAAACGGTAGAATCAATAAAGTAAGCGTCACATAGCCTTTAAATGCTTAGATGGCCTAGAAGAGATCGGTAACGGCACTTTGGGTGCAAGGATACAAGCCTTGACAACTAAGGAGCGAGACTCAAGGAGTGAGCCGGTGGTCCATCACGCATGGATGGAATCTTTGCTCCGTTGGAGGCTACGCTGTACGGACTACCTAAAATATTGGACACGTTCTAACTCATCGTTCCATATTATTGAAGATATCTGTCTAATCTCCTAAACATTGCGCTCAACATAACTCTGGATCATCCCCTCCAGTGTCGGCTCGTACTCCTTCAAGGTCACCTCGTCGCCGTCGAGAATTGTATTCGCTTGGACAAACACCTTACGAGGGATCTTGTTCTTCAAAACAATATCGCGGACTTTGGTTCCCCACCATTCGTCGACCGACGTGATGTCGTCGTAGAGCTTCTTACCCGCTTCAACATCTGCCGTGCTCTTATAAACATGGAGTTTCTGCAGATACTTTTCCACGGCGGGACGTCCATGGGTCAGAATCTTAGACCGGTCCAGATGAATCTCCAAGTCGGACAGATCGTCCTTTGTATACGCGAGCTTGACAAAATCGTCACCCGCGTCCAGGAAAGTCCTCAAGATACTGTACCGAGCTTGCATATGGGCCTGACCCCATTTCTGGGTCTTCGGGTCCCAAAACTCGAGCGCAACAAGACCGGCGCGGGCCATTTGCAAGTATGCAGCGAAAAGAACATCGCCCGCCTCGTTGTTTAGATCCACTGTTCCATCACCGAAGCCGAAGATCTTCAAGATGCTGAAATCGCATCCGAGAACCATGGCAACGCATTCCGCGCGGCACTCTTCATAGGAAGAAGCGATGGCCCCAAAGACTGAGCTCCAGGTCTGGCCCGGCTTGTACCAGCTGGTCACAGGCTTGTTGGTGACTGGGCTGACCGGGGGTTTCGAGATGTCGAAATTGTACTGTCCAGGGCGAGTCTCCTGGAGAAGTTTACCCGTTCCGTGTCCCAGAAGCTCATGAATGCCAACTTGGACCTCAAATGCCGGATCGCGACACCGACGGTACACCTCCAGATCTTTCTCTGCGATGAACGGCACTGGCTCATTGGGAGCCTTCGCACCGAGGACATTTCCAAGAGACACGTTCTTGAAGCCGAGATTCTGACGAATATCATCATAGTTAGGCAGATTAATACCGGCGGGAATTCCTGAGGATTGGAAGCTCAAGACCTCAAGTGAGGTAAAGTCAGGGCTCAGGAACTTGTCTTTTTCAAAATCATCTCCCCAAGGAAGCTTGGGAATCATGCTCTCAGCACTGTCAACCAGCTTCCCGAACGCCCTGGTGCGCTCTAGGTTGACCTATAGGATAGTTAGGATAAGGCTATAGGGACACGTTGCCATTGTTATCACTCACAAGTGCGACGAATCCTTCCCACTCGCCACGGACACCATGAGGATCTCTGTAAGTCTCGACGAAACCGATGTTGGTTTCCAGAGCCGGTTTCTGGTCCTTTACCCAGATGCGTTGGCTCTCTTTGAATGCTTCAATAGAACCAGTACCGAATGACTTAGCGTAAGCATCAAGCATGCGCTTTTGGGTGTCGTTCTCTGCGTTTAGCTCGGCCAGCTTGATGCTGTGAGCCACCTTCGCCATCTGCTCCAGATGGTCACCGAAGACTAAACGCAGCTTCTTCCCCTTCAGATTGCCTTCCAGTTCGAATGTAACAACGTCCCCCAAGTCCCTGTCTCTAGAAGGAGGCGATGATATCCCCGAGGCGATGAGCAGCTCAAAGTCGCCGGCAGGGGTCTTCTTCAACCGAGTATTCTCCAAAGGCAGACCCTTCTTCTCCATGAGGTCACCGATAGCGGTAATTTCATCCTTAGTGATTGACGGGGAGTCCGGGTAGTAAGTAGTCATATGACCGCCTTCGGAATAGCCAAGATGCATGAGTGATTGTTCCGTCGTCTCATAGATACCGCCACCAGTCTGGTTTGCCTTTTGGAAGGCAGCTTTAGTCTCGGGCGTAATGGAAGACAAAGCCTCGAATGACTCCACCGGCAACCGAGGAATGAATTTCGAGTCGCCAAATCCCTTGTAGTTGCCGCAGTTACCAAGGAACTGGGCCGCATATTCTAGGAAAAAGCGAAGGTGTTCGTCGCTGACATTGGTTTTCTGGGCAAGGTCATTCCAGTTTCCATTGCAGGCGTGGTAGAGGGACACAATGAGGTCGTAGATGGGTTCGGACTCGGGCGAGACTTGACGCAAGGTGATGCGGGTACCTTCAAAAGCGGCTCTGGGAGAAGTTCACAGCAGGTCAGATGGTGCAATGTTTGAGTATATACGTCAGTGAAGCAAACCTGCTGATATAATGGGCATATTTGCGGAGCTTGGAGTCCTTGAGATTATCAAAGTGGGGTTTGATCTCCAGACGGACAACCGTAGGCGGCGAGTCGGCCAAGTAATGCTGTTTGGTCTTCTCGTCCATCGTGGCGGAAGATGCAGTGAAATTGGAGCTTGAGGCGAGGTTCCTTGCAAGGGAGAAGAAACCGGGGTGGGGAGGACGATGGAGGCGATTGAGGGGTAGACCAAATGTGGAGGGGCGGTGAAGGCTGAGAAAACAATGTTCCGACGGCAAGCGCCTGAAGGCGCTACGAGTGACCAACATTGATTAACTCCGGGGTATGATGGAAAAGCTGGAAATGATGCCCGTGATTATGTAGCGCGTCGGCAGGCTCCACCGTAGCCGCACAGATCCGTTACGAAGTACTACTCCGTAAGTCTGTCTATTAATTAGGTACTACCTAGTGATTACACAACTTAGTATTTAACGAATACATCCAGATTGAAGTACCACCCGACCTGGTCGTCGAAAACTGGACTATATGTCCGCAGGTCCAAGTTCGATTAGGAATTTCCGAATGAGCTCGCATAGAAATTGGCGAGAGCTTATGGCCTGGAAGTCCGGCAACCTATAGTAATGTGTCCTGTATATGAGGCTGGGGAGCTAGGGTATCAATTTGAAGGCGGAGCTAAATATTATATCTAGGAGAAGTTACACTACTCGTTTCTAGGTATTTAAAATCTATAGACCTATGAAGTTACTCGGTTATTAAAATATTCGAAGATGAGAGGAAGAAAGAATTGCCGTTTCGAAAGATGTATTAAGTAGCCTCTTAGCTTATAATCCATATTCTAGTTACTCTTTTTAAATTTTGAAAAAGGTGAAGCTGTCTGAAACAATAGTACTAGTACGTAGGAGGCTCGGATATACAATATAGTGGGTAGTAGGTACATCCATAGGTCTAGCCCTATTAGAAAGAAGATGTCGTAATTACGGACGTTTGTCTTTCAGAAATTGCCCACATTTCCTCCATATAGTCTTACCAAGGCCTAGTGATTCACGTAGGAGTCCTAGACGCATAGCCACATCTCTCCCCATAATCTATCGTCGTAGCTTGGCGAGCCAAGATAACCATAATTTAATGATATTCCGTGAATCTGCCCATCTGCGCATTGATAGTATCTATGCGGTTGATTAGCCATACCCTACGTATGTTAGCTGTTGGAAGGACTGCCGTACGTAGGGAGAGTTAGGAATGGATAGAAGCCAAACCTGGGTCACATTTCCGAATTCCAGCAAGCCCGCCAATTTCGGGGCAGACCCTTAAAAGTCTTCTAGCCACTTCTTGTCGTAAGGCACCCCCCGGATCCCGCAGGATTGTGTTCTGGTAGACGCCGCCATTGAGCTTAAGGTTGTGGGCCTGCTATAAACGTGTAAGACTTGGTGGTCTCGATCGGGCGTCCTTTCGACCAGAGGTCTTCACACAGCCCTTGGATTTCTTTCCATAGTGTCGACTGCGAAGATAGATAGACGGGGAGCTTTTGAAACCCCATCCGTTAAGCAGAAAAAGGGAAAATATGTCGTCTGAAGCTTGTCCTTTGGATCGGATCGGTAACTTTATTCAGTGTTCATCACTGTAACACCCACTGTCTGGGCGGGGGGTTGAACACCACGGATATCACAGGTATCACGGGTGTCACTGGGAATTGTCAGTTGGCGATTCATTCAAAACTGTGTCTTTTGTACCCCTGGTAAACTCTTGATATTTTGGGCTAGATCATCATCTCTCCATTTTGGAGCGTTCTTCGACAGGTTGTGAATCAAGGGTTCTCTTCACACATTATGTATATATAAAGGAAGCACACTGCATGTTCTGAGGATAAGAAAAGTGTTATGAGACATGCCTGGACCTATAGTTGAGTAGTTGAGTGGATTCATCTTTTCATTGAGTTCAAGCCTTCAAATACTATGTCCATGATGCATTTACACTCGGGGGTTTCTCAGATTCGCCCTTTGGCTATGATTGGGATTCAATAAAGTGAGAACCGCTATGGCTAAATTGCATGGAAAGCAGCAGCTGTATAAAGTCAAGACGTTGTATAGCAATATTTGCCATTGATAGACGGTGGAAGTCTGGATTGGAAGATGCAAAGAGAGCATGTGGCGCGCGGCGTGGGGGTATTTATAGCCGGGTAAGAGAGCAAGGGGAGGACAGTGAGTTATGGAGAAGAAACCAACATTGAATATGTGAATAATCTGTAGTAACTTTGAATAGTGAAGGGAAGGAAACGCTGCTATGTTTTCTTGTCCAAGTATGAGAGTAGATATAGCTGTAGTTTATTAACCCCGACTTTCCTGTAAGTCACTCTTTGAGCAAACGCCTCAGTGACACCAGTAGCGTTGTCCAATTAGATCCTATAGAACACTGGCCATACAAAAGAGCGTGTCTTGCAATCCCGAAAAGCAGGGATTCTGACTTCACAAATACAAAGGTAACAATGCTACTCCCGTAGCTCTTTGCAAGTTGTAGTATATTGGAACTGGCATTTGAAAGTCGTACCCCGCTTTTAGTAGATGTCTTCGACAAGCGAATTCAACTAGGTATAGCAGACGATGGAGCGAGGTCCTGCTCCCGTGACAATTATGTAGATCAGGTTACTAAAATGATTAATCCATCGGAAATGAGGGGAAGCTGTTTTCGTCTCAGCTAACTCAAGTGCATTCAACCACGTCTCTTCCTTTTATATTCTCAGAGGATAAAGGGATCAACAAGAAATGACATTATCTAAAGACGCAAGCTCCGCCATACTAAAAGGTGGGCAACAATATTACCTTCAGGAAATTCCACAAGATAACCTAATTGACTAGGTCTTCCTAAAACTGGCAGCAAAATAGTAAACACTTCACAATGCGGCCAGTCTCATTATGGACGCACCCTACGGTTAACTGTCCAGCTCCCTTTAGGATCGTTGGTCAACTACTTTCTTAAGGTAAAGTACCTGACATCGGCAGTTGATGCATCATGGCAGCGGACTAATATAGTAGTCAATATGAAATAGATTATGGAAGGTGAGCTCGGTTTGGCTACATGCCGCGGTGAGCATGAATCTCTCAAAGCAATTTACTCTGTTTGCCACCATACACCAGAACCATATACATGGGGTGTATACACGGAATACGGCAAAGTATACGCCTTTCTCCTTACTGAATTTTTGACGATACTGAAGCAGGTAATTCTTTGGATGCTTCCTTATGCCTCGTGCCACGTGCAAACGAATACTGACGCTTGCTTTTCGTTAGCCCGCAGACCCAGAACCCCTGGCCATGGCGCTGACAGAAATCCACATGAAGTCTCAGTCCCCAACTGGGAAGTTTGGCTTTCAACTTGCCACATGTCATACGCGGAATCTGCAAGCCGTCGATTTCTGGACGGATTCATGGTGTGAACTATTCAGCAATCATCTATCACGCATTCTGTCCCACGCCAGGAAACAATTTTCATGGGCAACCTTCGATCAGTTGGGAGAAATCATCCTCTCCAGGGTAGTGCCTGCACTTCTCTTCCCTCTACAAATGGATGGTCGCTCGATTAAACCATGTCTGGTCCATGGAGACTGCTGGGATGGGAATACTGCAATGACAGATGAGGGTCGAGCGGTCCTTTTTGATGCTACTTCTTTTTACGCACATAACGAGTATGAGCTGGGAAATTGGAGGGCCCCAAGACACGCCTTGAGCCACCCGAGGTATACGTCCGCCTACAAGGCATTGATCCCAATCTCTGAACCAGGTGGGTGCCGATACTTTGCGAAAACGAAAATGGTTGGATACTAATATGCTGTTTCCGAATCCAGCAAAGGACTGGGATAGCAGAAATCTGCTTTACTCGCTTCCATGGAATATATGCAACGCCTTATTTGTGCCAAATTCCACACAGAAGCCAGTGTAAGAGAGATTTACCTTCCTCAGTTTTAGTAACTGCAACTGACTCTGACAAATAAGCGTGTTTCAAGATATGATCTCCCTTTGCCAGAGGATTTGCCCTCAGGACCTGAACAGCATGCTCTCTAACCATGATATCTCACAAAATATCAGTAGGGGTAGCTCGGACCTGGTGCAATCCAGAGTTTGATTATGTTCTATATCTCAATACTTCGCGTCTCGGATTCTCGAATGTTAAAACACAAACAGGGATGAAGTAGGCAAGGTTGTGTATAGCTCAATTGCCAACATTGTGCCATATTCCTCACATGCACTACGTTAAGCGGTCAAGCATTAACATAAAGTGCAATATATACTTAGGGAGATGAAGTTTGCAGGTAAACGATTGGCTCCATATTCACACGTATCACCACTCTGACCATGCTGTCTGTTAAATTGAATGAATGCTATATACAGGTAGCCCTTGGCATCGAAAAACTCTCTGGCTCAAATGTCAGGGGGAATAATGCTAAATGACATCCATAACGTAGGGGTGTTTGGAAAACCAATGGAGGAATACATAGACTGGTCATTAAGAAAAGGTATACAAAAAATGACGAAGAATGAGTTAGAAGAGAAAAGTGATCGTATCAATCTACAACAAGCTCTCGTACTTGTCAAGCCCCTGTTTGCCTCCTTGCGGTTGTGCGGGCTGGTTAATGGCGGGCTTTTGCATAGTATTCCCACCGAAAGGTGCAGGATTGGCGAGATTCGTTAGCCCGCTAGTGCCGGGAAATGCCTCCATTGAGCTCTGAGAGGCCGGAGGAGGCGGGATTGAGAAAGCAGAGTAATTAGGGGCTGGGGGAGCAGCCATGGGGGTTCCTTGGAATGGCTGTTGGGGGTTTGGCGCGCTCGGCATGCCCCAGGAAGCTGTTGAAGTCGACGGCTGCAACGCGGGAAACGCTGGTGTCGTCGGAGATTTTTGGGTTGCCGCGGGTTGGAGAGATGGGAAAGAGTTTAAGTTATAGTCAGGGGTGATAGAGCGCACGCTGAGGGTAGATTGCCTGGATGGGGTGTCTGCTCTGGTTGCTGACCCGGCTGTATTGGTTGTCCAAGAAAACGCCGTAGAAGGCGTCCTTTGCGTGGAAGCTTGAATGGCTGGTTTCTCAGAAATCAAACTACCCCAAGGGTCCAGCTCCTGACTCTTTGATTGCGCAGAGTCCCGACCCAAAACGAGGCGCTCGAAGTTATTCCTCGTCGACTCCATATCAGACTGTGTTGAATTATTAGAAGCATTCAAAGAGCCTCTAGAGCCGTTTTGGAAACCGCTAGAATCTCCACCCGAGGAGAGTTCTTGAAGCTTCTTCGTCTGTTCACGCTCAATTCTCGAAGACAGACTCTTGATCAACGCCATGAATTGTCCAAATTGCTGCAAGTTAAGGAGTGGACCGAGACTGAAGCTCCACAGGATAGGGAGGACTTCCAGAGCAAGAAAATCTGAATCCGCGACAGTGCCGATCTGTTGGAACACACTCAATGCAGCCATCATAACGGCTGGCTCTTTGGTTTTGATCGCTTTCAAAGACGGCACGAGTTTCTCCTGTATTGTGTACTTATCCAGGATAGACGACTTTATGGACTGGGATTTGTTCTTTTGCGGAACTCCAGATAGCTCATCTTCCAATGCCTCTTCCTTGTCGGCCGATCCGCCACAGAGTACAGTGAATGCTTCCAAACACCGCACTTTAATGCCAAGACTGTTGGTCTTGCTGAAAGTCGCGGCGATCGGGGGGAATACTTCATTCTTCACGGTGCTGAAGTCTAGAACAGGGAGAATCACAGGCAGGCATTTGATGGCACCATCCACTAGCGAGTGTGTAGGTGAATCCAGACCCAATCGAATCAGAGGTAGCATATCTATTGACGGTCAGGGCTGTCAGGGACTGTTTAAACAAATTTAGGATGTGGTCTTACCCTCCTTGAACTCCATTCCAGAGCAATTCTCAGCAACAAGGTTCATGTTCTCAAGAACTACCATGAGACCTGCATCTCTCCGGGAGTCACGATCCTGGAGAGCTCCCTTGCCAGTTGGAAAAACTTCTCTGAGCTGGGGGACTATCTTCTCGGGAAGAACTCGGCGCGCATTTGGAATGCGCCGCAAGATTGCGAATATGTTCTGTAGAATAAGTGACAAGAGTTCACGGTCTTTCATCTCCTCTAACAATGCCCCCAAAACCTTTCGCTCCAGCACAGAGACAGGGAACTCAGGGAGAACGCGCTGCAGACCGCGCATAAATTGAGACTTTTCGTTAGGGTTCTTGGCCGGCAATGACTCCAGGAAGCGGATCGTAGAGACCAGGATGTTATCAAAATACTGGGACTGCTGAAATTCTCGGGCGTTCAAACGCTGGGCTGGGCGTCTAGTGATTAGCCGGGGCAGGACATGAGCCACAAGGTCTTTGGGAATGGAGCCAGAGCAAAGAAAGTTATTGCTTTGGGATGGAGTAGTTGAGGGTGAGCTGAGTAATTTCTTGTACGAGGTTAAATTAGAATGGGATTGCAGTGGAGAGGTGTGTGGCGAATTGTAGAGGGCGATGATGATGAGGCCGAGGGAGAAGAGATCTGCGGAGGTCGTCACATTCGAGTCCATCGCGAAATCTGGTGATGTATAGTCCAGATCTAACTGGACTGACTTTGGAAGACGTGGGTCTTGATACAGGACTTCTGACAGCGCAAGTGGAGGGAGAGAGGAGCGGGATTCCGTAGAATCAGGAGGACCTGCAAACCCAAGACCAGAGATCTTCCAGTCAGATTTTGCGTTGACATAGATAGCCTCGGGGTTGAGGTTCCCATGAACAAGCCCTGCCGATTCATGAAGGAACTCAAGACCCTTTGCGACTTGGAGAAGTCCCTTCTGGATTTCGAGCTCGTCGATCTCCAGATCCCTCCTCCTGCGTGTCCCATCAGCCTCCTCAACCATATATCGACTGGACCGCGAGCCAACTCTCGAGGTGTTCTCCTGCATATCTTTCTCCTGCAAGAGGCCGGACAGTGAAGCGGTGATTTGCTCGGTTGCGAACATAAGCCCACCATTGCGGGTCTCTTCCACTGGCTCCAGAACCTGCAGGATGGACGGATGCCTTAGACGGGCGAGGTTGCTCGCTTCTCTTTTAAGGCGTTCGACGACATCCTCCTGTAGCTTTTTCACCGAGGAACTCGAACGACCTCCCAGTCCGCCTGACCGGGGCTCCAGAACCTTCTTCTCAAAGATGAAGATGGACGCCGCGGTCCCTGTGGACTTCTTCTTCCCGTCGTGGATTTTCCATGGGCCGGAGATTACCGTAGGATGTGGGGAGATCTGATAGTTGGCAGATATGTTGGAACTCAGGGATTTGAGGGCCGAGGAGAACATGTTGTCCCGTCTGATCGCTTGAGGCGGACGCACTTGCAGAGAATGCCTTGAGACTGCAGCGACGAATTAACGAGGCGGTTCGGCCGCATTCAGTGCAATGTCAATGGGCAAGCAAACGATTCGCGCAGACCGTCGGGTGGCTGACGGGCAACAATAATCAATGGCGGCCCCGCAGGTGGGCAGAAAAAAAAAGACTGCGTATAAGGGAGTAAAAGCGGGCTCCCTAGAATCCAGAGATATAGCAAATTGGGGGCAAGGCCCGGCTGAACCCTATATCCCAGTAAGCTCAGATTGAAATTCGACGGCTATGCGGCCATGCAATAAGGGAGCTGTCGGCGAAATGGTTCGCGATGTTAAAAACGGTTGGATGTCCGATATCGTCACGTGCGCGGGAGCTGTCTGTTCGAGTTAGCGGGTCGGCTTACATAAACCGCAACAAATACCCCAGTTGGGATGGTCAGGTGACTCACCGCCCGGCAAATCTATGGTCGACTTCCCGTATAGGAAAGGCAGTTGCGGCAGCTCTGCCGTCAGCGATATCGGAGATATCATGACCTTATGGCCGACACAGTCAGTCTTTTCCCGGAGACGGTCAAAGCAAACTGTGCGGGGAGAGATATTGCGATCGGTTCGAATTAGCGGTTTGGAGAATAGTCACGGACACGGACATTCAACCATGGCAGGAAGCAAACCGGCCACAGTTGGATCTGGACTCAATCTGGACTGAGTCATCTCTACCGCCCGGAGTTGTCTCTGCGGTCCGGTGGCCCATCCGCTTTTAACCTCCGCAGCTGCCCGCGCCATCTCTCCTTTCAATTTTCTCCATTATTAATATCTATCTCCAAGCTCCGACTCCATTGGCCTTTACTTATCGCTTCAAGCAATACAGCCATGAAGTCGCTTCATCAATTGACTCGCCGAAAGGCGCTCGCAAGCCTCGCCTCCCCTCGTGTGCGACCCTCGCAGATCCCCGCGACGAACCGACTATGGCAACGATGCTTCAGTGCCACTGCGGCCTCTCAATCGGCTGGGTTAGAGCCCTCCAAGCTCACCATTACCAAGACCTCCACGCCCAAGGAATTGACCCCTGCGAAAGACCTTGTGTTTGGAAAGACCTTCACCGGTATGCGCATTGCCATCAAATCCGGCCGCATAAGGCTACCCGCTAACGATACCCTCATTGTACAGACCATATGCTCTCCATTGAGTGGACCGCTGCAGACGGCTGGCAAGCTCCTCGCATCGTCCCATACCAGAACCTCAGTTTGGATCCGTCCGCTTGTGTGTTCCACTATGCCTTTGAATGTTTCGAGGGGATGAAGGCCTACAAGGACAGCAAGGGCCAAATCCGACTATTCCGCCCGGATAAGAACATGGAGCGACTAAACAAGTCCACATCCCGGATTGCGCTACCTACCGTGGATGGCGAGGCCCTGACGAAACTTATCGGGGACTTTGTGAAGGTGGACAGTCGGTTCATTCCTGAGTATGCGACTCCTTTTCATCGCACCTGTTATCGATATCAATTCGACGTCTAACCCGTCCCAGTGCCCGTGGATATTCGCTGTACCTGCGACCCACCGTGATCGGAACTCAGAGCACGCTCGGCGTCGGTCCTCCTGGATCCGCCCTACTTTTTGTCATTGCTAGCCCCGTCGGTCCTTACTACCCAACCGGTTTCAAGGCCATCTCACTGGAGGCTACCGATTACGCTGTTCGTGCTTGGCCTGGTGGTGTCGGCGACAAGAAGCTTGGCGCCAACTATGCTCCTTGCATCGTGCCGCAGCTGAAGGCTGCCTCCCGTGGATTCCAGCAGAACCTCTGGCTGTTCGGCGAGGAGGAGTATGTGACTGAGGTGGGAACCATGAACCTTTTCACTGCCTTGAAGAACAAGGAAACTGGTCAGAAGGAACTAGTGACAGCTCCACTGGACGGCACCATCCTGGAGGGTGTCACCAGAGACTCTGTTCTTGGCTTGGCCCGCGAGAGATTGGTGCCCCAGGGCTGGGCCGTGTCAGAGCGCAAGATTCGGATGTCTGAAATCGCTGAGGCTTCCGAGGAGGGAAGGCTCATTGAGGTGTTTGGCTCTGGTACTGCCGCTATCGTGAGCCCTGTGAGGTCTATCAGCTACCGCGGCAAGCAGGTGGATTGCGGCCTCAAGGAGAACGAGGAGGCGGGAGAGATCGCTGCTCAGATGAAGAACTGGATCGAGGGAATCCAGTATGGTGACGAGGAGCATCCTTGGAGGTAAGTCAAGCAGTAACCTCGATCTGAAAACCGCCGGCTAACTGCGTCTACAGTTACGTTCTGTAATGACTTACTGATCGGGAAGACTTATCACTGATTTGATTGATTATGTTACTGCATGGGATTCGGTCGAACGTAGACGGCCTCCATTTTCGTTATCTTTTTCGGTTTGCCGTGTTCAGTTGCTGTACCTACAATTTTGACTAGCATGAGCGCTGCTTTACACAAGAGCAATTACAGGTCTGGTTTTCGGGTTTTGCACTTACTTTGGTTCATGAGATATCTGAAGATACCTTCGGCAACGAAGGGAATCACCGCGCTAATCGGCAGTAACTTCACAACTATAGTAGCGGTCTGCGAGCCGCAGCGCAGGGGCTGTGAGGTACGATGTGGGGAGTTGGTAGATTCAACTTGCGCATGATATTCTCGTTTCGGGTCCACTCCGCATCTGTATTGCCTTTCCTAGTAACTCGTATCCAGGCTCGAGGAAAGGCAGCTCCACATTCCAATCAATGCCGATGTCCAGTCACCTTAGACCACGATCTGGACGAGTTAATTGGAAGACGGAGGAGTGATAGGCAGGCCGGTAGATTGACACAGCCGCGCCCCAAGGTTCTGACACTCGAATCAATGCCCGCCATCATTGGTCGCCTAATTATAGATGCGGAGGGCTCATACTTTGGCAGTCTCGTACTGGACAAAGCCACGGGTATGAAGCCTCAGGACGCTGGGGGGAGAAGGATAAGGGGTTGCAACAGGACGGAACACGCAAGCAGGCGCATAGCCAACCAACATACTTCACACAGCCGCTGTACATAAACGAAGCGGTTCTGCTGCGGAATCCTTGATCACCATGATGGGCACAACAACTACCCATTCAATGCGTAACGGAATCCAGTTGAGTTGGGATCTGGATACCCCCGTACGAGTCGGGCGGAACGCCTGATCTACGACATTGCTCTCAGCCCTGCAGCACGGGTGTCCAACACTTGATGTAGATATGTCTGTCAACCTCTGCAGGGCAAATAAGGCAAAGTTGTCCAGATGAAGGGAGTTAACTGGGGCCAGGAGTGTATTCGAATCCAGATGGGCGGTGCTGCCGAATAACCGATCAAAACCCCCGGAGCAGTTCGTAGTAACTCGAGGCTGGACTTCCCAAACTCCAAACGAACGTCACAGCCTGGAGCTATCTCCGGGTATCAGGTTACAAGTAACTTGAATTCAGGAAAATTACCGCATTCGCATTCCGTGCATGCATGCAAGAGACCCCGTGTCCATAACAGACCCAACCAGCTGTCAATCCAACTACTTCGATAGACTTTAGGCAACCTTACGATGATCCACATGCTCCTTCGTCCCGACCAAACAACGGCAGGATTTGTCCCGTCATCTTCCAGAAAATAACTAGTATCGAGGAGTATCAGGGGTGAATTTCCCACCGTCGGAGGGAGTTTCACCCGGGACACCGACCACTGACTAACGAAGTTGGCAACCAGGAATGGATGGATGAATAACAGGCTGTGTTATTCCCCGCAGGTTGAAAGGGAGCAGCCGTGAATATTTCTCAGTGGGCCCGGATACGAAAGGTGAAACAAACACTCTACTGCGTACCGCCGCACACCATGAGCATAGGATGATGATGTCGGTGGATGGCGTCAACTTCCCCCCCTACACGTCTTTTTGAGCCGCATCCCAGCCCTGCCTATCAAAGCCTCCCTTTGACACTCCCGACTTGCAGTGGGTCACGCGAAATTCGCGGAGTTCGGATTTAAATGGCCGAATTTGCCGATAAGGAGAATTATCCACCAGCGACTATCGAGCTAATGCAGCCGCGGCTGCGACGGAAATATGATAGTCGCTATTGTTTACAATGAAGTACTGTCGGTGAAACGGTATCATGAAGCAAACGGGCTTTCCCGAGTCGGACTCCAACCCCATGTCTTATGAGGCTCTGTTGATGCAGCGACGTGTTCAGCCTGTCTACCAATCCCGCCCGCTCCGCGAATCGATCTCCTTGTTAGCCGCCGGGGTTCGATCCAATGGGAGCTTTAGACGGGCAATGGAAGAAGTGACAGAGAAATAGCATATCCACTCGACTCCTTGTCGATCAGCGACCGAAGCTGTGCTCCTAGCAGCTTCACCATATTGCTGTCCAAGCAACGGTGGCTGTGTATGTCAGTGTGCGCCCGAGCTCTTGATCGACTTGAAGTTAAACGAAAGGGCCTTGTCACTTATACCTCAGGTTACAGTCGTCGTATTAATGACGTCTTTGGATTTGTACTTCTGAAAATACCATGGCTCCATCAATCACCTGGACGGCGACTTCGGGGATAGCACAGTTAAAGCCGCTGTTTCCTCTGGTTTAAAGCGCCCATCCCTGAGAGATAGATATAACTAGAACTGTTGATTTCAAATCAAGGTGTAACCAACAACGGAGTCGCTTATTACATCCAATCATATGCATTTGCAGGCGAATTGTTATGCCTGAAGTACACTTGACCAAATCACGCTAGCTACAACACAGGAGATGATCAAGTACAAGCTGCAAGGTGCTTCGGATAATGCAGAGTTCTGTTGTGCTGCCCCGGTACATTGCCATGTGAAACGTCGTAGTAAGACACCTGTCGTAAAAGCACTATTATTCGAGGCCGAAAGACCTTTACCTAATATCTGCTATCTTTAACTATCTCAGTTGGGCATTTGAACAAACCCAGGCGCACCTCGGCTGCGTTCGGGGTAACTCAAATGCTCTCTCCACGTGCAACACCGTGCTCTGGAAGCGGCGTAATCTTCTCACTGCAGGGCTCCTAAGGTTCGAGTTGACCAATTTCCCCGTAAGTCCACCGTATGCGGCCAAGACAGGGAGGGTTGTGGCTATGCCACCCCGCGACAACAACTTCTTTTCCGCGCAATACACTTCTTTTGCCTAAAATGAACTAACTCATGATTTTCGTGGTAAAAAGAGGGGTAATATTCCTATGATGGAGTCCGTATTGCAAGTTGGATGTAGTGGTACCGCCATTCGGCTTGGCTTCTAGATGTTTACCAGAAGTTTCGAGTCATTCATCAACCATCGGAGAATAACCATCGTATGATTTGTGTCGATGCTATGAATGATGTACACTGCATAAAGTTCTCATAGGGAGATCGACTTAAGAATCAAACATCTATCGGCCTTATGCTATGGGTTACTTACACGCTGTAAGGCCACCCGGCGCTTCTGGAATGTCGAGCAACGTTCGGCTGGCTCAATGACGTCCCAGAAAGCGGTTTCCAATAATGGAAAGGGTATGGATGTATAATTATGCTCCTAATTTCTTAGGACAAAAAATAATCCCAGATTCCAGACGACATAACATATGAATTGTTGACTTCAGCCTTATGAGAGGATGAGATACCTGCAGATTCATCATAACACACTCTGACAGTATTCAGTGCGGCGTATCACCAGGGGGGTGCAGCGACCGAACAAAAAGCAATATGAAGCCGAAAAGCAAAGTAGTATAGACTTGCACATTTCGCCCCCAAGGTGCGACAGACCCTACAAACTTCGAGAGCCATGCGAATTAGATGCTCGAGCTGTCTGGACCTGTTGGTGGCACATCGGCAGTAAGTCTTACGGGTTATAGCGGTTTCATACTGGAGCACAACATTCCGCTTCCTCACTACCTCTTCAGGTAAATGGGGATGCATCGGCTAGCAAGCATAATTACTCCATTTTAGTTAAACAAATAAATTGTGAAACAAGGGGTTATGGTTTTGTTGGATTAAAGCAAGGCTGCACTCGATGGAGGGTGGTACATGCTGTGCATGCCAAATCACCTACGTCAGATGATCAACTATCCACACCCCATCTGCATGATTCTCATCGCGCCAAGTCTGCTACGTACTGCCATATTGGTAGAGAAAATAAAAAATAAAAAAAGGAGTGGAAGAGTCGGAAATGGTGGGATTCGGTCTTTCAATGGCTCTAGAGTAGCCAGGTACGGGACTACAAGAAAAGCAAGGAAATAAGGTAACTGACAGACGATCCCTTACCATCCACCCGGAGAAGAGTGAGATCTTTATCCTTAGCGCTGTGCCAAGGTCAAGGGGTACAACGTGGTTAAGTCTCGACCCGAGCATTGGGCTTGGTCGTCAAGAATGACCATTTTCAATCGTCTTTGAGTTTGGGGCTGCAGATGAGCGAAGGGCAGTCGTATCGTGCTGGATCTAGGCCTGCACTGCGCAACTGAGAAGCATGGATGATTGGACCAAGGAATTCCATCCTTGCGAAGGTCTTTGGTATTTGTCACGTAAGGATATTGAGCCAAAGTATTGACCTGCTCCTAATTCCATAGCTAACCATCATACATGGTAGAGGGGAAGAGAAATAACTTTTCTTTTCCAAGTCACAGTGTCTGCGACATCTTTGGCTTCTTTGTACCCTGTCTTTGTCTTGGTGTTGCACATAGTCTGTACGAACGCACCAAGCACATGTTCCGCCGAACTGCCCCGGAAGATGCACACACTGGATGTGCAACAGGTACTAACTCGATCAGGAAGAGGTTCGGTTAAGGAGACTGGCGGTTGGTCTTGTAAAAATTAGGGGGCAATTATCAAGCGAGGTCAGGAGGATCTCTCGTTGTAAATCCATCTAGCATGAGGCTCTTGTCATTGCCGGACTTGACGGAAGATTGACTCTGAGTCTGGATAAGGCGGAGACAGCCACCAATGATGGCACTAATACCTTCATTCTGGTTTCCCAGAGTCCCCTGTCTATACGACCAGGTACACATACCTGAACTCAGGTTCGAATTCGGTCAAGCCGAGTACAAGGATTTGAAAGAATTCGGGCGGACAAACCAGAGAATGTCGATCGTTGGGAATGAACGACCGTACTTTGATTCTTCCGTTAGCACCACCATACCTAATGATGATATTCGTCATGATCATCATAAGTAATAATAAGGAGGACACCTGACTAACTGCGCCGGACTTAGGAGGTAACGAACTGCGAGGTACTCTCCAAGGCTGATACCGTCTCAATACCTGGGTACCGATCTCCACTGCCAGAAATTCGGCCCCCTCCTTGCAACATTCTGTCAAGCCACGCACCATTTTCTTGTTTCACTCATGGGGACGTCCTCCTCGCTCCAAATCGCCCGACTCTGGGAATGCGGTTCGCTAACTACGATGTGCAAGGGAGTGCTTCACCCGCGTGCACGCCAACCTTGGAAGTAGGTATCATCTGGAAATTAATTACGGTGGACGGTCCAGTCAACACCCCCACACCATCTGCCATCTCGAGCCAAGGGGAGACCCCCCGATGCATGTCCCTGTCTGCTCCTCATTCTTGTTGGTTGGGCTGGGCTACGGGACGAGTTAGGAAATTGCCCGTTGTTGCACCTGTTTGGAGATGATGTTGGCTGAGGCATGAAGCGTATCCTTGAGCTGCGTATTTACCCTGATCTCACCTGGATTAGGCCTCCTTCATGGGTATCGATTTGATATCAGGCCATTGGTCTCTACGGAGGGAACGAAATGAGGGAAACTCCAAGTAAATGGCTTAGAGATACGATACTCTCCTGGTCGTCAGGATCAACGGTATCTAACAATGCACCGCTCGTTCAGCAGATACCCTTCTCGGGAAGTGCCCCCCCCAGGTTAGTGGAATGTTAAATGGACGGTGTAGCGTGCATATCTGGAACCACATGGCCAACATTGGTGGACAAACCCCGGTGGCTTCCAGTTGGCCTTGCACTGCCTGATCTCGTCGTTTCTCGGCCCCCTCGGCCTTCGGGGCCGCTAAGGAAACAGCCTCATTGCCCATCCGAGTCATTGTGGTACGGAAGAGTGGTAACTGGGTAGTATTAGTGACGCAGCCCTGCACGTCGGGGCATCCATTCGGGGAAAGTTCCTCACCAACACATGGTCGAGCCATGCATGCATCCCCTAGGCTGCCTTTGCGAAACAGTATTACCCAAAACATCCTAAAATAAAAAACCGCCTAGGAATTAATATTTTTATTTTATTATTATTCTGATAATTGATTTTTTGAAAAAGAAAAAAAATAGTTTCCCTAGCTCCTCGGAGCACGGACTCGGACTGTTATCGCAACGGTGCGAATCAACCCCGTCTGTCAGGCCAGCCGTGGTTTGGATTGAGCAAAGACCGGGGCTTAGCTACGGTCTCGTTCTCCAGCTGATCATCCAAGGCTCTTTCTTTAAATACCAGACTGATCTGTCCGTTCTTGCTCCCGTTCGACCTCCACTCTGTATCATCACCATTATTGTTCATGCAGACGGACTGCATTGCAGCTTCGGGAACTTATATAGTCTTGCCTCATCTACCTTGACCTTCTCCCCTCTCTAGCTGGGATATCTTCTAGTCTAGTCCTATCCTTTCGTTGACTTCCTCTGTCAATCGCCTTTCAGTCTGCTTTTACCATGCATCGTTCCGCAAACTATGGATACCAACCCTCCTCAAGGAGCTCCTCCGCGCATGGCACGAGTAGCGCCTTCAGCCCAAATGCGAATCCAAATGAAGACTGGACAAAGATCTCCGATCTGGCCGAGAGACGCAGAATCCAGAATCGCATTGCTCAGCGAAACTACCGTAAGTAATTTCCCCCGCAGTTCTACCAGATGCGACAGCTCTAACTGGACGGACTTTGTAGGAAAGAAGCTGAAGCGTCGGTTGGAGGATCTGGAGAAGAGAGCAGCCACATCTGAATCTCCAGAGGACATTCCAACAGAAAGGGCAGAGTCTCTGAAAATGATGTCTTCCACCAAGTCTCGCCCCAAAGGTCATCGGGCCTCCAAGTCCACCTCCGACATGAACAGTCGCTCGGGCACTGAACGTCCCTCAAACTATGACTGTTACTCGACGCAGGACGACCGGGCCCAGATGTTTTCGTACCAGTATACCCGGCAGCTCTCGGCGTCCCCTCCTCCAGTCTTGTCCTATCCCTCGTATTCGCATCTTGATCCGTACGGCCAACCAGCCTACGGACCACCACCGGCCTACCACTCTGTTTCAGGCCCCTACAACGACATCTCTCTCCAGGGCGACTACGGATCCCCCGTACCCTCCGTTTTGCCGGTCGCCATGCCGTCGACAGGACCTGTCAAGCGGCACCATCCCTACGGCGACGAGGACATCTTGAGCCCGTTCAACATGAGCTATGCCTCGATGGCGGGCATCGAGTTGTGTCCCCCGACGCCGCAACAGCTCGCAGACTCCGGTATTGCTGTACGCGCCCCTTCTCGTTGCTTTCCCTCGGTCTATCCACAGCGCCCGAACGCTCCATGCTAATAACCCATCCCTTCAGATGCCACCACTGTACAGCGATGACCAATCTTCCCCGTCAACTCCTCCGGACCCGGTTTTGATGGGATACCCCCCGACCCCGGAGTCCGACCCATGCTCTCCCCACTCGTACCCTCTCTTATAATGGGATCGCAACGTACGGTGCACCCGTGATTAATGACGACATCCTAACGACTGCCACGACTTACTGCGTTGTTGACTCTCTTTTCTTTTTGTGATTCATGCCGAGAGAGTGTCGGGGGCAGTGTTTTAATGTGAATGTGACCGATAGATGCATTATCTGAGGCGTTTTTTAGGGTTGGGCAGGGAGTCTCTACCAGGGACATTGGGGATCATCCCATGGCTGTCTCGGAGTCTCACCATTCTTAGGGTTTTCTATTCTTTCTGTATACGACTATGGAATCTACCTATCTCTCCCCAAACCATCTTCATTCCTAGAACTCCCCTTCTTGACTCTAGACTCTGGCCATTTCCATGGTCGCCGGTCTCTCAAGTGAAACCGGCGACACAGCTTGGCCAATGACGGGGGCGGCTGGCTGTTGGTTCGATACTTACCATACTGCGTACCGTCTGGACGCTCTTTGTCCCCCATGATTCGATCTGGCAGCCCTTAGGTTGGCCCCCAAAAACACCACAGCGGGTCTGGATTGACCAGCATTTGGTCGCGCTAGACAGGGATCGTCCGCAACTCCTGCCGGTCTCATTGGGCCGCTCGCGTCTCCTTTTGCAATTGCAAGACTATCCGTATTCCGTCTGGTACGGAGATAGCAACAATGGAACCGGATTCATTCTCCCAGCTGGTCTCCACCCGATCTCTGGTCGACAGTCTTGTCTGTCTTTCTGGATGGAGAAAGGCGAGCGAGCCCTTGGGCGTGGGGCGATAACTTAATGTCTTTGGATCCCATCGTCGGAGCGAGATTCCGGGCGTTGGGGCGAGCACTGTAACGGGAGGACGCTGAGGCTAGGAACATGTTTCCCTCCATGATCCGCCCGGCGCAATCCGAGAGGATCCACGGTCCGCCGGCTTTACAACCTCCAGCCAGACCATCATTTCCCCAATCAGGCCATTAATAATGAGACCTGGACCGAAAAACAATATGCCATACAAGAGCTCCAGTACATCTAGCAACGGCGACAACCCAACGACAATAATCATATTAATCGCGCCGATGATAATAACCGGTGGGGCTCTGCGCAGAGACCAAACGACGAACCTGCTGCGCCTCCACCGCTCCAGCATGACGTGGTACACTGCATTGTCGCTGGACCATTAACCAGGCAGAATGCGTGAATTCCCCCAGAAGGTCCTGGACGGGGACCTGTTTTAGGCGTGCAACTATTGAGCCTGTGTCACGTTTTCGGTCGGCGACGTGCCCTCATCCCAAATCACGTTTGAGGTGCCCCCCCTTGCAAGGGTATGACTGCAACGGGCAGTATTGACGAGACCACCATTCCCTCCTTCAAATGACTCAATCGATAACCCCATGATTTGGCCCGATGCACATGTCTCCCTCCCTCCCATGGTAGTCTGTCTGTAGGCGTCATTATTCATCCGACACCCCGACTCTGTCCCCCAAGGCGCCCGTCCACATGATGCCCCGCTACCAGTTCCCTTTTCCAGCGGTTTTCTGTACAAAGATGACAAATAGATAGGCCGGATTTCTCCTGGGTCGGTCGGTCGCTCGCGCAATTCGACCTGGTCAGCCTTATGCTATGTGGAATGATCTCCAGCAGTCTCGGCCGACCACATACCCGGGGCATGCTCAACTAGACGAGGGGACCAATAAGACACGGGGATCGCAAATCTGAATGCTGACAAGCTGCAGTCAGGCTGGGGCTGGGTTCTTGCAACTCGTCCCGCCGGGCGTCTGGTGGACGTGCCGTTTTGCGGCACTAGCTGGACGCCTAGTCCCATGTGGCTACTTACTCTCGACTCACATTGCTCCGTACGGAGACCCTCCTCCCCCTATCTTGGTCAGTTCCCCCCAGCATTTCCTGGGTTACATGCATCGGCTGAAAAGAGAGCGGGTCCCGGTCTTGTATGTATGGGGGGTGTACTGCGTATGTGTATGTATGAGAGAGCTATGTGTCAACCATGGGAAATTCTAATCAGATTATAATCCGGACTCGGCAGGAGCTCGTATCCGCTGTGCACTCGCAGACGCTGTGTCACCGACGCGGCTCAAAAAGGCACCCAATCAGACCAGCGTCGTGCGCCGTGCCCGATGAGATCGATACCGGCGAAATCCGAGGCCTGCATTCTGTCCCTGGTTAGGTCGCATTGCTCGGATTCCCCACGACTGCATGGATAGCTCGATGGCGTATTAAAAATGATTAATAATGCTCCTTCGTGTCTGCGATATACTTCTTCGGGCGGGTGTTGGTTCGCATCTTGCTGTTGTTGTACATGGGATACGCATGGATACGAACCACCCCTGCCCAACTGTCCATTATCCTGAACGGCTGAAGACAATGACAATAAACAGGATTTCATCCCTGTAATAGTTGGCTGTCTTATTGCCCTGAAGATTATGAGCCCGCACGTGCAGCCGCGGTGGCTTTCGATGGACTTTGCCAAAGGGTTCTATGAAGTTGTAGATTTGTTTCTAGTTTTGCTCATCAATCGAACTGTCATATCCATGAGGACGTTTTGATTCAAGTCGTCACTACGGAATCTGTGGCATAATTTTCATTTCACTAGGACATACGTATCTACCTAGATACTACTTCTGGACACTGCAGCATATCAAGTCTGGCGTTCCATATGGCACCTTCCTTCTACTACGATAGACTCAACAGCAGCAAATTAAGCTACAAAGCATAGAACGTGCCTATAATTTCTCGAGCTGATATTACCATTAGCTTGTTTGTTTGCATGGAAAACGTCGGGCTACACAGCAACTACGCGATATTCGATCGAACAAACAGGAACCCTAGATACATATTTAAACACCATTGCAATTCAGTTATCTACTCCACGATCTACCATACATTCTCAAGCTCGGGCAAATTTTAGCACTTACTGGTTCCGTGAAACATGCTAAATGCATCATGCCATGATTTACTGACGAGCTCATACCTTCTTAATACCACTTTCACGATATACCTTGAAAGCGGTGACTATCCATCACTGTTCATTGCTAAAAGTCTAGACGTTATCTCAGCCCTCGGCCCCATCTCTGACTACCAATGAATGAAAAAGCTTCTGGGGGTATTATCTCGTCGAAGATGGACATCCAAACCGCATTCAAGTTCTCAGCTACTCAGATCGGATCGCTTTCACTGATCCTTATATGCAGCAGTCGCTTCTGTATCATGGACTTGGTATTTGGCATTTCTTGGATCGGCTCATACTTAATGGTACCCCGATAGTGGTCATATTTGATTTTCATGTGGCAATGGACAGCTCAGTCACCCAGGCTGCCCTCCAGTGATGTAGACGAGCAAGAGAAGCTACCGGTTGAATCAATCGATATCCTGCTGATATTGCGCGACTGGATCTTGTATCAGAGAAACATGATCTTTTTAGCGACTGCGGTGGAGTTTGAGCAATTCCTCATGGGACAATGGTAGGTTTATTGTATTGTCAAGGACTTTTGCTATAGTTGCGTAAGTCACGCCTAGATTTTGAAATTGCCTCTAGAAACTTTTGTCGACATGATAAACTCACTCCCACTTACACATTAACGAATTAGATATAACCTACGTTATCCTACGCCTAAAATTGGAATACAAAATCAATGATTACTTAGGTACAAGACCTGTAAGCGGCTTCATACGTATACAGGACTGCATCCAATCCCGATGCAACCTAGTAGCATCAAACGCATTGCCAGCACCATCAGGATTGAGCTTTCCATGAATAGCAGGACTTATCCTGTCTGAATTACTCACCCAGACACAGAAAAACTAACTAGAAATATCTCTCCCAAACTCATTAGTCAGTCACTTCCATGACTCCACCACCTTATTCACCGCTCTCTGGGCACTTCAAGTGGCTCACTCATTGCCCTGCAACTCTGACACAGTCGGTAAACCTCAACCAAGTTCCACCACGAATTATCACTTGATCTTGTTCACAAGGTCAGAAAAAAAAAAAAAAAGGGACTACTAGCGTCTCGATATTCTAACAGAGCTGTACCACATCAATCTACTTCCATAGCGCTGCTTAATTAGTACAGGAGAGCGCTATTGCGTTAAATGAAGACATTCAAATTGGTACTTACCTAGGTTAATACCGCCTACGAGTACACCCTCATCAAAAACACACCCTCGTCAGAAACGAGCTCTAACCGGAAAACGATAATCTCGTGTATAGTCGAAACCAGTACATCTGACCTTATAATATACGGAGCGCTTTGGATGTGGTTTCGTGTTGGAAGACGGTAAGTATATACACACTATTATCTCACACTATACTAAAATCTCTTTACTTCACAGAAATGACATTGTCGATATCACGTTAACCAGACACTCGAGACGGCCAGTGAAGTGCAGCACGTCATTGCCGTAGTGTCTGATATGCCTAGAGAAACAGGTGAGAGCCTTTCGAGCGAGTACATCGATCTGCCGGGCGGTTCGTCAGTTAAGCTGAATCGGGGTCGTCAAGACCACAGAGTTCAGTCAGTTTCTCACTTCCTCAGGTGGATAGGTTTGGTAATGTTCTCTCCAGTAAGGAGGTCTAGAATTTCGTCCTGTCGATGTAGGACCCAAATATCCGACATCATTTTTCCTATGTTCGAGTTCGAACCACATATCCTCGCAAGCAGACGGCCAAGGTCCAGGAAGGCCCTCATGGGACGTGAGATAAATGTAGAAGACGAGATGTGTTGGCGGAGGAAGCGGAACGCTATGCATTTCGAGGTGCTTTTCAATGTCGTCCGCAGGCGTGTGGTGGCGGTGGCTTTTCGTTGTACAGAGGCTGGTGGTGATAAGGCGCGTGGCAGAGTGGGAACTGGGGGACCTGACTGCCAGCCTAGTGATGATTCTCTTTTGTATGTGTATATTTAGCTTCACAGGAGTGGTAGAGCACGCCCGCACAGCAGGCGCCTTGCCAGCTATTTCGGGTATATGAACCCTTCTACTACTATCCACGTATCTTTATCACTTTCTAAGATTAACTGGCGAGGAGTGATTACGAATCGTTCTTCTAACTTCTGGGATCTATAAAGGCGCAATAACAAGGGTAACTGGCATATAAGATGCTGTTGAGTTGTAGGACTTGTCGACTTTTCTGATGTTTCAACATCTAGCTATGGTATTTAGGTAGCCGACTCTCCTGTGAGGATATGAGAATGTACCATCTCCTGTCTACTGGCAGCCAATGTCAACCATACGCTCAAACCTAAAAGATTCTGCAAACTAGGACTCAATTTACGCGTACTTTCTCCTCTCGGTTAAAGCCGTACGCTCACGAATCGGACCGTTCCTTCATTTCCATGGACTTCATGACTATGTAGACCTAATAGTCGTTCATCTTAATATATGGGGCTGGCGACTACTCTTCAGCGACAGGATCCTCAACGTCGACCACGAGGGGCCAGCTGTTGTAACCAAGAGGGCCGTACATCCCCCCTCCCCCCCGGGGGGACCTTTGGGTTGGGTTTAACGCGTTCTGTTCCTGAGCCCCCTCGATATCTCGATCCTAGATATCGATCATGTCTGCTATTTTCTTTCCACTGTTTGATTTGCTTTTGGCAACTCGATGATGATCAGGATAATTGATAGGGGAAAGCGCTATATTACGTAGGTGACTTGATGAGTGGGATGCTCCTATATCTTTCAATAGTCATACTTAATAAATTACGAAGAGTTCTGAACTTGAAGAACACACTGCGTGTCTAGGGAGGCTGGATAGGGTCAAACCAGGCCTGCTTTCCTCGAACATCCTTTTCAGGAGCCTCTCAGATAGCAGTTCATTTGCTAAACTCCCGATTTATTCACATGCGATGCACTGCGCGAAGGAGAAAGCGAAGTAGCGTAACACTGAAAACCCGATAGCACTTAATCTCTATGACAGACAGGTGATTGTCGTCGTTTTGGATAGAAATACAGGTGACAGGCAAGGAAATATACAGATCACATAGCCGAACCTGTCGATACAGGAGTGTGGTTCAATAAACTTTTGATGAAACTCTTACGACAGTTTGCCTTATGTAGCATACATTGAGTCCAGCAACTTCGCCTCCCAGTAATTGATATGACACCCAGATCTTGAATATATATATATAGAGAGAGAGAGAGAGAGAGAGAGAGAGAGAAATTCATAGCGTGCCTCCTTCAGTATGCACATAGCCTGGAGTATACGCAGTAAGGCATGAGCATTGATAATGCGCGAAACTCGGGGTTTAGGCGCCGGAATCCGATATGAAGGCTTACTCCTACAGGAAGCACGGTGTACGCAAGGACCGGGTTCGGGATCACTCCCACACTTCAATGTCTTACCTTCTTACAGACAATGATGGATGCCTCGAATCAATCTTTGAGAGATCACTCCATCTCGCAACCGGTTGTACACCCTACGCTGTATGATATGTACCTGGCTGGATGCACCGCCACGGTGCGAGGAGCAGACCCTTGCGGGAAGGATTGAGATCATGTGGAGTGGGGCAGAAGACTGAAAATAAACAAGCTCGGCAACGGCTGAGGCGAGATGAATTACTATTATCAGAGAGACCTGTGGCGAGGGATGGGTTAAGCGACCGGAGAAGAAACCGTCTGTTTGAATCATGACCAATGGCTGGGTAACTGCCGTCAGTGCTCGGCGAGACAGACGGGAAAGACATTCAAGCGGATCACGACCCAGGTGCTATATATAGAATCTGTTAAAGTCCTGTGCAGACTCGAACATGGTCGATCTGCGGGAAGGAGAATTGAGGAATCAGACACGGCACGGAGGATGAATTATGGCAGACAAGCGACGCAGGATAGGAAGACGAAGAAAAAGAGGAATAAGAATAAGACACACACAAAAGCGAGCGGGGTTAAGCGAACACGGGACAACTGGTTATTATGGATTAATTAATCATCATAAGAATAGCAGCGAATCCTGGAATCCGGATGCTCGGCGTCTCATGTATAGATGGCGGAATCTGGGAGCTGCCCCACGACTGGACGTCGAGCGGTCGGGACCATGTTAGGACGGATTAAAGGATCAAGGGGGAAGACCGGTGGGGTTGGGCATTCCGAGGGAAGGGAAACGCCGTCGTGGACTATTTGATATGGTGGTGCGTGTCACGATTCGCGATCCAGGAAGATCCCGTTGCGGATTATTGAGGATTTCATATCAGGGACATGAACCAGAAATCGAGGACTCCACATCGGCTCCCCTTGAGGGAGACGCCCCTCCGGGACGGATGGGACGCATTTTCTCTGGATGAGGAAGATGATGATCGATGTGCAGAGCATCTGGGAGCAAGCTTTTGCCGGAGGAGAATGTTCTATTGAGGGGGATGGGGATTATCAACGGCCTAGTGGCCAATAGTGTTGATTCTGAGACGGATGATGTTTAGAAGAGAGTACGTGGTGTGGCGTTGTGGCGTGGATCCATTATTAGGTAGTAGATGATACCAGTGAGTAATAGACAAATACATAGGTAGAGAATTGAAGTCATTCGTACTGCCAGTCTAGGTATACCACTAGATCAGTCGACATACAGAAGACTACAGGAGGAAAAGGTAAAAAAAGAAGAAAGATAAATTTGCCAAATAAATGGTCTAGATGGATCCAACCGGCGCCATTGGCCAGCAGTGGGCCGCCGTGGCCTCCAATCAGCGCCCCCCGACCGGCCTGGACTTGAGACATTCAGGGGGCCAATGGGGCAGAGTCTCGAACCATTTGACGTATGAAGATCCACTGATGTGTACGCCGTACAGCTGTAGGGCCAAATTAAGAAATCCTCTGCTCTATCTTTCTCTCTCTCTCTCTTTCTCTCTCGTTTCGTGTTTCTTCTCTCCTGTCTCAACTCAGTACTTTCGTTTTGTCTCTCTGGTCTGTTCGAACTCTCGTCGAGGACCCTTCCTCCCTTCCTCCGTATATACATCCTCTATACAATCCTACCTTGGTTCTACCTGGTCCGGTCCCTCGCCTCTTTTCTCCTCCGTCCGAGAGAAAGGAAGACAAGAAAAACGAGGGAGCATTCCCTTACTCAGACCAGGGAAAACCAGCCTCATATTCTTTCGTTCGGATTTCCTACCTACCTTCTTCTATCGATCATCGTTCTCTTCTTTCGAAGCAGGTTGATCCTGCAAAGCCTCCGACGCATCGACCAGCCTAGTCGCTACAACGATCTTCGGATTTTCTATCGTCTACGTCGTTTAATTGCAAAAAGTGCACAGTTTCCTCCGGAGTGATCATCGGTATTGATGTATCCGTCGTCCAGTCTCTGACTCAAACCGATCATCACCAACATGTATACCCCTTCCATCACGCACCTGGCCCTTCTCGCTCTGGGCTTGATGCCCACTCGAATCCTTGCTGCCGATACCCTCAGCACCAACGGCGTGTCGACCTGCTTAACGGGCTCCGACATCCAGGTTCAAAAGTTGAATATCACCTACTCACGCTCATCACGATCACTCGATTTCGATGTGGCCGGAACCAATGAAAAGGAACAGAATGTCACAGCCTCTCTCACCGTCACAGCCTACGGGAACGAGGTATACAGCAAAGACTTCGACCCGTGCAGTACCGATAACTATATCGAACAGCTGTGTCCCGGTACGGATCGAGCCCCATTCGATCCTCGAGCCCCGCGTTGCTAACGTCTACTTCCTCGCTCTAGTCCCTTCCGGCAATTTCGCCGCCAAAGGATCTCAGCAGATTCCCGAATCGTTCGCTAGTCAAATCCCCTCAATCGCCTTTGCCGTTCCCGATCTGGATGGGCAGGCAAAACTGCAGTTGAAATCTAAAGACGGCGACAAAGAGGTTGCTTGTATCACCTCCGAATTATCCAACGGTAAATCTATGCAGATACCCGGTGTCACCTATGCCGCTGCCGGCGTGGCTGCAGGCGCTTTGGCCCTCAGTGGGTTGTCCGCCCTCGGTACTGCTGGTCAGACCGGGGCGGCGTCCTCTAGCCCAGGCTTCGGTGAGGTTATGGGGTGGTTCCATACCATGGCCACCAACGGCATGCTGAGCGTCAGCTACCCTACGGTATATCGCAGTTTCACGAAGAATTTCGGCTTCAGCACCGGCATGATCCCCTGGGGACAGATGCAAGAGACCATCGACCACTTCAGAGCGTCCACCGGCGGCAACATCACCCAAAACAGCTACCAGTTCCTCCAGAACGCGACGATTACCTACGGCGACGGATCCAACAAGACAACCGTAACGAAGCGCGCTTTCAACATGATCGTCTCCACGGCGGACTTGGTCGCGCGAGAACTCTCGACTTCGTTCAATCAGGACGGAAGCTCTTCCAACAGTACCGGCAGTGACGATGAAAGCGGTATCAAAAAGGAACTAACGGGACTCGAGGCCTGGGCGGCCCAATATAAGGTCCCCGCCTCGAACACCTTCATGACGGTTCTGTTGTATTTCGCCATCGTCGTCGCCGCCATCGTTGTCGGCATCCTGCTGCTGAAGGTTATCCTGGAGCTGTGGGCTCTCTACGGCACTTTCCCCCATAAGCTGAAGACCTTCCGCAAAGACTACTGGGGCTACATGGCCCGGACGATCACCAACTTGATCATGATCCTCTACAGTATCTGGGTCTTGTACTGCGTGTACCAGCTAGCTAGCGGTGATTCATGGGCCGCCAAAGTCCTCGCTGCTGTAACTCTCGTGCTCTTCACTGGTATCCTGCTGTTCTTTGGCTGGCGGATCTTTTACCTGGCCAAGAAATACAAGAAGGCCGAGGGTGACGCTTCGAGCTTGTTCGAGAACAAGGAGACCTGGCGGAAGTACAGTCTTTTCTACGACAATTATAAGAAGGATTACTGGTGGCTGTTCGTACCCGTAATCGTCTACATGTTCGCCAAGGGCTGCATCCTCGCCGCAGGCAACGGCCACGGACTGGTCCAGTCGGTCGGCCAGCTCATCGTCGAGGCTCTGATGCTGGCCCTGTTGCTGTGGAACCGGCCTTTCGTCGCCAAATCCACCCAGTGGATCAACATCAGTATTCAGGTCGTCCGTGTCCTCTCCGTCGCCTGTGTGCTGGTGTTTGTCGAGGAACTCGGCCTGTCGCAAACCACCAAGACCGTCACTGGCATCGTGCTGATCGCCGTGCAATCCGCCTTGACCGGCATCTTGGCCATCCTCATCGCCACCAATGCCATCATCCTGTGTGTCCGCGAGAACCCTCACTCCCGGCGCAGAAGAGAAGCCAGTAAGCACCCCCTCACCCACCCTAGCAGTCCGCGCGACGCAAGGCCAACAACTAACCCCCTCCCAGAAAAAATGGGTGACGACCTTACTCCCTTGGATGCCCGCGAGTCATTGCTCATGGACCATGCTCCTCGGAAGGACTTCTCTGAGATGAGCAAGTTCAACTACACCGGCCCATATGCGGGCCCCTACCGCGACGCGTCCCCGTATGATCCCAAGTCTCGCCATAGTCCCACCGGAAGTACGGATCGCCTCGTCGAGCCAGGATACGGTTTCGACGGGCGACATGGTCGCAGCTTGAGCCACGAGAGTCGACAAAGCCGGGATAGTCGGGGCTCGCCCGATGGCCGTCACCCCACCGCCCCGGGCTACGGGTTCGCCTATTAGGTAGGCCCTTCGCGGGAGACGCTACGATGTCTCACTCTTTATATACCTCTATATTACATATTATACATGCTTTCAGATCTTTTCCGGCATAGACACATTCTTGTGAGCATTTTTGACGAAATTAGCGGGATTGTTCTTGGTTGTCTGCCCTTCGTTGTATCTTATTGACACCGTCTTTACCTACCTACTGCTCGCATTACCGCGCGAGACTCTGATTTACTTTTGTTTTCAAGCGACTCGATCATTCTCTGAAATTGACCTGATATCCCTCTCCCTATGTATAACTTTGGATATAAAATTATGTGTCTACCAGTCACCTTGAAGAATATACCCTACTTCAGAGTTCACAGCAGTGAGAGCATTCTGTTTCGTCTCCCTAGTACAAGAATCTATAAGGATTCCGGGACAAGAAGGCCAATGCCGAAGAGAACCGAACCAATTATCCATTATTTTGTTTTGTCTCCATTCCACGGATCATACGCAGCGCTCAGCTATACATATGGAGATCCCTCGAGGTAAACCATAAAGCAGACGGAATTGCATTGTAACGTACATTAGGCATATCGTCAGTTTCTTTTATCGTTTTTGCACAGCCATCTAGCCCTAGCGAAAGACTGGGCCACAACACGTTTTCGGGAGGACGAAAATGAGTGCAAAGAAATCGGCAGCCGTATTGACAGTCCCAAAGAATCAAGATAGAGAAGTCAAAGAAAGCGAGGAAGGAAAACGGGATAAATAAAATGAACAAATTCAAGAAACAGAACAGACCACACCACTAGTTCACAGCTTCAAGTTCATCACCGCGCATAAGGATGGAATCCCCGATGGCCGCCACGTCCACCGCCACGGTAGTTGGCACCGGGCTTTCCGGCGTTCTTGGGGCCGGTCGGCGCGTTGGCAGGGGCGGCGCTCTGGGGCTGAGGTGTTGCTCCTGGGAGTTGGATTAGCCTTGAGTTTAGAACGGAAAAGAATAGAGTGAGACGCCTGGATTTGACATACCACGTCCCATGCTGCCGGCACGGTTCATCGCCTGAGGACCCGTAGGGATGTTGGGCTGCGGCACTTCATCATACATGCCTTCCCACGAGGTCGGACCGCCTTGTTGATACGGCGAGAAGGCACGGTTCTCCATGGCGCGCCGGGCCTGTTGCTGCTCGTACTTCTGCTGCTCGAAGGCAATCTGTTCGTGGGCGTTGTAGCCCGGTCCGCCGCGCTGGCCGCTGTAGTTCCCGCCCATATTCATGTTTCCAGAGGGGCTGTTGCCTCCGGTGGCCATGGCGCCGCCGTTGCCGCCCTGGCCCTGGTTTTGCATTTGCTGCATCTGTTGCATCTGCTGCATCATGGCCGGGTTCATCATGTTCTGCATCTGCGGGGTGGAGCTCTGCGACGGCGGGCTCATGCTGCCTTGCTGCTGATTATTGCCCATCTGAATCTGTTGCATCTGCTTCATTTGCATTTGCTGCATCATGGCCGGGTTCATGCCGCCCATACCCATACCGCCCATGCCTTGGCCCTGCGCCGCCGCGACCGCCATCTGCTGCTGCATCAGGGCGAAATATTGCTGCATGCGTTGCCAGTACTGCGCCATCATCTGCGGCGTCATGCCGCCAGCCATGCCGGCCCCCTGGCCACCTTGCTGCTGAGACCCGTCACCACCCTGGCTGCCTTCGCGGAATCCGTCCCTCCGACGGTTGCGGCGTTCTTCCTCGTCGCGGAGGTTACCACGGGGCTGGGCCTTCTTCACCTCAATGGGTTTGCCTAGGATCTCAAGAGGGCGGGACAGGGCTGCTTCGACGGCGGCTTCGCTGTCGAAAGTGACGAAGCCGAACCCGCGAGGACGACCGGTGTCTTTGTCAATCATCAGTGTGGCGTCAACCACGCGACCGAACTGCATGAAGAAGCTCTTGAAGTCTTGCTCGTTGGCTTCCTGGCTGACACCACCGACGAAGATCTTACTCGTCTTCTCTTGTTCGTCACGGGGGATGGCGCGCTTGGGGTCGATCTTCGACGAGGTTAGGTGGGTTCTCATAGTTATAAGAAAGAGGAGCTCTTACAATCTTCCCGTCCAGGTAATGTTCCTTAACCATAACCGTGTTCACAGTTTTTGGGTCTCTGAAGGTCAAGAACCCGAAACCACGAGACCGACCGGTGGCGCTATCCCGCATCACAGTGCACTCTTGGACCTCTCCAAACTGGGAGAAGTAATCCTTAAGGGATTCTAGTCGGACTGTTAGATAAAATTCACATGAAGTATTTGACAGAGCCTTTGGGAAAACATACGATCCGTCGTTTCCCAGTTCAGACCACCGATAAACATTTTCCTGTGAAACTTATTATCAGTATATGTGACCTCTCGTGAACATGTATCAAGACGCTAAACGACGGCGCATAAATGGAGAAGCAAGACATTGTAGAACACAAAAAGAGGCTAACGGAAGCCTGGAACGCTTTCTTGCAACAGTAGCTCATGGTGGTTGGGATCAATCCTGGTGAGCTGGTCGTATCTCCGATGGGACTCGAAGGCTCAAACGATGCCTCCCCGTGTACTTCTAAGTTGCGATGGAGCAGTCGAGGCATTGAGATGGCTTCCGGGCGGAGGAGATCGCAGGCCGCTTGTGGTTTCCCTGGGCATCCCGATATCACGCACATATACGTCGACAGACGGCGGTTGACGGTATCATTGGTTTTTCTCTCTTTTCTAGTCGGATATCCACTGGTTTACAAGGCAACCCAGTGGACACGCAGGACATAACGGAAGGTTGTCCGGGACCGAAAGGCATGTGGTGGTGGCCGTGAAGACCACAGAGTTGGAGTAGCATGTCAGGCGGAATAAGTGAATTGTTTCTGTCTCTCTTTCTGACCAAAGAACCTTTGCCTGTCTGTCTAATAGAGTCCGAAGCTAGGTAGGTAATCTGTTCGACAACGCGCAACCACACAGCCAAGGCTTCTACTCCTTGCTCTGCTCTGCTCTATCAAGAAATATCGACAAGAAGCTATATAGCATCGGCCGTACTATAGTCGCTCGTGACAAAGGTTCGTGGAGTCAGGGAACCGAGCATTCGTGAACTGCTCTGTCGACGGTGGCGCGTTCATATGTACCGTACCACAGATGGGAGTGGACGATAGAGGGAGTTGGGCTCCACCACAGGACGTCCCTTATATAGCTGAGTAACGAGAGACTAGAGTATCTCCATCCAAGGCTGACCGCGACTTCGTCTCGTCTATCTGGGAGGACCTCGATCGGAACCAAAGCACCTCATCATTCACTCCATTGCACCACGCTGTCATGATTTAATTGATTCCCCTCCCGCGAACCCGCGCCATCAATTGGGCCACTGAGCCGTCATTGCACAACCACCATCATCCGATTCATGGTGTCCGTCCGAAACTTGGAGGTGATGTAGATGTGGCACATAGGAAATTGATGGACGCGAAGGCCCCACGGGCCGGATAAGATGGGCAGGAGACATGGACCAGCATAGAATCATGCATGTCATGATTAATCACCACCACCATATGTGGCTCAAATTTCGGATTGATACTCCAATGCACCAGGGAAAACAAAAGAATACAAAACGTGAACTGGGTTTACAGGAGAAGCAGACTTACCCGTCTTCTTTGATGCCGGTCCCTTGGGGTTCGGATTCCCCCGAGGCAGGAGCGGTTGTGGCGTGGGTGAAATCGGAACCAGCATTGGCGGTCATGCCGTTTTGATAACCGCCATCGTGTTGACTGATGCCTTGCGTATGATCGAATCCCAACTGGGGGGTGTGCGTCTGCACTGAAGGCTGGGCCGAAGCAGCCGCAGGTACGGATTCGACAGGCTGCGGTTGAACAGCGGAGGTGGGTTGGTTGGTGGACTCATCTGCATCATAACTGAGGTCGAGAGTTAGCGAAGAGGCAAGTAGGGACTGGATTGAGGGACATACAGGTCGGCGAAGAGATCTTCTTCGACGTCTTCGGGTTCAGCCATGGTGCAGAGGGGGTAGGTGAAAAGATGAAACTGGGGGAGTCAGTGACGACGGTGGCGGAGATGGAGCCAAGAACCACGTCAGATTAAAATGGAGGGTAAGAAACAATAGAGGGAGACGTAGGAGTTGGTCGAGAAAAGACGGGATGATGATGAAGGGGGAGTGCGAAGGTTGAAGGGGAAGAGAGAGGGAGAGAGGAAGAGGAGGCGGCGGCGAAGTGGAGGAGAAAGAGTCCGTCGGCGTGTGAGGAGGTCCAGCCGGCCGACCGCAAACTGTCTTTCTTCCCCGTGCCGAGTCAACAACATCTTCCTCCCACCACCCGTCGACTTTGGTATCTGCTCCTCCGACCTCTTCGTCCATGATGATCGCCTTCTAATGATCTCTCCTCATGCATCATGGACCTTCCAGCCCCCCCTCGCCTCGCATAGTCACACCCGCATGAAATCGCATCCCAGTGCTGCAGCGCCCCCCGCACTCTGCAGTCAACCCGACGCACTCTTCCAGTCTCTCTCCGTCCCTGTTCACTTCCTCCGACAATGACGGCGAAGAAGTCACCGCAACAGGTACGCTCTCTCTGGACGGTCACTCGCGTTTATTCAATTAGGTTACTGACTCGCATGTCCGCCAGGAGATGGTTCAGGTTGGTTCGTACTTGGTTACCCCATATTTTCCGAATTTACGTCCTCCCAGTCGCTAACACAGCTTGTTACACGCAATTGATAGATGCTTCAGAGTACGTGATGTCCCCGACTGCTTGTTCCGGTTGTGTCTGGAGTTTCTCCAAGTCTCTTATGTCTGGTTCCATATCTAATCCTCGAGAAGACGGGCAGGTTCACCATTCTGGAAGAATACCTCCATACCACACCACCAAGGATCCTCGAAATCTCACGAACACGGCACCGTCGTCGGCGCATCCTACTCCCACGCGGATATCTTAAAGTATGTTCCCAATCACCTAGACAATCCTTCCGTGTTGGGTTCAAACCGGCTGACACGTGTGATCCCCATAGAGGCATGTCCCAACAGCATCCACGCCCGCAAACACCCCCGCGACCCTCATCTACCAATTCGCACAATATCTCGCCATCCGTACATCGGTCTAGTCCATGGATGACCTCTCCCCGCGCGACATATTCCAACATCATGAACCAAGGGATGGAGTCCTGGAGTCGGGACTCTGTCGACGACGACGATGATGACGAAGAGGAAGCAGATATCGTCTATGACGACGACGAGGACGAGTTCGGTCTACCCAGTCTTACTAGCCTGCGGAAGAAGCAGACAAAGAAGGTTGACGCAGCTCCGCCGAAAATTGTCCCTCATGGCGGGGGTTTCGGAAACAATCCCTCAATGCTGGGGGTAACTACGCCCAGCAATCGGCAGCGCGCCAACAGTTCCGATATTGCAGAGGAACGCGGTCCCTCCATGTATCCAACTGCCCGGAAGGGAGAAGGCAAAATTCTCCGGCCACAATATAAGGACATCCTGAGAGGTGAGCCCTCCGCGGTTAAGCGGATTCGGACACAGCTAATTTCTCCCCTAGACCCTGCGAATGCTCTGAATCTCATCAACCATGCCCCACCCCCAAAGGATGCGACACCGAAGGAGATGGACACGTATTCCAGCCGGATCTCAAGGATAAACAAGTTTAAGCGCCTGTTGCAGACCAGCACGGTTCCTCTAACGGAGCTGAGAAATCTGGCGTGGTCAGGTGTGCCGGATGAAGTACGTGCGATGACTTGGCAGCTTCTTCTGGGCTATCTTCCTACGAACAGCGAGCGGCGTATCTCGACTCTGGAGAGAAAGCGTAAGGAGTATCTCGACGGGGTCCGACAAGCGTTCGAACGCAGCTCAACCTCGGCAACCCCTCCTTCATCTGTGACCGGGCGCGGTCGTGGTCTGGATGAAGCAATCTGGCACCAGATCAGTATAGATGTTCCTCGTACAAGTCCTCATATCCAGCTGTACAGCTACGAAGCCACACAGCGTTCTCTGGAAAGGATCTTATATGTCTGGGCTATCCGCCATCCAGCGAGCGGATATGTTCAAGGCATTAATGATCTTGTCACGCCTTTCTGGCAAGTGTTTCTGGGAGTATATGTGACGGATTTGAATGTTGAAGAGGGCATGGACCCCGGCCAGTTGCCGAGGAGCGTACTGGATGCCGTGGAGGCGGACTCGTTTTGGTGCCTCACGAAACTGCTAGACGGCATCCAAGACAACTATATATATGCCCAGCCGGGCATTCACCGGCAGGTTCGGGCGCTTCGCGACCTGACGGTGCGCATTGATTCTGCACTTGCGAAACACCTGGAGAGCGAAGGGGTTGAGTTCATGCAATTTAGCTTCCGATGGATGAACTGCTTGCTCATGCGGGAAATGAGCGTCCGGAACACCATACGGATGTGGGACACATATATGGTATGACACTCCAGATGGATTACTCGAGGCGCTGCTGACATCTACTTCAGGCCGAGGAGCAGGGCTTCTCCCGATTCCATCTGTATGTATGTGCAGCATTCCTTGTCAAATGGTCGGACCAGTTGGTGAAAATGGACTTTCAGGTCAGTTCCAGCAAATCAACGTCTACGCTCTTATTCCATCCTAACAATTACCACAGGAAATCATGATGTTCCTACAAGCCCTCCCAACCAGGGACTGGACAGAGAAAGACATCGAACTCCTACTGAGCGAAGCATTCATCTGGCAGAGTCTCTTCCAAGACTCGAGAGCACACCTCCGCCCGGCCGGCGACCGGTCTCCAGAAAACGGCTTCCAATGAAGATAATCATTATTCATTAATAACATGTGGTTTCTAATTTTGGCTTTGAAATGAACAAGGTGGTATCATCTTCCGCGGTCGATCTTAATTGAAATGGAAGCCCTTTTGGTTGAACGCCCATAGCAGCTTGAGGAAGTCGTTCTCATCGCACATCCTTGCCCGCTTTTCGGCAAGCCCCGTATCGTCCTCCAGAACCTGCCGTACCTTCTCCCGTACCAATTCCGCGACCTTGCCTTTCTTCTTCCGGACCGGACGACTCTTGAGCGCCTCTTCCACCCGCGCGTTGGCCTGCTCCTTGAAGAAATCCGGCACGTCATCTTCATCCATGTCCATGTCCTCCTCCGGCTCCATCTCGTCGTCCGGCGCGTTACCGGTATCCATCTCGGTGTCGTCGTCGTTGGCCGGCCCGTCCTCCACCGGAATGTCGTTCTGCGCGCACCACGTACGGTAGTTGGCCTCGAGCAGGTCCATGACCGTGTGCTTGCCGAGGAAGCTGGAGCGAATGGTCTTGTTCTTCCGCACGAAGCAGATTCTCAACAGACCGTCCCACTCCTCGTAATTGATCTGTGGCCGCGGGTTCTTGGGGACCATGCGGATAACGCTGGAGTCGACCAGCGGAGGAGGCTTGAAGTTATTCTTGCCGACCTTCATGATGTGGTCGATCTTGGCCCACATCTGGGCGTTCACAGACAACCGACTGTAGAGTTTATCGCCGGGCTTTGCGAACAATCGCAGGGCAAATTCGCGCTGGAACATGAGAATGCAGACCCGGGGAGCTGGCGTGGTGGCCAGGAGCTTGAATGTGAGGGGGGAGGAGATCTGGTTGTCCAGTCCTGTTAGGCAATGGAACCTTGAACAAGAGTTGTAGAGACATAGACCGTACCTGATAAGGAGTGTTGCTAATGCAGACGTCGAAATACGGGAGCTCCGTCTTCATGAAATCTCCCAGAATAACATCTAGTCGCTTCTGCGCCGGCGTTCCCTGCACACGCTTGGTGACTTCCGCCGCCATTCGGGGATCCAACTCGACTGCGATGACCTTCTTTGCTTTCTCGAGGATGCGGACTGTAAGGTTACCGGTACCAGGACCAATTTCTAGGACGACCTGTCGTTTCAATATGCAATCAGTATGCCGTTATTCCCGACAATGGGTGGTGGGGTGTAACTCACGTCGCTTTGCTTCAGATCCGCCTTATCCACGATAGCCTAGACATACAATATCAGAACGGCTTCCACTTTCTGGTCCTCGAACCGAAGAACTCACATCCGATACACCGGGATTACGCAGAACGTGTTGACCAATGTCCTTGTTCATCTTGAAGATATTGCTCGCGGCCTTGGTCTTCGCCGCAGCCTCCGCGTAGGGACTGGACTGCGGAGCGCTGTTGCGCTTCTTCCTGTTCACCTTAGGCATGATGGAGACGGTAGCGAGACTGTGAATAAGACCCCCGGCAGTCTAAAAGAAAGGAACGGAAATGAACGAGGGGCATATAGCGCAAGAAGGAAAAAAAAAATATCCAGAATGCGGAGAGTTTTTGATAAGATTAGCGGCGACCGGAAGAAAGTTGTTGCGGGGGGCTCTCTTGCCGCAACGATGGAAGAAGCTCCCAAATAATTTACTGCCCAGCATCTATCCCTCCCTCCCAACTCCCACCCTTCGATTCCGCGACTCCGAGTACTTCGCTCAAGATGGCGTCTGGGCGTAAGGACTTTCTGAGCCAGCCCGCTCCCGAAAACTACGTCGCGGGTCTGGGTCGAGGTGCGACGGGTTTCACGACTCGCTCGGATCTGGGCCCTGCGCGCGAGGGCCCTACGCCGGAGCAGATCCAGGCTGCTCTCGCGAAACGGGCCCAGCTTCTCGGTGCGGCGCCCCCGACGGCGTACGGAGCCGGACGGGAGAAAGGCGGGAAAGACGAGAAAGAAGAGGAAGAAGATGACGAGCGGTTCCAGGACCCGGATAATGAAGTTGGACTGTTCGCGTATGGACAGTTCGACCAGGAGGATGATGAGGCGGACCGCATCTATCGGGAAGTGGACGAGAAGATGGACCGGCGGCGCAAGGCTCGAAGGTCAGTTACATCTATCGGACGTCTTTAAGGATTTGGTTTCCCCGTCACCGCGGACTTTGGGACTAACGTGGATTTGTGCCTACAGGGAAGCCCGCGAACAACAAGAACGCGAAGACTACGAACGCAAGAACCCGAAGATCCAACAGCAGTTTGCCGACCTGAAACGTTCGCTGGCCTCCGTCTCCGAGGACAACTGGGCCAACCTTCCGGAAGTCGGCGATCTGACGGGAAAAAACCGACGAGCGAAGCAGAACCTTCGCCAGCGGTTTTATGCTGTGCCGGATAGTGTCATTGCAGGTGCCCGAGACTCGGCACAATACGAAACGACAGTTGCCGACGATGGAGGCGCTGATGCGCAGAGCGCGGACGGAACGATAACCAATTTTGCGGATATAAGTGCCGCGCGTGACAAAGTCCTCCAAGTCCGACTGGACCAAGCAGCCATGGGATCGTCGGCCGACACTGCCTCAGGGAGCGCAACCAGTATCGACCCCAAGGGATATCTGACGAGTTTGACGCAGTCGGAGATGAAGGCCGGTGAGGTAGAGATTGGCGACATCAAGCGAGTCCGTACGTTGCTTGAATCGGTGACGAAGACGAACCCGAAGCATGCTCCTGGATGGATTGCGCTCGCTCGTCTGGAGGAACTCGCAGGCCGGATTGTGACTGCTCGCAATGTCATCGCCAAGGGGTGTGAACTGTGTCCAAAGAGCGAGGATGCATGGTTGGAGAACATTCGGCTGAATGAGGGCCATAACGCTAAGATTATCGCGGCTAACGCCATTAAAAATAACGACCGCTCTACGAGACTGTGGATTGAGGCCATGAAACTGGAAACTGAGCCTCGTGCCAAAAAGAACGTTCTGCGACAGGCTATCCTTCACATCCCTCAGTCGGTTGCAATCTGGAAAGAAGCCGTCAATCTCGAAGAAGATCCCAGCGATGCGCGCCTCCTGTTAGCGAAGGCCGTTGAGATGATCCCATTGTCAGTGGAGTTGTGGCTTGCACTGGCACGCCTCGAGACCCCTGAGAAAGCTCAGGCGGTCTTGAACAAAGCCCGCAGAGCTGTCCCAACCAGCCATGAAGTCTGGATTGCAGCCGCCCGGTTGCAGGAGCAGATGGGCACTTTCGAGCGAGTAAACGTCATGAAGCGAGCTGTGCAAAGTCTCGCCAAGGAAAACGCCATGCTGAAGCGAGAGGAGTGGATTACAGAAGCTGAAAGGTGTGAAGACGAAGGGGCTATCCTGACGTGCGGTGCTATCATCCGCGAAACTCTAGGCTGGGGATTGGACGAGGACGACGACCGGAAAGACATCTGGATGGAGGACGCCAAATCCAGCATCGCCCGGGGCAAATACGAGACGGCGAGAGCGATATACGCGTATGCCTTGCGTGTATTCGTCAACCGCCGGTCGATCTGGCTTGCCGCCGCCGACCTGGAACGAATCCACGGCACCAAGGAGGCGTTGTGGCAGGTTCTGGAGAAAGCAGTGGAGGCGTGCCCGCAGAGTGAAGAGTTGTGGTTGCTTCTCGCCAAGGAGAAGTGGCAGACTGGAGATATTGACGAGGCCCGGCGAGTTCTTGGGCGTGCCTTCAACCAGAATCCTAACAATGAGGACATCTGGCTGGCGGCTGTCAAGCTCGAGGCTGACGCACAACAAACAGACCAAGCCAGGGAGCTGCTGGCGACAGCCCGTCGCGAAGCAGGAACAGACCGCGTGTGGATCAAGAGTGTTGCATTCGAGCGGCAGCTGGGTAATGTCGACGAAGCGCTCGATCTGGTAAACCAGGGTTTGCAAACGTATCCCAAAGCTGACAAGCTTTGGATGATGAAAGGCCAGATCTACGAAGCCCAGAACAAGTATCCACAGGCTCGCGAGGCCTACGGAACCGGCACAAGGGCTTGCCCCAAGTCCGTCCCGCTGTGGTTGCTGGCGTCTAGGTTGGAAGAAAAGGCTGGGGCCGTCGTGAAAGCTCGTTCCGTCCTCGACCGGGCTCGCCTGGCGGTTCCCAAGAGCCCCGAGCTGTGGACGGAGAGTGTCCGCGTGGAACGGCGGGCGAACAATATCGGCCAGGCGAAGGTTCTCATGGCAAAGGCGCTGCAGGAGGTGCCTACGTCTGGTTTGTTGTGGAGCGAGAGCATCTGGCACCTCGAACCGCGGGCACAGCGCAAGGCTCGCAGTTTGGAGGCTATCAAGAAAGTGGACAACGATCCAGTCCTCTTCATCACGGTGGCGCGGATCTTCTGGGGTGAACGTCGACTGGAGAAAGCAATGACCTGGTTTGAGAAGGCCATTGTCTCCGATAGTGATCTTGGCGATGGTTGGGCTTGGTACTATAAATTCCTATTGCAGCACGGCACCGAGGTTCGTTTTCCATCCCACCCGTCTATCTTATCTCGGAGTGTGATACTGATACGTTTTGTTCACTACAGGAGAAACGAGCGGACGTGATCTCCAAGTGCGTAGCTACCGAGCCTAAACACGGCGAAGTCTGGCAGTCGGTAGCCAAAGATCCAGCCAACGCACACAAATCGACAGAAGAGATTTTGAAGATGGTTGCGGGCCAGATTTCTTAGACAATGCGAACCCCAAAGGCTGGTTAATGTGTATTTTTATCTCTATATCCCATAGCCCGCGCCACCTATATGAGCAATGAAAGCACGGAGAACACTCCAATGGAATTGGACAGACGTTTGGAAAGGGTTTATGTAGAACTGTCTTCGTCTATAACCAGCAAAGTCATAAGCTACGGTGAAACCAAGGTTGTAATGTACAAACAAGAAGCAGACAGAACCAAAGCGTCCTCCCGAGACCAGGCATGAGCGTCAAGACCTTTTCGGCCGTGTGTCAAAACTCATATATAGATAAACAGACCAAACCAGAGTCTCTGAATCCAGAATTCCAAGTCGGAACATAAGAACTTCTCTGGTCTCAAGCAACGCGAAATCGCAAATCGCAGACCAAATTGAATCGAATAGTGGGTATCGAACGAGCTCTCTGTTCGCAGCATATTACCACAGTCTCCCCCTGTGTGAGTGTTAATTTTCTGTGCTGATTTAGGAATCCTGATGCAGAGGCCCCGGAGACGAGCGTGGTGCACCAATCGATGCTGACGTCGAACACACTCGGATCGGCATGTGTGCTGCTGCACCTCCGAGGTGCGGACGAATTAAGAGACAAATGAAACGGAGTGAGGAAAAGGGGGGGGGGGGGGAGGATATGAATCGAGAAAAGTATATGAAAAGTCACTTGAACTCCAGGCCAAATGCAAATCGGCAGTGCCATTCCCATGGCAGTGCCAGTAGTTCCCTGTACTCCTAGGCGCCTCCCACGATGCTCCGCTTCTTGGGCTCATCGGACAAAATATTGGTGTCAAGTTGAAGGGAATAAAAAAAGACGGTGTGATACAAGGGGGTTTGTCGGAGTAGGTTGTGGTTGTGGGGTGATTGAAGTAGAGGACCGATACGCTCTTCGACGGCTCAGGCGGCCATGGACAAGCACTCGTCAAGTAGTGAGCCCAGCTGGTCTCGATCTTGTGTGGTGCCGCCTTCCCAGCCCAGATCCGTCTCGTCGACGTCCATCTCTTCAGGGAACGGGTTCGGTTTCGGCAGTTTGTCCGGACTCTCGACCACTTCTTGCACCCGATCTTGCTTGTCCGTCTCCAATTCGTCCTCCAGATAACCGCCCATGACCTGGTCCACGATCAGAGGCATATGACTGAGGACACCTCCGCCTAGCTCTAATGACAACCGCAAGTCCCGGACACCCAGGGGCTTCCGAAGGCTTGCCTCCTTCGCTTCAACCGGAAGCAAGCCCGTGGCGCTGTCTTTGACGATCTCCCCACGGGTGAAAGCGAGTTCTTCAAGTTCGAGCTGCTGCCGATATTTCCGCATCATCATCCCGTTGATAGTGCCGGAGGGACCGTTGGACCTCGTGCGGGAGAACACAACCGAAAGGACTTCCTTCACGAACGTCTCCGTGGCGATGGCCATGAACTCGGCGCAGGGGAAACCAGCACCACCGACGACCGATTCTTCGTAGCATATGGGGACCATACGGGCGTGGATTGACTCTGCGTCCGGGAACTCGCCCGTCTCCGACCCCAGCGGTTGGGCATATCGTTTTCGAATCTCCAATTCCCAGTCTGTGGTAAACCGACACGGTAAGCCCCATTCGCTCCAGAGAATGCGACAGTCCATCGCGGAGACCTACTTGTTTTGTTCAGACCGCCTGCACTGGCGGGGACCTGGCTCGGCAGCTTGATCTGTTTCGCCAGGTGATATTCCTCCAACTCGTTGGGGGTGAGTTCGTTGGGGTCACGCTAGGCAGGGCAGTTAGGTACCAGGATCATGCTGGAATCATCCGAAAAATTATGACATACCTCGGGGATCGCCTTGATTCGACGTCGGTCCCGGGGAGGCAGTTGCATCACCTCGGTCTTGAGCCGTTGTTCGGCCGCATCGCCTGATGTCGGCTTGGATACCACAGACGGCTTGTCGTTTGCCGACACCCAACTGGCCACGCCATGGTCCGGAAGGTCTCTGGTGAGGTTTCCGATGATCGCGCAGACGAAATTGTTGTGGAGATGTTCAGTCTTTTGGTCGGCGCATATTATGTGATCGACGCGCGACGACAGTTCGCTCTGGTTCAATTGCCCTGTGGTGCGACGGTGAGGGGTCAGATATCAACGACCTGCACGAGCGAGGAGAGGACGAGGGCTTACCCAGGAGAAAGAGGGCGGTGGCCTCCTTGTACTCGGCCCAGTTGTCGCCGATAGCGGCTTTCAGGTCAGTGTAGATCGGCTCGAGATCCAGCCGCGGCACAGAAATCAGCGCCTTGGTGGACTTTTGGGAGGGAGCCGCGGGAGCGGCGCCTTTTGCAGAGATAGCGGTCGAAGTCGAGTCCGTCCGACTCAGGGCGGCGGGATCGATCTGCATGGTGTGCGAGAGTCGCAGAGGCGCGACGGGGGCTGCGCGAAGCCGTGGGAGGGGAGAACTAGGCGCTCATGAGGTGGAGAAATGAGGCGGAGGACATGCCAGAAAAGGACCGAGAGGCGGCGGAGGAAGGGTAGATCGCGATGGCATACGCGGATTGATGGAATGGCGAAGGGGGAGGGCGGTGGTTGATGGAGGCAGCGAAGGGAGGAAAAGGTGAAGGTGAAATTCTGGGGTTTGGCTGATGCATTGGGATCTTCCCCGCTTGACTAATGCCCGTATACTCTTCTACTACTACGAACGACCGCCCATCCTCTATTGCAATGTCATGGAAGGAATAATATAATAATATAATAATAGAAAATACCCCGTCTAGGCAGACGCATCTAATCATTTATTATCGGCTCTCTCTAGTACTCCAGCTTCACGGCGTCCTCGTCCAACACCCCGAACAACCGCCCAATCTCCCCCATAATCTCCTCGATCTCCTTCGACAACTGCCCCGTCACAAGAACTGCCGCCTGTCAGCTGCTGCAAGTTTCCCCAAGATCCGTGGACACATCCAGCACCTACCGTACGCGTACAGCAACGCATAGTCCTCGTCCGTCGACAGACGCGACGCCTCCAGGTCCTTGCGATACCGAAACAGTCGCGCCAGAAGTCGATCGCGAGCATGCTCAATACTCGGAAGCGCATCGATCAGGGGGTATTCGAGCTTCATGGACGACGCCATGACTGCAGGCGGTGTTAGCGAGCTCCGTCTCTCCCGGCCAAATGCAACCCCATGATCCACTTACCCGATAGCAGATGGCTGATCCGCGAAGACAATTGCCGCCGTTCCTGCACCGTATACCGCAGGATAGCAAGCTCGCCTTCCGAGGCAGTCATGTTCTTGACCAACTCCAGGTTGATCGCGAAAAAGGCGTCCACCATACTCCGTGTGCGGCGAAGGATATTGCCATACGCCGCATCGGCAAATGCGCCCGTCAGCTCGAACTCAGACCGCGCCGATGCCTGCAGTCCTTCCAGACGCGACAGGAACCGCTCAATCTCCAGCTTCTCCCGCGGCGACATGAATCCCGGTGGTTCGGTCGTGTTCACCATCGTCGACAACGGACCCCCTTTCCAGGTCACGCTCATCCGGAGCCACAACAGACTCAGGCCGTCTTTGAGCCTCTTGCGCGCACTGATCGGCCAGATCAGGCGGGTGATGATAATGCCCCAGATACAGCCCGCCAGGACAGCCGCCACACGGTGGAGGGCGATCTCAGTAATAATGGGATGCTCTCCTCCCTCATCCTCATCATGGTGTCCCTCCTTCTGCGTAAGCGAGTAGGCGTATAGCACGGAAAGGTTGTACGTGAGCATAATGAAGCGCCCCATGGGGCCTTGCCGTCTCACGATGATGATATACGACGTCCACGTTGCCATGACCCACCCCAGGAAGGCCAGGGCAAACACGTTTCCATCCGTCACATACCACGAGATTATAGCGCACACAGCCCCTAAACAGGTACCGAGGAATCGCGCATAACCAGTAGTATTGGAGGCCCCGATCGTCATCGAACACACAAGCATATAGGACAACAAGCCCCATTCACCCCTCCAGTGCGAGTAAAATGGCCTCGTCGACGTAAGAAACGATGGCAGCGCAAACAAGGCGGCCCCCGTACCGACTTTGATGGCGAATTTGGTGTCCTCCCGCCGGAACACTTCCAGAGACTTCCAGAGCCGATACGTAAGTTTCCCTTTGGGAGGGTTGTTCAGAGGAGTCGAAGGTGGAGACACATCCTTTGGTCCAGGGGGGCTGGATATGGCCAGCTGCGGGTTGAGATTGCCTGGCACAGGATCCTGTTCAGCCAACGGCGCTTCTGTATATCAGTGAGCGTCAGTTATTACGCCACATTAAGCCGTCTCGTCTACGTACCAGTGCCATCATCCACCGGGGGGGACTTTCCCAAGCGCCAGATCTTCAGCCATTCCCACGATCTCCCGTTGGGACGCTCTTCTGACTCAAGCTGCAGTTCATCGAGAATTGCAAGCAGCTGTTTCAGCTGCTCCCCAAACTCGAGCAGTGAGAAACTGAAATGACCGCAGCTGGCCGACACTTCTTCCAGATCCGCTTCAACCTCCATCGTTTGCACCTTCATGACTTCTTTCTGTCGGTAGATCGTCTTCAGCGCCTCCTCGCGGGATTCGCGATAGAGGTCAAGAGCCCGGTCCAGGCTGGCCCGGAACCGACTATTAACGGCCACTTTGTAATCAGGGCCTGGTTTGAAAGGGACCTCCTTGAAAATCTCCTTCAAGGTGAAGGCGAGCGATCGCTACAGACAGTCAATCAACGGGTTGGCACAAACGAAATCGGCAATCTCACCATGGACGGTCCTAGATGGCTAATGAACAGCGCAAAAATATCAGCCGGAAGAAGAAGAACATGGTCTGGGTCAAACTCCGTAGTATCTGGCGCAGGACCAGAACTGGGCCGTTCCCTATCAGCAGCGGAAACAGAGACCTCCTCTTCCTCCGCCTCTTCCTCGGGACATTCGTCAATCGGCTCCAGGAAGGCCCGTTCTTCGTGTACGGACCACGGGCTGCCCATGGGCTCAGGACTGCTCCCATTGACCCCGTCCCCGGGGCCGATGGACTGGGCGGGGCTTGCGGGATTGGTCTGCTTTAGAAGCTGAAATTGGAGCAGGGCTGCACTGCGCAAGCCTCCCATGTTATGCGTGATGTCCTGTACCCAGCGCACGAGCGTCTTCTCTAGCCGGTACTCCCTCTCGGTACCGACGACGAAGTGTTCTAGCTTCGCCTCCTTGACGAGGTTGTCCAGCAACCCATACGCCTTCTTGTGGCGTGCGGCGGCGACGATGTACTCCTGCGCCTGCAGCTCCTCCTCCGAGCCGCTCAGGAAGCTCTCCGTGATTAACGCCAGCATGACCGCCAGGCTATCGGTCACCGTTGTGAGATTGGCGCGAAGCTTCTTCCGCGCAGAGATCGGGAAGATGGAAAAAGATACCGCCATGGCGACCGCGACCCCCAGCACGACCATTTTCAAGACTTGGGAGATTTTAGCAAAAGATAAGTCGCCGACCTGCACTTTACCCTCTTTCGTCAGGACGGTGATGGTCGAAAGCGAGGCGAGGGAGCAGGCAACATTCACAAGCGGGTCACCGAGTCGCTGTTTCGTCCATCCGATGAATCCCAGACCCCCTCCACAGAAGACAATCAAGACGACCGCATGGCCGAGCGGAAGCAGGTGAAGCGTATCCTGGAAGAACATGGAGACACACATGCTGGTGACGGAGATGAAGGCTGCGTAAAGAAAGGCCAGACAGGCACAGATCGAGGCCTTGTACATGCTTCCCTGCGATCTCGCCGGGTGGAAATACACCGTGACGGTAGCCATGATGTGCTTGCCATCCTGATTGCCCAGGAACGCCGCGAGAGGCGGCGCGAACGTCCCCATAGACCCAAGCAGATACGCCAGGCTGCATTTCAAAACTCCGATGCCTTGCTCCGACGTGACGAACTCGCGTGTCCAGAGCCCTATGTCAACGGCTTTTTGGCGCACCCGGCGCGGGAGACTGTCGCGATGGGCAGGAATCTCCCCCGAGAGGAGCCCGCGGCGCTCTTCCTGATCGTGGCCATTTGAGGCGGAATATGGATTTCGTAGGCTGACCAGTCCTTTCAGGCGCTGACCGGTTGTTGGGAGAACAAAAGTCGCCTGTCGCAGCTACACGGGGAGATTTCGAATTAGCCGGACAAAATGCGCACGAGGAAATCGAGGGAAGAGGGAAGATACCTTCTTGGGACGCAAAAAGCGGCGAGAACTGGTCGATGAGTCCCCCGATAGAGACATATTCTCAGCTCATAGCTTTAGATCTACCCCCGGGCGAGTTGAAGACTCCATGATTTGGTCAACTGCATCGCGGTCGCGCAGCGTGTGTTGGCGGCGGTTCGACCGCCTGACGTGAGTGGAGGCGCCGGGATGTTTACTGCCACGCGCGAGAGGGCTTGTCACCACGCGCCATCCAGCGTCGGTTCTATGCGTCTATACTCCGTAGCAACTACAACCATCACGATATGCATTGACTCGGGATTGCGCTCTATTTCAGTCCCTCCACCTTCCACACCTTCACCGCTGCATCCGCTCCCGCAGAGGCAATCTTCGTGCCGCCTGCAATCCACGCCACGCCATTCACGCCCTCCTTGTGAGCATTCGACACCTTGAGCCAATCTCCCTGGTTCGTCAAGCTCCACACAAAGACGTTGGTATCCAACGCTCCACTGGCAATGTGGACGTTGTCCTCGTTCCAGGCAATGGAAGTAATCCGGGCCGAATGCGCCGTCCACCGATCCGTGACCACGCTGCCATCCGCGACCTTGTGGATCAGCACGCGGCCACGGGAGTCACCAACAGCGAGCATGGAACCATCCGGTGAGAAAGAAAGGGCGGACACCGGGTTGCTCGATGGCATAAAGTCCACCTTCGGCGACAGGCTGGTCCCGGTAATATCGCAGATCTGGACAGTCGAGTCCTCGCCTCCGATGGCGGCGAGTCCGCCGTGGGCGGCCACCGCGGTGACAGGGAACTTCGGCTTGAACTCGCCAGCTTTCTGTCCGTCCTTGTAGACCTCAACGCTCTCGGTGGTGCCCACCACCACGGTGGCGTCTCCAGCAGCAACGCCCTTAGGCTGTCCAGACAGCTTGGAGGAGGTCCCCGCGTACGTCTTGGCTCCGATGTCCACGGCTCGAATGGTGTCGTCCCAGGCGACACTGTAGATTCTGCCGTTTCCTTCCTTGGTGGGCGTCAAGCCGGCAATGTATGCCGAATGACTGTCCCCGTCTATCTCCTCCGCCGCTCCCGTGGGAACGTCCCAGCTGCACACTCTGCCATCGAAGCTACCCGTCCACAAAGTCTCCTCTCCGCTGCCAGAGCTGTGCCGTGCCAGAGATGTGATGTTGTTCTGGTGGCCCTGCACCACCTGACGAGGCTCGGGGGTGCCTTCGACAAGGTAGTTGAGGTCACCGCTGAGTGACAAACTGATAAGGAGGTTGTCGCTTCTTGCAGGAGGCCAGACCACTCCAACCTGCTGATCGCGGACATTCGTGCTGCCCTCTCCGCCGATGTGCCAGGTCTGCGACGCCTTGCCGGCTTCGACATCCCAGATCTTGACCGTCCGGTCCGCGCTGGCAGTGACGAACTTCCGCGAATCCTTCGCCCACGAAACCGCGAAAATGCTGCCCTTGTGCTCGCCCTCCCCGATCTGGCCCTTGGTCTCTCCCGTCTTGCCGTCGTAGAGCCAGATCTTGCGGTCCGCACCCACACTGGCCAACGTCGACCCGTCCGGACTGAACGCAACCCCATAGATGTAGTTGGTATGCTTGTCGCGGATACCCGTGTTGAACTTGAAGGGTGCGCCATGGTAGAAGACGATGTTCTTGTCGTCGCCGGCAGCGGCAGCGCGCAGGGGGCGCTGCTGCCTGATGGACACGGTGTTGATCTGCTGTGTGTGACCGTAGATTTCTCCAACCGTGTTTCCACTGTCCCACGTGATGCAATGGCCGTAGCGTTGCTTTCCGTTTCCGACAGCGATGATGCGCTGCGAGTCCCCATCCCACGCCAGGTCGTTGATCCTGCCGTTGATGATGCTATACTCGCCCTTTGTGATTCCTTCACCGACGCAGTCCCAGACACGGACTAGACCGGTAACGTCACCGCTCGCGACGTAGAATCCAGAGGGAGAGAAGCGGGCGACGGTGGTTTGCGCCTTGTGTTCGATGTACTGTCTAGCGACTGCGGGGTCATCGATGGAACGGATGAAGATGGATTTGTTGGTCTGGTTGACGTTAGCGGAAGACAAATCGACATTTCTACCAACTTTAACCCAGGAAAAGCCTAGAGCATACCGCATAGGCCAGCCGTTCACCCTTGGAGTCGGAAGACAGCTGGGTAGGCTGACCCCTCGTGGTGGAGGGGCTGGCGGCCCAAATGGAATCTACCCCGTTTAGCCGGATGCCTTTCGTCAGGGGGAGAGGAGGAGGTTACCGTTGACAATTGACATGACTGAACCAGCAGACACAATCAGCAGGGAGGAAAGAGCTGAAACAGGGGAGGCGGGAGGAAGAGGAAGAAGCGGGAGGGTGTGGTGTTTATTTAACAGCGGAGGGATTGACGTATCGGTGGGGACAGCGGGAGTCGCTCTGTCTTTGGCCCTGATCTATAAATATCCAGCATCGAGACGGACAGCACATGATAGAGTATGGAGTACCCAAGAAAGTGGTCGATTCTATCTGAATTGCGCTCAATAAATTACATGTCCAATTCCCCGTCCTCCCAAAGGTGGTTCACGATAATAGTACATAACCCCATAGATGCCTCCTGCAAACTTCAGGAACAGGCTTAGAAGAAAGAACAAAAAGAAACAAGAGCGTCGAGTCCGGTCCTGCCTGCATGATCAACTTGATATCGAGTGAATCTCGTCCCGTGGAGTCTAGAAAAAGTGGCTGCCTCCATCCGCGCGCGCCTTCATCTCGGCGGCCAGAATCTCCGGGTGCTTGTGGACACTGGGCATAAGACCCAAACCGATAGCCCGTCGGATAGCCTTTGCGATTTTCCGTTGGTTGACAGGTCGCAGGCCAGTGGCGCTTCTATGCTTGATACGGCCCATGGGGGTGATGTATTCGGACATGATCGAGAAATTCTGCGACAGACGGCATGGTTAGTAGGGTGATCGGCCGCCCAAGGTTCTCCCACTTGTCCATACCTTGTACAAGTCCAGCGGGTTCATGTTCAAGGAATCGAAAGCGTCCGTCGACGGACTGTACCGCTTCCTCCACTTCTTCATTTCGGCCGGACTCAGATCATGCGGAGCGTAGATATCACCCGCCTTCCAGTCACGAGTCTGGAACTTTTCGAGAACACGGCTTTCCCCCTGAGCCTTCTGATCCTGGAGGAATTTTTGGCGGTTCTGTATCCGACGGCGGCCGAACGTTTTGGGGACTGTTTCGTTTGCGACAGTCAGCGCCTCTCCGACCAATGTTTCCACTTCGACACAATCCTTGTCGAGTTCTATCCCCACAGACAAAAGGAGTGTTACATACCCCGGTTATGTGCGGCATTGCGAGGGACGACGAAAGGCTTGGGAGCCGGAGCCGGAGCAGAGGTGGAATTCCACCGACAGGCGGCCAGCGATCCCATGATCGTGGGCGAGCCGAAGCTCCGCAGAGGAGACCAAGATAAGAGGTGAAGCGCCATGGTGAGAGAGATCCGGCTTCGCTCGGGGCTGGGGCGAAGGTTGGCGAAGAGCAGCTGGAGAGGAAAGAGAGCGAGCGGGAGTGGAGCGCATTCGCGATGGATTTCTTCGGCGCGCCAAGAGCCGCATCTCTCCCGCCGCCAACTTCTTCCCTTCTCTCCCTCCGACTGCTGCCTCATGTCTCCCTAGTCATTGGCACGCCTCCCCATACTATTTTCCCTTTCAGACGGCCATATCGTCTGTCTGCCCCCATGCAGTCCCATCTCACCAGGAGGGTCTTCCGGGCCATCCTCAACAACGAACCGCTCTCCTCCCATTGTCGCAGTCGTTTGCTGCATACGCTCCGGACTCATCGAACTCGGAATCTGATCCTCCCCGGTGCCTACCATGCCCAGCGGCGCAGCTTTTTTGCATTCACCATGGCCCCTCCCTCCGCACCCCCAGCGCCAACGATACAGTCGGAAATCGGATTGAAGCCCATGCGGGATTTGATGAGGGCCTTGAAGTACAAAAGCAGGGGACCCGCCCATGGCGTGCTGGCCAAAGCCTTCCAGGATTTTTTTGTCGCTCGAGCGGATACTCCCGGCGTCATCACGGGCTTCCAGGCCCGTATGCTGGTCGTGACCTGGAAGCATTTGCGGGCTCAGGAGGAGGAGCTAGAACCCGAGGATTGGCAACGGGTTTTCTCAACGGAGAACTTGGAGAACGTGTTATACGTCCTGTCGGAAGCCAAGTGTTTGCCGGAGTCACGCGAAGTGGTCCAGAAAGTCGCCCGGTTCGCGTTCTTGGAGCTCTGTGCGGATCATGGATTTGGCCCAAACCATATTGGCCGCCAGGCCCTCTTGGCCTATATTAACATCCAAGCTCTTCAGGGCAATCCCGAGGAGGCTCGACATGTCGTCGAGAAATTTTGGAATAGATTGCACAAGACTAGCCCCTCCCCTTGGCTCACCGTCATGAAGGGATTCGCTCTGAACAATGACCGACGCCAGCTACGCCGGACCGCTGAGAGGCTGGAAGACCACGGTATCCAGTTTGACTCGACTTCCCACGGACAGTTGGTCAATATTCTGATCAGCCAGGATCTGCTGCAGGCGTTCCAGTCAATCTACGAATGCCCGTTGTCCAAAGGCCAACAGCCGACCCTGGCTACGAAGGAAGCTGCCATCAAGTACGCAATTCTAAAGTCTGAAACGGCTTGGGCCGAACCTATCTTCCAGTCTCTCGCGCAGGCGTCCATCACAGAGACTTTGGAGACTGTACTGCTCTGGCACGCTGCCCATGGAGCAAACGCATCCGCGTTGTCCGAAAAGCTCCAAGGGCTCATTGCTGAGACTCCCGAACTTAACGAGTCTCTCAGCATCGCATGTGTAAACAACCTCATCGAATACGCCAACTGCATCAAAAACCCTCAACTTGCAGCTGATTCCTCGGCGCTGGCCACCGAGTGGGGTCTCGAGCCCGATATGCAAACTCACCAGCTACGGCTCGATTCGTACATACAAGCGGGAGATATTGACCAGACGCTCCGATGTGTGGAAGAGCTCTACGATGTCAACATCATGACCTTCGAAAATCTGCCATTGATGAACAAGCTTATCAAGATGCTCGCTCTGTCAGGACAGGACGATGCCATTTTCGACCGCGTCTCCTCTTTTCTCGATCCAGTATTTGAGAATAACGTGCGTCTCGAAGCCGAAACCCTTGCGGCCCTGACGCACATGCTTCTCTACCGACACGACTGGGAAGGCGCCTCCGAGCTTCTTCGCCCGCGGCTTGCTTCGTATGATGATGAAGAGCGGACTAAAATCCGGGATGCGCTCACAGGGTTCATCACCGACAACACCCAGGACAGCGGAGATGCCTGGGAAGCTTACGGGCTTTTGCAACTAGCCTTCCCGGAGACTGGCGTGAGCATGCGAACGGAGATCATGACTTCGTTCTTCAAGCGGGATAGAAGTGACCTGGCGTTCCTGGTGTTCGGACACATGCGTCAGGCCGAAGACTTCGCCCGACGGCCGAAGCCGGATACCTACGCCCGTTGTTTCCAAGGCCTTGCCCGCACACAGGACGCGCAAAATGTCGAAACGGTCCACAACATGCTCAAGCTAGACGTCGAAGTGGACCTCAACACGCGGCTGCTGAACGGGCTCATGCTGGCCTACGCGGTCTGTGACATGCCCGAGAAGAGCATGGAGGTCTTCCGCGACATTCTCCAGTCTGAGGAAGGCCCGTCGCACAAGACGATCTCGATCTTCTTCAAGCTCTGCGAGAAGCACCACAACGGCGTCCAGGAGGCAATGAAGATGATGAGCAAGGTCAAGCTTTTGGAAATCACTGTTGACCGCCGCCTGTACATGGCGTATGTGGAGGCGCTTGCTGCGCAGTGCGAATTCGATCTTGCTACTGAAGCCCTGGATCAGATGCACAGCGAGATCGGACTCATGCCAAATCGGAACTCGTAAGTTCCCTTCGTCTGAGCACCTTCTCCCCTATGTTTGCTAATCAAGTGTAGGATTGGCCTTCTATACAACGCCATTCCCTATCAATACTGGAAGGATGAAGTCGAAAAATGGGCAAAGGCCAATTATCCGGAACTGTGGGTTCAACTGGAAGAGATCGAACGCACCGAACACGAAGAAGGCCAAAAGTTCAATCTGAACGTGCCGGAAATTACTATTTAATTCTCTCAACTTTGTATATAACATATTCCTGTACCATTTCGTGTCCTTCTGTTGACCAAAATGACCGTTCCCTTACTCAAAAGTATCCTCGCCCTTGCTTTATACGACCTTTTGGGAGTCAGTGAAGCTGAAAATCGACTTCAATGTCTTAAAGCGTCCTGCGGGATCTTCAAACATCACATAGTGGTGGCGCTCGGTGGCCCACGTATTCCATGTGTAGGATAAGATTGCCGGTGATTAGTGTACGCATGCTTATTACTTCCATGTTGGCTTCCTTGGTGGTTAGATTTACAGACTCATATATTGCACGCTGCTGTATATAATGAACCGGCTGGTTTTGTTATAATGACACACCTTCCTATGACGCATTCGTCCATATTCTCAAAGACCTCTAGGGCGAAGGCCATATCGCAACTCTGTGGCATAGACCGCCATGTGGCCAGCGCCCATTGACACCCCAAAACTGCTGAAGTGGCCCAGTCCTACCGTCACTAACACATTGCCAGCGGAGCAGTGCAAGTCGCGCTCTCCTTCACACCTGACTGTGCTATTCCCTGAGTTATAATATTCCTATTACCATTATAAAAAGCTCTGCCAGACAAGAAGCGGGAAACGCACTATACCGTAATGCTTAAAGTCATTTGGGGGTGCGACGTACATGTTCTATACCAACGGTCAATAGTAAGCAGCATGCTTCAAGAGTTGGGTAGGAGAATAAGACGAACAGGCACGCCATCCCCGGCACTATTCCCCCTTAACATCGTCCCATTCTGCCGGGCTCCAAATGCAGCAAATGCTTCATTGCCGATTGGAAACACAGCAAGCGCAGTACTTTTTTATCTTCTTTCCTGGGAAATTCGGCGCCAGCACAATATATGAAAGATAGGTGAGAGATCCTCCGAGGGAATGACCTGTCGATTCAAGCATCGAACTTCTGTGAGGACATCATCGTGCACAGAAGACCAGGACTTATATATGCCGTTCATGGTGATTGCATTTGGAGGAAAGTTCACCGCGGATAGATTGGGAGTTCCGGCTTGGTATCGACATCGGGCGAGGAGGTTCTGGGCTGATATATCGACTTAGTTTGAGGAACATTTAGTTTCCTCTAAAAATTAACGGCTGATTGATCCTCGCATGGTCATCGCTATAGTCTTCTGTTTACTCGAGGACCCCACAAAGTCTTGGGTGTCGGATACGGAAGAACTAACGGGCTTAGTTATGGTAACATCGAACCCTCTATCGGAACAGCCAGCATAGGCTGCAGATGCGAGCAGTGCGGATCTGTGAAGTTCACTCCAAGTACTATGGTCTATATCTGATGTTAGGGGTTTCCAGGCTGTTGGGTATACATCGTAGCAAACCTGGAGTGGCTCGGCCTATTCAGGCCGACGCAAACGCCGAAGTTAGAAGCAGCATTGTCCATATACTTGTTAAACCCATAGTGGCTGTATTGTTGGGATACGATACAGATGAGTGGGTCAATTCGTTAGTCTTGGGAATTGTAGGCATTGTCATGATGGCGTTTAGCTAGCGTCATGTTCACCTGGTGCTCGGATATACAAGGCTGAATTAGTGTAAGGCATATCTCTGGATAAGATATTATTAAGTCTATTTTCATCTGCTGATCAAGTTTGACAGTTCTCCATGCGCAGACACAGCAGGTAGAAGGTAAGTTCTGCTCTCAAAAAGCAACCATAGACTATGTGGCTATCTGTGTGACATTTCATAATCCTCCCATTTCTCAGCTGTTGTGGTTCATAGTAGCAAACATGCCTCGCCAATAAAAAGGCCTATTTGCCCACCACTGATACATAACCTTCAACATTCCTACATCATTCTCTCAATAACCCGTATCCTCTTCTGCCTCACCTTAATCCCATCCTCTATCACGACCCAAGGAGCTTCGCACCTATTTCGATCCTGCCATGCCAACCCTCTCCGGAATCTACACCTCCTCCTCCGGCCAAGTCCTAGGCATCAATGACCAAGACGAGCTGATAGTCCTCCCTAGCGGCCACGAGCCTGCCAGTCTACGCACCGACGCCGAGTTTTGGCTCTGTCGCGGCGATGGAGTAAGTGACGATGCAGACAGCAACCCACACGTTCAGACTAACGAAGCTTCACGTGGCACCAGTCAGCAGGCAAGTTCGGCGACCCATCCAAGGTCCGTGGGACATTTGCATCCCCTCCCTTTAAACTCCTCTGACGACTGGATCTCTTCAGGTGAGACTGCGTAGCCAGGGGGAAGAGTATCATATTTGGGTCGAGACACGCGGATTCAGCGACGGCAGTAACGAGGTAAGAAGCGCCCCTCAACAAGGACCGTTACGGCTGACCGGGAACATAGTATGGGCTGGTGGTCATACCGCCCGGACAGGAGTATAGCAATCGGTTCCTGGCCGTCAACAAGCGAGGCGAGTTGGAGATCCTGGACAGCTGGACGGATGAAGCGAAGTTCCGGTGCGTTGAGTGAAGCAGCCGAGTGGTTACAGATATGCATGCTGCGTTCTGGACTTTCTTTAAGCTTGGTTCTATATGCAGGACACGTAACTGATCCTCCATGCATAACTCCGTTATCCCACTGTAATAGTTCGTCGGGCACACTCTGGGCTACTGTCCGTCTTGATAGGGTGCTATAGTAGACAGATAGTGACTTGACACTCTCTGTTTAATTTCGTAAGATGATTCGAGGGCTCAACAGTATCTCTGAATATTTCTGTCGGCAATATTTGATAGTGGAAGTGTCGATCTCTGCGCATTTGCGTTCTACAGTCTGACCCTGCATGCATACTTCCACCATAATTACCCGCGATCTATGATAGGAGACACACCGACATTTTTACAGTTGGCATTGGTAGGAGATCAATGATATAAAACGTAAAACGTTCCGGTCTGCCTGTCTGTCGTGCATGAAACCGGATGTGACACCCAGGAACAGCTGCACTGGGATCCATATCCGCAAACATATAATGCAACATGACGACTTCAAGGGGCATAACACCACAACCCGAGTAAAATTATAGAAGATCGCCATCAAAGGCCGAGAAATAGATCTTTCACTGACTAAGTGAACTTACGCTCAGACCATTATCCACATCGCATCTACAGTACTATCAAACTAGTACCTGGCCGGTACCTGGTACACCGCCATCGTCAGTTAGAGACCACCATCGCATATCATCCCATAAATCCACCCATCTACCAGGAAGGATCTTCAGCCAGAAGCATGATCCACAAGCCAGGGCAAAACACAGATGAATCTCAAGGGTGGCATACACACCGAACATGTTGACGTCACGTTTCCGGAAATGTCACATAAGAGCTCAACGTCCGCAGCACCACCGCAACAGTCTCTCGCAATCCAATCACTCATGCATAATCCCCCGTGTTCTCCCGCCAGAACGACACCACCACTGACCCCATGGCCTACGTCCCATTCGCGCCGGGCGCGCCACGCCCGAAGAAGGTGATCTCGCTCAGCTTCTACCGCACGGGGTCCCTCTCGCTGAAGACGGCCCTCACAACCCTGGGATACCAGAACGTCTTCCACGTGATGGACATGGCCGACTCGCTCGACAAATGGGCGGGGCTCGACGCTGCCGTTAACGATAATATCGCCTGTATCCCGTCCTACACAGGGCGCACCTGGACACGGCGCGAACTAGACACCTACTTCGGCGCCTGCGAGGCCATCACCGACATCCCGCAGCTGATGGAGCCGCTGCTGCGCGAGTACCCCGAGGCGCGGGTGATCCTCGTGCACCGCGACTTCGACGCCTGGGTCAAGAGCTTTGAGGAGACCCTCCTGCACCCGTCGTCCGGCGGCTTCCTGGCCTGGCTGTCCGGGACGCTGCTCGAGCCGCTGCTGGGCCTGCGCGTCAGCCAGATCAACTGGAACCTGCATATGGGCCTGCTGGGGGTGTGTGACCTGCGCTTGGCCCGTGACCGGGCCGTCCTGCGTGCGGCCTACCGCCGCCATTACGATGCGGTGCGGCGCTTGGTGCCGCCGGAGCGGTTGCTGGAGATCGATCTAAAGGACCTGCGGTGGGAGCCGCTGTGCGAGTTTCTGGGGAAGGAGGTGCCGGATGTGCCGTTTCCGCGGCTGAATGAGTCCCGTGTGTTTCAGGCTTGGTTCCGCAATTTTCATCGGTATACCCTCAAGGCGGGCCTGTTGAAGCTTCTGGTCCCGGTTGTCGGGGTGGTCAGTGTGGCCATCCTTGGTTTGTGGGTGATGCGCATGAGAGGGTCGATATGATTTGCATGTAATGGATGGGAAAATACAATATGGCATCAGTCAGTCGTGTGAGACTGTAAGTGGACGCACGCTACTAAGAGGCACGCACGATACGAAGTATATAGGACGGGAACCCTATATAGAAGCTCAACCCTCCAGCACCTCCCACAACTACATAATCCCACAACCATGCGGAAGGATGAATTGGTTTCGCCAGGGGACTTGTCGCTCGTAGGCTTCTTCCTTCATTGCCTCTTATGAACTGCACATGTTCTATGCAACTAGCGCAAAAAGCCAAACAATTTATTATGCTAATTACTCGTGACTTTTCTGTATCCCATGCCTATGGACATCCCTCATTAATAGTCGTAACACTGCCTATAGCAGTAAACATCACCACATCTATCTAGGTCGTTCATGCCTTCGATTGAGAAAGACGCTTGGTCATACTGTAGTCACAGTCAGCAACTGAATCGCACCCCAAAGTAGAAGGCTACTCACAAGTCAAAGAAAGAGAACTGGCTAGGGCTGCTACCATACTCGTACACAAACCGACTGGCCAGGTAGCTGCCAAAGATTGCCCGTAGATAGTTCTCGGGAACCTATGCACCGTTAGCGAAGTATTGATGGATCGTGGCGTTCCTACTTACCCGCTGGAGAATCGTGTCGAGGCCAATCTTGTCCAACAGAAGCTTGGGAAGAGCATCATTGAGGACGGACCGGCGCAATTCGCGGTTATCCCACAGCTCCGTCTCTTGAAGCTCTTCGTCGAGCTTGGTGATGGCCACGCTGAGACGGTCACTCAGCACGCTGCGGAGCACACCGGTCTGCTCGTGTTCCCGCCAGATGGCCTCGAACTCGAGAGTCGCGTTCTGTTTGATGACCTCCTGTACCTGCTTAACATACTCGTTGTAGAACTCCGGCGCACTGCCGTCCTCCCGGATGCACATGTTCTCCACGAACTCCTTGTCGTCGAAGGAGAGCGACGCCAACACTTCCAAGGAAGACGAGGTCACACCACCCTTGTTGGCCGAAGCATCCTTGAATAAGATACACCCCGCCCGCTCAAGACGGAGCTTGCTATCTTGGGTGATGAACAGGTTGGCACCCTCGACGATGTATGGGATGATGGATTTGCCATCCTTGATCAGCTTGCCGACAGTGGAGAGATCGATCGATTCCGGTCGTCCACCACAAGGAACGAACGTGTCATACGACTGGTCCCGGCGGAGATGGAAAGTATTGCGGAAGATCATCCCGTTGTGAACCAGCTCGCCATTTGGCAGCTTGACATTGCTCTCGTCCACCAGGACACGGTACCCCTGCGGGGAAAGCTTGGACAGGTTGAATTCGGAGATGGTCACCCGCTTCTTGGCAAGCCGAACGAGTTCCTCGTGGTTGAGTCCCTGAGGGTCGACAATGACACCAGACCCGTCCACGATAGCCGTGTATTTTTCATTGGCGAGAAGGATCTCGTTAGATCCCAGATCACCATCCGGCCCGCCCGTCTGCAGCTTGCGGATGGTGGAGGGATCGAGTTTCAGCTTGCGGTAGATACCGAGCACGTACTGACGAACCGACAAGGTGGTCATGCCGTACGTATCGTGAGGGATACCGCCCAGCTTGGGGCTCTTGCCGGTGAAGAAGGACTTCCACCAAGGCGCACCTCTGTTGCGAGCATGCTCCGTCGCCCAGTCAACCAGTTCAGCGGTGTTCTCATCAGGTCCCATGAACAGGATCTCATCCTTGCCGTGCAGATCGACAATGGGATCCTTGATACCCGGACTAGCCGGGGGAAGCAAGAGGTCAAGGATACTGTCGATGTACTTCTCAAAGGCGACACGAGCCTTGTCCTGGTGGTCCACGTCAAGCAAGATCACACCCTTGGCACCACCTTCGGGGATATCCTTGTTCTTGCGCTGCTGCGTGTTCGCAAGGTTGTAGTTCTCATCGAACAAGGACCGCGCGTTGATGCTGTACGCTTCCTTGTTTCTGCTCTTCACGATTCGGATACCGCCACGGGCGATGTCGCGGAAGCGGAGGTGGAATCCACGGAACTCCGAGCTAATAACGAGGAACATTCCATAGAGCCGCTGAGGGTACTCATGTTCCGGGAGGAACTCAGGGTTGAGCCGGAAACTGAGACCCACCTTGGTTGGGGTGAAGAAGTTGGTCTTCAGGATCGAGGCGTTGAACACGCGGAAGGCGCTCATGACCATCTCGTCATGCTCATTGGCAGTGGTGCTCGAGATGAGCTGCTTCAAGCGGTGTCCATCCAAGACCTCATCCACCTGCAGACGAAGGTAACTCAACGTGGGCAGGAAGTCATCCTCGGCCGGACCGGCAGTCTGCACATAGTGGGTGTTGGCGAAGTCCAGGTAGAGCTTGTGGATCAGCTCCGGGTACTTGTTGACGATCTCAGAGATGTAGTCGGAAGTGAAGGTTTCAGTGCGCAGACGCTTCTTGATCTTCGCCAGCAATTCAGCGTGGACGCTGTTGTTGGAATCCAGAAGGTCCGTCAAGGAGGTGTACTCCGAGCCCAGGCGGTTGAGGAACTGCTGAACGAACACCCAAGCACAGTGGGCATAGATCGTTTCCTGCAAGCTGAGACGACCACTGGCAAAGTGGTGCTGGAACCGGTTCTGGGGGATACAGTACAGCAACGAGACCTCCTTGATGATCTGGTGGATCGCCGCCTCGATGGGCGGATACTTGGAAGCAATCTCGGCATCAGCCAGAGGACGCAGGTAGAGCGAGATAACGGTGATGCCGTTGGAGAAGTTCTCCAGGTACTTCCGCGAGCTGGTCAAGCGATAGTAGTGGTACAGATCGGAGAGAGCGCTGAAAAGACCCATGGCGGATCCCTGGCGGTAAGCGATAACGAGTCTCTTTTCACGGCTCTTCTCAATCTCGAACATCTCGATGACAGGGCCGGAACGGTTGACGGCATTGGTGATGATCTCCTGGTAGACTGCCTTGGTGTTGGCCGTCGCCTTTTGCAGGAAACGCTTCTCACCGATGATGTCAATGTTGGTCTCGTTAGGACCAGGGTTGGGATTGGCAAACTGGCACTTGTAGACGAAGTAACAGCGCAGCTGCTGACCATCATCACCAGGAATCGAGGTGGGAGAACGGAAGGTCTCCACGCGATAGCTGTTCTGGGGAGTGGAGTTGTTGATGTACTTCCGGTCAATTCGCTGCTCGTAGCGGGGACCGTCCACCGAGGCGACACCGGGCTTGCTGGTATCAATGTAGACGGCGTGGTCCTCAGCTTCCTTGTCCAGACGAATCTCGAGCTTCTTGTCATCCCGAGCATAAGCCGCAACCTTGGCGGCGTAGAGGGACAGGATCTGAGTGACAATGGCGTCAACCGATTCGGTCTGGAAGTAGGTATCGTCGATGCCGAGCTGGTTGTAGAACCACTCGGTCTCCCCGACGACGAATTCACTGGGGAGGAAACCCTTGGTCTCCAGCTGGTCCATGACTGGGAGTGGTCAGTAGGTGAAGGAATCAATGCATAGACGTAGCGGGCTGTCCTACCTTGTTCCATCTGCTTTTCTTTGCCCTCAAACTTGGCGGCCACATAGCCGGGATCTTCTTCAGACAGGATGCGATGCTGACCGCCACCGGGGATGCCCAGGTGAGTGGGCTGGGGGGACGGCTGACGCACGTTGGGGCCGGTTACATTGTCGAAATGTTTGTTGTGAGGGTGTCTCTGGAAGCCGATGGGGGTGCCTGTCCCGGAGGAGGCGCCCTCATTGCTCCCAAACAACTTGGGGCCTGGACGGACAGGCAAGACATTGTTGCCATTGACCTGACCGTCCGGTCGTGGGGATGAAGAGGCGGGGGACACCATGATGTGGAGGTGGGGGGAGAAGGAAAGCGGAGGCGGATTCAGAGGGGTAAAGACCGAGAGAGGTAGAGACGGAGAAAGAGAGAGAAGTCTTTTATAGCAGAGGCGTCAGTCATTAGCGAAGGACGAGCGGTTCTGCGGGAAGCATGTGGCGTTGGACCCAAAGATAGGACGGGGATTGAGTTTTGGGGGCAATCAGGACAGGCGAACAAGGGGGAGATAAGATAAAGAGAGTCGAGGGTGGTGGCGCATGAGAGAGGGGAGAAGTCTAGAGGAGAGGAGAGGAGAGGGGAGGAGAAGTGTAGAGAGAGAGAGAGAGCTTACCGCTCATGCACTGTTATCTAAACTTGATACTGCAATGACGACAGCCAGAGGAAGGTCGCTTAGTCACGGCCATGCACCGACACCGGTAGGAGAACAGTAAAGAGGAATCGAATACTCCGAAGAATCGTGAATAATCGAATAATAAAATCGAGTAACAGCAATGACACATTCCCAGACAGGGCTTTATATAGTTTTACATCACCAACCCCAAGCAGCCGGTGCTATGCGATCGGCCAGGAACGGGCACCGGTCCGGGGCAGCAACGATTCGAGACTGCGCTGATCCACCGCCATCCCGGTCACGGTGGATCAGGATTCTTTATTAAAGAAACCGACTCCTCCTACGCAGGACTATTGTACGTGTGCACGTTTGGCTGTGAGAAGACAATGTTATAGATTCTTTTTACTTTTCTATCTACTCCGTACCTCTCCTTCTACTCGATCTGTCCATCTTCGATGTACTGCGTAGTAAATCCGGGAGGGATGGGCTGCCCAATCCGGTTAGTGCCCTGAGGCAAAAAGGGAAAAAATACCGCAGGGAACCACCGTGATTGGCCAGCGCTAATTTTGGAACTGAAAATGTCTTTTTCTTCAGGAAAAAACTGCCTCCAGAGGGAGAATCTTGCCAATATCTCGACCAGCATTACGACTAGACATACCTTACTATACCTGGGTATTGATACTATAAATATTATATATACAACTACCGACCAGGTCGCTCAGCTGATGGCAAACAAGTAAGAATAGACCGATCAGGTGTCAATGAGTCAGCTGACACAGCCATCCCCCGACTCCACTTAGTAGGGCTGTAGGTTTCGAATGCGCATTTTGGTGTGTCATCGTGGCTAGTGACCTGCAAATCATCGCCGCCAGAGCCCGCATGCCATGAGAGACCGCAGGTTTCTCCTGCGTAATGAGGGATTAGAAAATGCCTCAAATTTCGTAACGGGTACCGGCGTTGACAGTCGGAGTATGCAGCGGACCAACAGATCACCCCTGCCGGAGATGATTCTCAGGTGGTGTCGATGCCATAGTATATGTACTCCGGAGACTGCAGTCCCTCTCAGACTCTATACTGCGTATGCTCTCGTCTCCGGGGTAGCATCGATATCCAGAATACAGCACAGAACCATCGCGAAGGTTCCTAGCAGAAATTTCATACTGCGGGGTTAGTCAATCCCAACACCACGATCCGTACCTGGATCAGCCCCTACCTCTTAGTGACTTGCGGGGTGATACCCGCCCTAGTCCCCCGCCATCCTAGCCTTCCCATCACGCAAAGACAGCAGGAAAGTAAAAAATCACGCACTCGCAACCCCAATCCTCTCTCCCCATGGGACAAGCTCGCCGACACGGATATCCACCCGACAAATCTTCAGGCGGGGGTGCATTGTCCTTCGGCAGCATCTCCCGTGGTGCCTTCGGCGTTCAAACTTTTTCCCCCCCACGACCCAACCAGCGGCTCCCATGTGGACTCCACCGTCGAACATCCACATGTCTTTTCCCTGTCTCGATGGGCCTGTATGAGGTAATCCCATCCCCAAGGGGCATCGTGATATCCACCTGTCGACACTGTGCATCCGAATGGGTAAGGTGGTTCCGAGAATATCGCAATATCGTCACCCCATTCGGTTATGCAATGACGTATGTCGGGATCTCCAGCCCGAACAACAGGTCCAGACTTCATGACAGCTGGACAAGGCCAGGCAGGCACAGGCAACACGGGTCAGAATCTATCCTGTGACGGGGCGCAGGCGGCCTCAGCTGGCAGGTATTTGCGGAATTGGCTGCCCTTCGTATTCGTCGCAAAGATTGTTCAGCCCTGTGTTGTCTGGTTGGTATCTGATCTCAGTGTCGGTGTATCAAGGTTAGACCTAGTCAAATCACCTCATCGGAATATCTTTCTGGTCAGTGGAGTGATTGACATGATCCTACGCCTACATCCTATCTGTCCTTTGTTGGACCGATTGGAGTAGGGAGTAGATTTCTAGTAGAGGGTGTTTATGTAACCCAAGGACCCGTGGAGCAAGTAAGCCAACTATGCTGGTGAGCACGGATTTCTTCGTGACGGACTCCTTAGGAGTCAGGCTAGGGGTGTGACTACTGCCGGGGCCTATCAGAGTAATAGGAAGAAATAGACTGAATGGAATGTCCATCTAGATAACGGTTGACAAAACTACCATCGGGGACGAGGTCGGGGTATTTAGCTTGGTCCTGGCCCATGTATATATAGAGATTGGCGCGGCAGATGCCAAGTCGATGAGCGGCTTATTGCCGCCGCTATTGGTATGCTTAGGATAACCAGATTAAATCTATCCTGCCAGTGGATATAGTTATGATAAAGAATAGGGGTTTGTGAATTGGGAATGGATATGAGCCTACTATCTACACATGTACGCCGGATGTTCATTCAGCCCGCAGTCGGACAGCTCTGCTTGCTGCGTGGCATGCCTGAACGATCCGACATCCACAGCCTTGACTTACAATGATCTTTATAGGATCATGAGTTGGCAGCTGCAGGTAAAACTGTCAGCTCCCAGCTCCAGCTTAAGCCTCATGCTGTGCTGTTTAGGGCACACGCATGATGTTTGTCTAGGGCGGGTTGATGCCCTAGCAGAGAAATGGAGGCGACCGGGGAAAAAAGAAAAGAAAGCGATAAGATACCGGCGTTCTAGAAGTTCCAGGGGAAATTGGAGGATAAAGGGAGGCTTGGCAGCCAACGGATACAGATGAGCTGTCCGCAACTAGCGGTGAAAGGTGTTCCGGGAGTGGAATCGATGGGTCGAATCCACCCTGGAGGAGCGGATGAAACGACTAGAGGATGATGTGGTGCGCAATGGATCAACAAGGGGGAAGCACTCTTTTGTCTTGCACGATTTCTCCTTCCTCCCAGGACCGGATTCCGTTCCGGATGTGCCAGTGGCAGAGGTAGGACAAGCATAACGGACGGATAACCTGGACGAGAAGGTGTACTAGGAGAGTCCCGCGTACGGAGGAGAGTGACAAGAAGGAAACGTTAGGACAGGTGGACGGGTGTAACCGGTCTGCACTGCCTAGTGATTCGATGATCCATCTGACACGGAGGAAATGGAATGAACCTGTTCCGTGTGATAACCCCAGAGACCGACTAGGAAGCTAGCTAAGTGCCTAGCCCCTGGATACGGAGTCGTTGGGGACAAAAGTACGGCCCTTTTGGGGAATGATAGCAGGCCCTGATTCGGGCATGACTGCACTGTGTGCCTGGAAAGGAGGTGGTGAGTTGGCCGTTGCTTTGGAAGGGGCAACAAAGACGCCCGAAAAGAAAAGTAAATGAAATGAAGGAAACAAACGAGCTGATACTCCGACAGTGTGGTCAGCCCCAGAAGATCGCCCCGGTTCGAAGGAGGAATGGAAAAGACTTTGGCCCCGGAAATCCGGGAAATCCCCTGCAGATTCATCTGGACGAGATCGACGGAGTACCGCGTAGGAGTCTTGCCATAGACATTCTTAACAATCAATTCTACATCAGAGAAGAGAATAGAATAAAAACAACGACAATAGAATAAAAATCAGAATCAAAAACAAAAAGATTGAGAAGAACGAGAAGAATGAGAAGAGGAAGAAGAAGAAGAATAACCAAATAAAATGGTGGGAAAAAATAATCCCCACACCCCTAACTCCCAAACTTCCCCGGCTTGCAGGTTCCCCAGTTTCCGCCCTTCCGTTCCGTCGGTCGTGGCAAGCATGCAGCCTCAGATACCCGAATGAGGGACTGACCGAGGGAAAACAAAAAAAAGGGCAGGGCGAGCTGGACTGGGGGCCGATCAACAAACAAGTCGACTAACGATTCCTTCCTGCCTGGGATCCGGACCGAAAGGGATGATGCGTGTTTGCTGGGACACCTAATCGTCTTTAATAACCCCTAGATCCCCGGTATATAGAGCCCCAACCCTCTCTATCGGTCAGCCCCGTCCTGGTCGACTTTTTTCCCTACCTGTTCTCCTTCTTGGTTCCCTGGGACTCCTCACCGTCCGTCCGAATAGATTCTCCCTGTCTACCTTACTACTCCTAACCGGTTCTTGTTCGTCCTTCCGTGGATTACATCACCACCGAGGTTAGTCCATCTTCACTCTTTTCCACTTCAGATCAGAAAATCCCTTCACATGTACGGAGTCACTGGGCTTCTATCTCCCGGGGATTCCCGCAACAGTTCCACGTCTCCTTCTTTCCGACAACTCCAAAGCCGATGTATGCTTATCAGCTAACAGCAATAAGAACACGCCTCAAACCCAGTCTCCGCCGCGGCGTCTACTTCCAATTTCAAGAAAGTGCAAGAAACTGCCAGCAAGGGGCCTTCTCTCCGCCAGAACAGGACACCACCCTCACTCACAATGTCCACCCCCATCTCCTCCCATCCGCCCACCCGGCCAACACTCCTCACCCCCTCGACCTTCACCCAAGACATCTCGCGGGCCATCCTCGCCTCCTCCCAAATGCCCAAATCAATCGACGTTGAGCCGCATCCGCACCTGGGCCTGCAGTTCCCGCCACCACCACCGCCGCCGTCGCCCGTGGAATCGAGAAGCCCGCATACCCTATGGGGATCGATAGATGGGAACCGGGCCTAAGCACTGCTGCCTACATTGGATGATGGGTGTCTTGTCTTCAACTGTTTATTCGACTCTGTTACCGGGCATCTGCGTCGATCGGATCATTTGACATTGCGTTTTGTTCTTTAGCGGGCCGCTTCTTCTGGTTCTGGGATTTCTCATTGCTTTGTTGGCCAACATATCGGACGGGAAAAGCATCTTTCATGATTTAATACTCCTATAGGATAGCGGATACATTCATCACAATATCAGAATCTACCACCTTGCTTCCATCAATCCCATTCACCGTAGCAACAATCAATCAACCAAGATATAGTTCCGGATGAATCATCGATCAAGAGGATCTTTCCGGCTTTCGGCCGGGCCATCATCACATGGTGATGACGCCACTCGCCCTGGGAGGCCGTCCAGACCGGTTCGCAGGGTGGGTCAACGCGCGCACATCCTGGGAGCTCTGGACGTCAACGCAGCCGAGGTGTTCCGGTAGATCGCGAACCAACTTTCCGGGCGTGTTGGTTGCTCGGCAGGAGTGGTCACGTGATCCCATGTGCGGAACGCAACCGGCGCTGGGAGATTCCTCGGGGAGGCGGTGAAGGGAGGGGAAGAGAGGAGGGAACACAGGATGGCTGGGGAGGGCCCGATGACCATCCTGCATGATGACTATGTAGAAAAGCGCAGGCCGTAGGCACGGGGCCCGGTCAGCGGTGCTGGGGGTTGGACGAGTCCATGTCCTGCTGAGTCTGGCTGCCGAGCTGCGCGTAGAGCTCCTCCAATCCGGCGATGGCGTCCGGGTCGCCCTGCGCGGCGGCGTCGTTCAACCGCTTGATTTCGGCGAGTTGTTCATCGGTGCGGGCCCAGCCGCGCAGTCGATCCTCCAGGTTCTGGGGGCGTTTCGCGGTACTGAAGACGGTGCGGACGGGGTCGGATTCGCCGCGGGCCTGTTTGATCTCCTTGAGCTGCTGGAGAAAACGCGTCTGGTTGGTCTGACGGGAGAGATGAGGGGGTGGTGGTCCGGTGGTGGCAGCGGTGGTGGATGGGTGGGAGTCTTGCGCGGCGGCTCCTGCGCTGGACAGCAGATTGGCTTTGCGGCCAAGGAGTTTGACGCTGTTGGCGGCGATGAGATCAAAGTCCGGACCACGTTTTAAAGGGGTAGTAGTAGTGGTGGGTGGGACAGTGGAGGTGGAGGAGACCGGTTCGGAGTCCGGATCAGGATGGGCGAAGAACAGCTCGGTGCCCAGTTGGTCGGCCCAAGTGCAACTGAAGATTTGGTTCTGGTAGGAGACGATGGGGTTGGGGGTATGTAGACCGAGGATTTGGAGGGGATCGACGGGGGGATGATCGGATTCTGCGGTGATGGTGGTGGTGGTGGTGGTGGTGGCAGTAGTAGTAGTGGTGGTCAACGTGGGCTCGTTGTCGTCGTTTGTGGTGGTGGTGGACGGATCGGTGCGCCGACGTGCAGGACGGATGGGACCGTGGTGGGAGGTCAGGTCGAGGTTGAGATAGAAGGAGTCAGAGTGCTGGAGATCGTATTCATACTCGTAGTCAGAGTCGGAGTCGTATGGGGAGGCGGAGGGGGGGAGCATGGCGGGATCGACGGCGAGCATTGGCTGCATGATGGATGAAGCGAAGTTGAAGTAAGAGGCGGAGAGTGGGACGGATAGATGAATGATCGACGGCGATCATATCACCATGATCCTTCTCTTCTACATTCTATTTATTCTCGATGATTTCTTCATAATTCTCTTCTCTGGTTTCTTCATAATCCATTCTATTCTCTCCGATTGCTTCATAATCCCATTCTATCATTCCGTTACCGTTCTCGTCCCCGATTCGCATGCATCCGTCATCTCCATTATCTAATCCCCTTCCGTCGCTCCCGGTCTCTCATTCTCACTGGACAATTGCTGCCGTCTTGTTTGTTTCTTCTCTTCCTTCTGACCCGGACTGCCGGCTTTCTCAGTTATGCTCGCATTCTCCACTGCTGTTCTCGACCGTTGCTGACCCTTTTTGCCGCCGTGAGATCCGCTTATAACCATGCTCTCCCCTCCGTCCGTTCGAACCGCTCGTCGGCTTCTCCCGTTCCTGTGCGCTTGCTCGCTGGCCTTCTGCCTCACTGCCGCTGCTCCCGGATCCCCATCCCCATCCCCATCCCATGAGGCCTATGAATCCTATGAATCCTATGAATCCTATGAATCCCATCCGTCTCCGACTCCCTCCCCTCTAGACGCCTTCGCTAGTCTATCCCCCGCCGCCGCTCTCCAACCCGTCGCTGGTGGCCTGTCCCCCGCCAATTCATCTGACCTCCAGCCCGGTTTCGGTCAGCAGATGATCCAGAAAGCCGGTGCCGCCGTTGTCATCCTGACCTCGCTGATCGCCTATGTCTCGGTGAACAGCCTGGTGCGGTCGGCCAACCCGTCCGCCTTTGTGTGGTACGACGAAGATCGTGACGAACCCGCCTGGATCGACTCGTCGCGGTCATGGCTCGATCGGAAGGCCTGTCGGTGGTTAGGGCTCTGCGGGACCGCCCATTTCCGACCCGTCCGCCCCCGCTTTGGGCACCGCCGGCCCTCTGCCGCCCCCGAAGACCCTTCCAACCCGCCCGCCAACAACTCCGCCTGGCAGGCCTTCTGGTCGTCCTCCGATCCTACCGGCAATGACTCCAACCGCATCCCTGACTACGTCTTTCACTACGCCCCCCTCGTCCATCTCTTCTCCGGCGAGCAGTTCTGGCCCGGCGACATCGCCGAACATCTCTACCACACCACCCCCACGCTAAACTACACCCCGATCCAGTCGCAGTGGCAACATCCCACTCTGCAGGATCTAGACCTCCTCAACCAGTGGCAAAACGGTCGCTTCGTCTTCCTCACCAGCAATGACAATGTCGAGGATCGCCCCCCATGGATGGAAGGCGAGAAAAACGTGCCGACTGCCCCGGCCTCCGACGAGCTGAACTATCGTCAGGGCCGGGTGGACGGCGATCACCCGGATGATCCGCCCGAAGAACGCGTGCGCTGGTACGACTCGGCGCATGCCCCGCCGGACGACAACGACAACGACAGCGACCACGACCCATCCGCCGCCGAAGGCCTCACTCCCGAGGCACTCGGCTACCTCCGTCCCGGCGATCGAGACGCCGAGCGAGTCCATTGGGAGCTGCGGAAACGCTACGAGGGCCATTCGCCCGTGGGGGCAGGAGACAAGATCGGGGGCCGCAGCGATGCGCCGGCCGTGCTGCTAGTGATGGACAAGGGAAACGGCATCGTGGACGCCTTCTGGTTCTACTTCTACAGCTTCAACCTCGGGAACGTCGTGCTGAACGTCCGCTTCGGGAACCACATCGGCGACTGGGAACACTGTCTCGTGCGATTCCACCACGGGAAGCCCAAGGCGCTCTTCTTCAGCGCCCATTCCGCCGGCGAGGCCTACAGCTATGATGCCGTCGAGAAGATCGGAAAACGCGTGAGTCCTTCCCTTCCCCCCCCTTCCCTTCTACCCACCCACAGCTAACGGTACCCTCCCAGCCCGTCATCTACTCCGCCATGGGCACCCACGCCATGTACGCCACCCCCGGCGTCCACGACTACATCCTCCCATGGGGTCTCCTCCACGACCAGACCGACCGCGGGCCCCTCTGGGACCCGCTGCTAAACACCCACTCCTACACCTACGACTTCGACAACGACACGCTGCGCGCCTCATCCGTCAGTCCCAACTCCCCTACCGAGTGGTTCTACTTCAACGGCCATTGGGGCGACAAATTCTACCCGCTCGGCGACCACCGACAGTACCGCTTCGCCGGCCAGTACCACTACGTGAACGGCCCGCTGGGGCCGCGCTTCAAGCACCTCAACCGCCGGAAGGTCTGCCAGGGGCCCGACGACGCGCCCTGCATCATCAAGAACTACATCTGGGAGAAGAAGCGGGCCAAACGGTGGGTCAACAACGGGCCTGGCGATGTCCACGTCTAGTCTGCGTGCCTCAAGTCATTTCCCCGGCAGAAAAGAAAAAGAAAAAAGAAAAAGAAAAAAAGACGAGTATCTATGAAGAGCGATGATACCAGGCGTTGGGTATTCTTTCCTTCCATTCCGTTCTGCTCTGCTTTGTTTTTTTGGTGCTATATCGTTGGATATACCCCCTTTGTTTCGTCGATTGGCTGTTTCTATTTCCATTGACACGGCCGGTTCACGATAGACCGGAGGCTTCCCGCGGATGACGGGATAGCTGATGAGACTTATGATTTCCAAGACGATACATGCCGATGCTACAAGATGGGCTGGAGTAGCAGGGACGGAGTTTGCGGGTTCGTTCGGTTGAGACTCACTCTCCTTTGACGTGACTTTCCTTTGCTTTGATTTTCTACCCTATATCCCTTCTCCTTTGTCACCGTTCCTTACATATACCATGCTGTTTCCATAGACTATGACTCTCCGTTCAATCCGAATACATCGTGCTCTACAACCAAAACACATGGAAGCAAATGGCCATCAATTGACTACAGTACCTACACAACAAGTAACACAACACAACATCCCCTGCGCTGCTATTACATACTCAATCGACCCCGGTGAAAAGCGAAACAGAAAGGGAAAGGATATAGAGATACGACAATCAGACAAGACGCAAGAGACCTGCGCGTAGAAACTAACTCCATGGAAAGAGAGGAAAAGAAATCCGCGCAGCAGCTGTTGATATCTCCAGAAAAATAAAGGAATGGCCTCGGGTTCATAAAGAAATCAAGATCAAAGAGACAGCCATGGATCCTGGTCAGAAATTCCATCCCAATTGCACGTCAAAACGCCAAACCAGACAGGCGAACCAGGGAATGACAGAAGAAAGAGAAGCAATTCGATGCAAAAACAAGGGAATCAACACCCAATGGAGGTATTCCGGCCTAGCGACAACGCCAACTCAAAGCAAGCTCAATAGAGGTAATTAGAAACTCGAAAGCAAAAGAAAATCCAGATCCCAGACTCCTCCATCCTCTTCAAACTCCCCTGCCCAAAATTCCCAGCAAGCATCTCCCATTCTCATGTATGGCAAAGGTCTCGGTTGCCCGATGGACCCGGTCTAGAAGAAAATAAACAAGAAGTGCAATCCCGGCGAACGGTGTTCTCGACTCATACGCGTGTAGACCGCTTCCGCAGCCCGAATTCCTGCTCCTGGAGCTGCCGGATCAGACGCAAGCTTTCGGCATCGGGCTCGTCTTCGGCCCGATCGCGCTTGGCCACCTTGCCAGGCTGATTGGGAGACGTGGAAGCTTTCTTGTCCATCGTGGGTCCCTTGCCGTGCGAAGACGTCGGGCGCGACGAAGCTTTTCTAGGGCCTGGAGTAGTCTTGCGTATCCCGCTGCTCGATGCACCGAAAGATGCACGACGCGCGGAGGGGGTATGGGTCGATTTGATCGTCTTCGCATGAGCCTCCGGCATGTAGCGCTCGACATGGCGGGGCTGGCGGGAGGAGTGACGAGAGCTAGACGTAGGCGTGTGCAGCGCTCCGTCCCCATCCGCTTGGTCATGCAAGACATCGGTCTCGTCTGCAAGAGACGTCGGCGGCGACACCAATGAATCCGTGGGTTTAGGCAAAGAGGCCGGGTTCACATCCTTTGTGACAAGGGTGTCAGACTGGAAAGCCGGGGGGGACGCATATGATGTCTGTCCTACGGGTACTTCCTTTTCTGCATGGAACACCATCGTCTGTTGCGGAGGAACCGTGTTTACACTTGTCACATCCATTTCGTGCGCATGGCCATGCATCGCTTGTGTATCGGAGACCTCGCCTGGTCGATAGAGTTGCGTTGGTCGTGAAACGGGCGAGGTGCTTTCTTGTTTTGGTTTCTTGTTCGATGGGCCAGGATGGTCATCGTTCGGTCGTGGCCGTTTCGTAGACGAGGCAGCGCGCGGTTTGGATCGTTCTTGGGCCTTTATAGGGTCGATCCGACCAAATTCGTCGTGAATACACCGGCGCTGTAGACGAAAAGTCAGCAATTGTAGTTCTCAAGGGAAGGCGCTTACGAACCTTGCTCTTCCGACAATCATCACAGGCTTTGCTTCGTCCCTTTTTGCCTTGATTGACACCATCAGGACTAATGTCATTCAGTCGAGAAGCCGTGTGTGGAGTGTTCAACGCCGCAGTGCTATAGTTTCCAATCTCAAACCTATCGAATCCCCGGCCATTACTGTCCTGAAGACCAGCTTCAGATGCAATTGCCGCCAGGGAACTCAACGCTGACGCGGCATCGTGTGCCAGGGACGATTGGCTAGCTGGTCCAAAACCACCCAGCGCCATGTGTTTCGCCGTAGCATCCGTGTGCTCATCCTTGTGATGGCACCGAATCCTTCGTTTGCGGCAAGCATCGCATGCAACGCGCTTCGGACCCAATCCAGATCCTCTGGGCGTACTCCGGGGTTTGGGAGCGGACTCCTCCTTGACTGTATTCACACCCGAAATAGTGGCCGCCACGGGAACACCGCCGTTGAAAGGCATAGCAGGCCCATCCATGGTGAATCCGTTGGGAGGTTCTGCGGGTTGCTCTGGAAGTCGTTGAACGGCTTGTCTCTCAGCGTACATGCGCTGACTGTCCGCATTGCGCTCCGAACGGCGGCTTGGTCGCCCGGCTGGTTTCTTTTCTGTAAGGGTAAATTTGGGATTGCTTTCGATTACTCCAGGGCGAACCCAGATCGGAGCCGGCTCGTTTCCTCGCTTCCAGGCAACCCAGATTCCAAACATCCGAATGGTATCGAGTGGGTCACCGGCAGTCTTTGGGATCGAACGTTTGATTGCGTTCCTCGCGTCCGCTGTCACCCCTTCGACGATGTATGAGTTCGCGATGAGCGCAGTTCGCAGTAGGTATTTGGCAAGATCGGGAAGGCCCTCCACTTCGGCTTGAGAGTAGAAGCGCGAGTTATGGTAAGGGGAACCAGATGGCGAGGTATTGGCGAGTTCTCCGAATTCATAATATACTGGGTAGTCTCGGTGAAAGCGATAGTTCTCGTCTCGCGCAAACGCATCCAGCACACTCTGAGGAACCGGGTCATCTTCCAGATACTTCAACGCCGTATACCACTGAATTTTCTGGAAGAAAGGATACCTAAACTTCCGGGGGACCTTTGTATCCTTCTCGATTTTGGCAATCTTGATCTGCATCCCATAGTTCAGTCGGGTCAGGAAGTTCCCGCCGATCACCAAACTGTTCTCGGGAGTCCACACGGCGTGGATCCAGCCAGATGGAATCAACATCGTATCCCCCTCGGAGAGATCTACGCGGTAGCATTCCTTCGTTTGGTCACCAAGGAAAGTCGAGTCTTGCGCGGGTGAATTGCACCATTCTTCGTATTTCTTGAGGTGTTTGTCCTTGGGAGGGATGAAGAAGAAAGTCTTCTTGCCTTTCAGGATGTGGTAGTAGACCGAAGATCCACCGAAGTCGATATGGAAGTCCGTATAGCAATCGGCGACAGACATCAGAACGTAAAACTGGACTTTCGGATAATCACCGACGGCCTTGAGTTCTTGAGGCCAGACAGCATCCTGCAGGTCGAGATCCCGAACAACCTTGGGTCGACGGATGAGCTTGCCCAGCTTACTCTGTGAGACTTCCAAGCTGATGACGTTCCGGACAACCTTAGGGCCGGTGCTCTCGTAGTAGTCGGCCCATTTTTGCATGGTCCACCTTTTGTCCTCGCCCTGTTGAGATTTGACGTCGATGACCTCCACCCTTTCTTCAGGCCCATAGAGCTCAGCGACTGTTGGCACGGTGAGACCTTGAGGGATCACCATGTCCAGTTGATCCTGGCCACAATCAATCACTTGTTCTAAACCTTGCTCTTCTTCGGTGGCATGTTCCAAGAGCTCATCGAACATCTCCTGCGTGGAGGCAGCCTCGACCAGAGCATCAAAGTCAGGACCGGTAACAGGAATAGAATCGTGGGTATTCATATGGGCAGGAATGACGATCGGTTCAGTCATACCACTCCCTCGTTCAAAATACTCGGCAGTGACCAACTCTGGATGCATACGAGGGAAGCTCTCGGGATTGAAGTGAATGCGACCTTCCCGGATCGGTTCGATATAATGATGTTCCAAGGAATCCGTAGCGGCCTTGACGAGGCCTTGGTTAAGACCGGCATAGTCGATGGCGGTACGCGCCCGAGACGACTTTCGAACAAAGGTCGTTTGGCCATGGATTGGCCGGCAGCCGCGGCAGATGAACTTGTCCACCGTCCGGATTTCGCGGTCGTTTTTAAACCCGGCACACACGATATGAAACCAGCGTTTGCAGCCATCGCAGCTGATCCAGGTAACGTCGCCGTAATCACCGGTATCAATGGGCATTCGCACCAGATGGCAGGCCGCACAGCTCGCTTGGCCGGATTCTTCAGATTGCGTGTCATCCTCCACCTTGGAGGACAGATGGAACGCTCCGTGAGGGAAGCTGGGGGCCATCGCTCCATAGCCCTGCACGTTGTAATGCGTCTCATTCATCGGTATCCTCGCGGCCGCGGACCAGTTGTTCTCCATCCCATCCCGCTCATCTTGCCAGATGATAGGCTGCAGGGTAGACGAACTGGTGTTGGGTCGTAGGCCGTGGATGACGGGACGCGAGACGGCGGCGGAGCCATCCGACTGAGACCGCATGCGCGACGGAGGTATGCCGTTGTTTCCATAAGCGTATCGGTCATCGGTCGATCCTTGATATGCGATACCGAAGCCCGGTTTACCTGGTCGTTTGACATCATTCGCGATCTGATGGTACGACTCATCGATGCTCACTCGTTTCGCGGGACGGGCAGGCGGAGGGAAATTCGACGGTCTCGCAAAGTTCAGCAACAGTTCCGCGTCGGTTTTCATGCTATCAAAGGCGGAGGGAGGAGGCTTCACGTCGGACACGGAACCTGTCCGAGGGTGATGGAAGGGGGAAGGATCCTTTTCCGACCGCGGGCGCTTGGCCGGACGTTCGGCGTGTTCGGCGGGCTCGGAGGGAAACAGCGACATAGCGGGGGTAGAATTTCGAGATGGAGGGCGATATGAGAGAGGCGCGAAGGTGGGACTCGTCGCGAGAGCAATCGTCGCAAGCGTGTCGATGGTGGAACTCGACCGACCATGACCCGGCCGGTGATCGTGATTGGAATGAGAGGCGGCATCCGCGACCGGCGGACGGCTCGAGCGAGATGCTACATTTTCGGGGAGGGCAGTTGTTGGTTTGGGTATTTCGGTGCGATCGATCGCTGCCGCGGAACGGGGGTCTGCGGTGGCACATGGCGAGATGGGCTCGACAGCGCGTCGCGGCGGGGAAGGAGTGCGATAGCGCGGCGGTCGGCCCTCTGGGAAATTCACAAAGGACGTGGCACTGATCATATTGCGCGAAAGAGATAGGAAGCGATAGAGAGAAGGTCAAAGGCCCGGAGGAAGAGACAGGAGGGTGTTGCGGCTGGCGGGTTGCAGGAGCGGGGAGGGGGGGGGAGATGTTTCGACCACACGGGCTAGAGACAGGCCAGCGACAGCACAGGACGAGTCATTCCTGGCCAACCGAGCGCCGCAGGATCGACAATGAGATGAAAGGAGAATCAGCGATGAGAGGCGAACGGATGAGAGGCGAGATGGGAGGAACGGCGCGAGGGAGAGTCGCACGGCGGAACGCTTGGGAGGAGGTTGAGGGGTGCGAAGGTCAGCTTGCCGACGGTCAGTCGTCGAGAGCGGAGGACGCACCGCAGGTGCGGCCAGATGGAGGAGACGTAGGATGCAGCCAAGGGGGTAGAAGCGATGAGAGGATGAGACGAGCGAGAGGGAGGGAGAGCGACGAGATGGAGACGGAGGAGGAGGAAGGGTGAGTGGGAGAGAGAGAGAGAGCGCGAGAGGGAGAAGTCGAAGTTGAAGGCAAAGCGGGCGATGTGGTGCCTGAGGCAGAACTATGGTTGTTTGCGGCGAGTCGTCGAGGAGTCTCGATTCTTCTATACCTATATGCTCTATTATATTCTATATATTCTTTCTATATTTCCTTCTATGCCATATATTCTATTCTCTTTTCTATACCATACTAGATTCTATCGTATACTCTGCTCCGTACCTAGGTAGTCTCTTTACTGCGTGAGTGCTGAGGCTAGTCCCCTTCGGGAAAGGCAGCACCCGTCCCGAACTCATCGCGGATTCTCATCGTCTCTTCCTCCTCCTCTCCCTCCTCTTCCTCTTCCCCCATCCCCGATCCCCATTCCTCTTGGGTATCTCGAGATATCTTTTATCAGTCCCTCGCGATTCTCCTCTTTCAGTTCCTCGACTCTCCCGCCTAAGAATGAGCCGGAAGCTCGCCCCCGAAGCCAATCGGTAAGTCGTCTCGAAGAAATCTTGCCCCTCCTGCGAATCCCCTCGTTCGTCCTGTTCCCAACCGATGGCGCACTTGATGAAGTCGCTGCGCACTCCGCCTCGTCCCACTTCCTCGATTGAGATACTAACGCCCCGGTAGGATTCTCTTTGTCAAGAACCTCAAGTACGTGTCCCCAATCCCGACCCTCGGGTTTTGATGCCGATTATCGCACCCCGCCCCTTCACGTCTTTCGCATTCAACCGATCAGAATCCACCTCCGAGTGAAGAGACAAGCAGACCAGCAAAACTAACTCTCGGTGTAGCTACAACGTAACTGCGGAGCAGCTGTTTGACCTCTTCGGCAAGTTTGGCCCTATCCGGTAAGCAGTCTCTGAGATACCTGTTGCTCTCCTGTCCTTCCCTGCCACTAACCCCCTCCAGTCAAATACGTCAGGGAATCGCAAACAACTCGAAAGGCACTGCATTTGTGGTATACGAAGACGTTCACGACGCCAAACAGGCATGCGATAAGCTCAATGGATTCAACTTCCAGAACAGATACCTCGTTGGTATGTCTATCCCCAGACAGGCCCCGATAGACTGGGTTAGAGACTGGACCAGCCGCTAACTCCTCCTGTTCCAGTTCTATATCACCAGCCGGAAAAAATGCTTAGGTCGAAAGAGGACCTGGCGGAAAGGCAAGAGAATCTGGAACGTCTCAAACAGCAGCACGGTATAGAATGACGTTATGATTCTCTTTTGTCGCTTTTCTCCTGCATACCCCTTCTGCAGGCATATGGCTGTGTGTTATCATGGGCTGGTTGTGGGGTTTCTGGCGTTCGTCTTCGTTTTCTACTCGGATGGGTTCGTGACTATTCTTCATGGAGGTGAGGGTGACTGGCGGGTGGGATGATATGGAATGATACCCTCGGGCTGTTAGCCAGGGACGTGGTACAGATTGGGATCTTTCCTTTCATACCGGGATCGACTTTGTTACCCGGTTAGTCGCTACGATCAATCTAATCCTCTCGATCGCTCGCCATTGTCGGCTGTCGCGATCAACCATTGAATGCGGTTGAGCATGATCAGGCTTTAGGAAGGTTGCAGGGGTAACCTCTAATATGTAACGTCCAGTACGATGTCTGACTACGTATCTTAGCAGACGGATAATCACGCCTGTGGTTGGCATACGAGTTGATCCGGTCATCTCTTCACCGTCCGCCTCGCAGACGACTTGCCCCTGGGATCTGACAATCCCTGGATGATCTACCGGAGCTTGTTCTCACTAGCCGCTGCAAGGTCGTAGGGCTTCATTAGTCGAGGCAATAAAGCGCCAATTATGTCATGGTCAGGGACACCCATGCCGACGTATTGCTGCCAGGCACCGCCTCACCGTCGGCGGAAAAAGCCCGATGGCTTCCTGCTAGGTAGACAGCAGTGTCTTACGGTCTCCTATGATCCCTGGCAAACCATCGACACAGATGGGAGAAATCCGAGCCCTCCGAAGGATACGGCGAATGTTCCTAGGCAGTATGTCGTGGCCTTGTTTTACAGGCATCTACAAGGCATCGACGAAGATCCTCTTACCCGAAACGGTTAGATCGGTATGCCCCACCGCCTTCACAAATCTCGAGATTTTTCTTCGTTTTGCCGTCGATGAACCAGACCACTCACTCACCCACTCACCATCATCCTTTGAAGCACCTCTGCACCGCGGCAGTGATCCTTCGCGTGAGCCTTCTCAACCCCGACAATCTAATATCAATTCCTAACCATGTCTGGTGAACCCACTGCTGGTAAGTTCCCCCCTCGCAACCGGCGCGGTGCGAAGAGACCCTAATTTTTCCTTCCACGATAGCCTGGCCTGTGGCCGATGAGGCCCTCACCCAGAACCTGCTGGACCTCGTGCAGCAAGCCTCGCACTACCGCCAGCTCAAAAAGGGCGCCAACGAGGCCACCAAGACCCTTAACCGTGGTACTTCTGAGCTGGTCATTCTGGCTGCCGACACCAGCCCTCTGGCTATCGTCCTCCACCTGCCTCTTCTCGCCGAAGACAAGAACGTCCCGTAAGTGCAGCGTTGTCTCGAATGTGGAAAACGAAGGAGACCGAACTAATGGATGCGTGTTAGTTACGTTTACGTCCCCAGCAAGCTCGCCCTCGGTCGTGCCACCGGTGTCTCTCGCCCCGTGATTGCTGCCAGCATCACGTCCAACGAGGCCAGCGACCTGACCGGCCAGATCCGTGCCGTCCGCGACAAGGTGGAGAGACTCATGATCTAAGCGGTGGGATGGTTGATTCGGAGATGGGTTGGGTGCGTGGAAGTTCGGCCCCACCAGGTGTTTTATTCTTCACGGCTGGAGATGAATAAATGAAGCGACTGGAGAGGCGGCGCGAATGGAGGATTAATATCGCCATTCGGAAATTGCTACTACCCACCTGTATCACTAGATGAAACCGATGTCTTGGAAACCAGCGATCCAGAAATGCTTGGCATGGTTGGAATTTAGCTAGGGAATCGGAATCCGGTGCATGAAAAGGGACCTGACCGTATGACTGTATGACTGAGAGTCAATAATCATGAATTCTGTAGATTCATAGTACATACATACGGAGGGAGAAGATGAAGGATGGAGAGTACGAGGCTGACTGATCTCCACTGATGGCCGACCCGGTCGCCTGCGGGGAACCAACCGGATGACTGACTGTCTCGCTTTAGACTCTTCACCACCTCCTCCTCTTCTTCCCATTCCACCCTCCCCCCATCGCTCTCATCCTCTCCTCCTGGCTGGTTCAGGCTCCTTGCTGGCAAAGGAGAGTGCCACTATCCCCTCACGAACGTCTGCCTCGTGCATCTCCCCGATCCGCTCGTGTTGGGGTATACTTCAGGCTCGGCTTACGTTACATGACTGATGACTCGTGCTCGCTCATCGCCACGATTTGCCGGACTGCACTATTAGACCAGACCCTTAACCATCGGAGTCATCTCCGTGTCTGTCCGTGCCTGGTTTCTTCCTTGTCATCCTCTCCTCTCTCATTCTCCTCCTTCACACCTCAGCCTGGTGGAAGCCCATCCCATCATGTCCGCCGTCCCATCGTTCTCGCTCATCCTCGTTGCAACCCTGATCAGTTTCGTTTCCGCCGGACTCTTGACCACCACGACCACCGAGACCCTGACCGCACCCACGGCGTCCCCATCCGCGCAGACCATCCATTACCCTCTGGCAGGCCCAGAGCCCACGGGCGACGAAGACGACACCGGAGAATGCCGGCTTCTCGGGCCATTCTCACTGCTCGTGCAGGCCGCCCTCGGGGCGTTGGCGCTGCTCTCGCTGGTGTACAAACGATGGAGGGAGCGACCCCAACGACCGCTCAAAGTCTGGGCCTTTGACGTGTCCAAGCAAGTATTCGGGTCCGCGATGCTGCATCTCGCCAATCTCCTCATGTCCATGTTCTCAGCCGGCCAGCTCGAAATCACGAGCAAATACAAACCGAACCCGTGCTCCTTCTACCTGCTGAATCTGGGCATCGATGTAAGTCCTCCCCACGCCCTTTGCCATCCGAAAGCAATGCCACTCACGCGCCCCAATAGACCACCCTCGGCATCCCCATCCTCATCTTCATCCTCCACATCCTCAATCGCATCGCGCTGTACACGCCCCTCGCCAACCCTCCCGAGTCGATCAAATCCGGAAACTACGGCCGCCCCCCGCGAGCGCTCTGGTGGTTCAAACAGTCCATCATCTACTTTATCGGCCTGCTGGGCATGAAGATCTGCGTCTTCTTCCTCATCCAGCTGCTCCCCTTCATCGTCAAGGTGGGCGACTGGGCCCTCCGCTGGACCGAGGGCAACACCGCCGTGCAGATCATCTTCGTGATGCTGCTCTTCCCGGTCATCATGAACGCGATCCAGTACTACATCATCGACACCTTCATCAAGAAGCCGTCGCGCGAGCTGCTCGAGGAGGAGGTTGAAAACGACATCGATGCCCGCAGCCGCGATCAGGATCATCGCCACGCCCTGCTCGGTCCGGAGGACGACTCGATCGAATCGGAGGATGACTCGGTGGGGAAGGGCGCCGGCGCGGTGTTTGGCAGTCCGCAGTCGAGGGAGACTCTGCCGCGGTATACCACCGAGCCCGCGCTGGGGTCCAGTCCCGAGTCGTCCAATCCGGAATCGTCGGGGTCTGTGTCAGCATCGGTATCATCGTCTAGCTCCGACAGCAGTTAAGGATTTTTATGAGTTTGAGCAACGATCTAGTGTTGAATGGCGTTTATTTGGCGTTGGCATGGGAGTAAAGTCTATACGGGCGCGTTTGGTGTTACATAGTGTGTTCATATGCTTCATTTACCGAACAAGGGACCAGCGTGGACGTGGCACATACACTGGCATTTCAATAACATTGGTGATCGATAGATTCATCTGTCGTAATACCTTATAATCGATGAAATCATTATCAGCAGATGTCCTGCGTCTCAGTTGTAATTATCACTACAATCTCATGTACACTCCCATAGAGATTACACGGTTTTGCATTACGTGAATATCGAGACCACAAGTTCTATCTACTTGCTTGATAAAGAGACAGGTTAAAAAGCAACAGCACATGTACCTCCCTTCAAGTTGGTCATCTAGATCAGGCACCAAGGCAGCGCTCTCCACCGCAGATCTCACCGCCCGCATCTGCCGCCTGCGAAGAAAAATTATGGTCGATTGTCCATGTCGACCGTTCAGCTCGCCAGCTGTTCTTCGTGGCGCATTTCTCACCTCTCCTTCTCTCAGATCAGTTGTCGTCTAGACCCCAGTCCATCCGACTACCTGAGAAGAAGCGGTCACCACCATGCCCAAGACCGCCGTCAAGCAAAAATCCCGCCAGAAGCCCACGCCATTCCAAAAGGCCGGGCTGGTGCGCCCAGACCACGACGTCGACATGTCCAACACAGTCGACGACGTCCCGGAGAAGGACGAGGCCGAGGAGAAACTAGAGCGACTGCTTTTTGGCGATGACGACGGGTTCACGGGGTCACTGAAGCACCAGAACGAGCGCGGACTGGTCGCTCTTCTCGGACGGGAGAGCGACGACAGCGACGACGACAAGGACAGCGAGGCGGAGGAGGCCGATGGCGAAGAGAAGGATATGGACGAAGTGGCTGATGCCGATGTATGTGGATTCATATGGATGCAGGCCCATAGGCGCCCCATGACAGCGTCGGACTCGTGAACTGACGGCCGCAGCTTTTCTTCCTCGACTCGGGCGCCGGCCCCGTCTCGACTGACGTCGCCGACTCCACGCCATCATCCTCCGACAATGAGAGCGACGACAACGACGATGACGACGCCGCCCTCTGGCACGACAGCGACGACGAGCGCATGACCATCTCGCTGGCCAGCCACACGCGCCTGCGCAAGCTCCGCGTCGCCGAATCCGAGGACATCATCAGCGGGAAGGAATACGTCCGGCGGCTGCGCCGGCAGTTCCAGCAGCTGCACCCGGTGCCCGACTGGGTGAGCCAGGCGGCCGAGCAGCACCGCGGCGGCGACTCCGACTCCGACGTTGACGCCGACGACATGGACACCGACGACGAGGAGATCCCGGCCATGCAGCCGCTGGCGAAGCTGCTGCAGGGCGCGACGGATCTGACCAAGCTCGAGGACACACGCGGCGGCAAGCGGAAGCTGCGGCCGGAGATGCTGGATATCCAAAGACTGAAGGACGTCGGACGAGACCAGCCGGTGAGTCTATATGCACCCTACGTTCATAGAAAGAAGAACACCCCTGCCTAACCACACCTCGCACGCAGTCATCGGTCGACTCGCTCATGTTCCACCCGCACTACCCGCTGCTCCTGTCGTCCGGCCCCGCGGCGACGCTCTTCCTCCACCACATCGCGCCGTCCGCGCCGGCGCCGAACCCGCTCCTCACGTCGCTGCACATCCGGCGCACGCCGCTGCACACGTCGGCGTTCGCACTGCCGAGCGGGAACCGGATCTACGCGTCCGGGCGACGCCGCTTCTTCCACATCTGGGACCTGGACACGGGCAAGGTGGACAAGGTGAACGGCACGGCCGACCGCAAGGAGGAGCAGAAGTCGATGGAGCGGCTGAAAGTGTCGCCGTGCGGACGGTGGGTGGGTCTGGTCGGATCGTCGCGCAAGGGTGGCGGGCTGGTCAACGTGCTGGACTCGACGACGGCGCAGTGGGTGGCGCAGGTGCGCGTGGACGGGCGCGGCGGCGTGGCCGACTTCGCGTGGTGGAGCGACGGCGAGGGCCTGACGGTCGCCAGCAAGAGCGGCGAGGTCTCCGAATGGGATGGCCGCTTGAACCGCGTCGTGGCCCGCTGGATGGACGCCGGCGCCGTGGGCACCACCGTGCTCCGGCTGGGCGGGCGGAGCGGCCGCTCGCAGCTCGGCGGCGATCGCTGGGTCGCCATCGGCAGCTCCAGCGGCGTCGTCAACGTCTACGACCGCCGCGAGTGGGCGGCCGCGTATGCGGCGGCGCCCAAGGATGGCTCGGTGGCGGCTATCCCGCGCAACCCGGAGCCGGTGCGCGCCCTCGACCAGCTGACCACGCCGATCAGCCATGTGGAGTTTGCGCCGGACGGGCAGTTCTTCGTCATGGCGAGTCGGTGGAAGCGGGATGCGTTGAGAATCGGTGAGTCCTCCTCCTCCGCCATGCGAGCGGTGGCCGGGTCCAGACAGCTAACGTGGATTAGTCCATCTGCCGTCGTGCACAGTGTACCGCAACTGGCCGACGTCAAACACGCCGCTGGGTCGCATCTCATCGGTGGCTATCTCGCCCAACTCGGAGCAGCTGGCCGTGGCCAACGAGCAGGGTCGCATCCGTCTGTGGGAGATCCGGGGGTAAAAGTTTCTTCTTTCATGTTGGGTTTAGAGCTAGGAAATAGATCAATGGATATAATTGGATTGCATTTACTCGAAGAGCAATTAACATGGAGACAGGCTGAGTACACAGAAGCTAAACCACCAAAAGAGACACATCTAGATACCCCCCAAAAGGCCGCCCTACACCAGCAGTTAGCATTGTCTCCGGATCAAATGCACCCGGAGGGGGAGACACATACAATACCCTGTGCGAGAACCATGTTAGCCCATTACTGCAGAGAAACAAAACAGAGATGCGACTTACGGGCAAGTCTTTAAGCTAAACGCCGAAACGCAACCGGTTAGTCCGCTAGCCACACAAGCGCCATACGCTGGCTTCCTCTCGGGGTATCTACTTACACCATCCAAGAAGCCTGCTTTGTCATCATCCTGCGTGAGTGTCAGCGAACTGTCCGCCATCTACAAGGAACGCGCATGCCCACCTTTTTCGGAGCCGGCTCGTCCGTCGACGAGGCGGAGGGCTTGTCCGTTGAGGACGGCGTCGGGCTCGGCGACGGCGTCGGTGTTGGGGACTTTGAAGGTTCGTCCGGCTTGCCACCCTCGTCGGGGGTGAGAGGAATGTCCTTGCTCACATTGTCGTTTTCGTCTCTGCCGCCACCGGGGGGCACGGCGAAGGCGCCGACGGCGAGCGTGGACAGGACGAGGAGGGAGAACTTCATCTTGTGGTGGCGTTGTTGTTGGGAGAGGTGTGGAGGGAAGTGGAATGTCTAGATATACAGATGGATGGGGTTGGACGGGGGCAAACACGCGCGATTCTTGGGGCACCGTCTATATATGCTCCCTTGCTCTTCCACCGCCCCCGTGGAGTTCATTCCGTGCCCAACAACGGCCTACCATGGCGGGTGAAGGGTGGTATGTGGGCGAAGGAGAAATCAAGGGAGGCTTCGAGTCGAGACCGGATCAGGATCGTGGTCCTGATTCGGCATTCCAGCTGCATATCTCCGGAGCTGACAGGAGACCCGGACTTTGTATAGAGCCAATTCCATCTCTCGATAGGACTCTAGGTTACTAGCTAGAGATCGAGTCAGTCTCATGCATACTCAACGGCGCCGAGGGGATATCAGGGGAGGTAACCGCGAGAGGGATGGCAGGAAGCCAACCCTTCATACCTCGCTGCCGATCTTGTTCGTTTCGTGTCCATGCTTTAATTCCTGGTTTGCATTCCGTTGCGCCTGGGAACTATTTTAGCAGTTTGTGTACGCAGCCGAGTTATCCCTGGTGCGGTCAGATGTGTTTTCCGAGACAAAGGGATGCCATCAGCGTTTTTGTTTCTCAAGAAGCTTTGTCTCTTGTTGGCCCGTGTTGTTGTCACTCGCGTGGGGGGAACGTTGGATGCAAGTGTTGGAAGTGGAAAAAGCAGATTCATTGATGCCTCTATGAGTCCGTCCTATCGTAAATTATTTAACCTCCAATTGTAATATCAGTATACCCCTTCACAACGCCAAGCCGTGTCCATCATCAAGTCAAACTCTTCATCTCATCCAGGCTGCGGATACCAGCCAGGTTGCCGGCCTTGACGCGCTTCAGGGTCAGGGCCGCAATGAGTGCGGCTCCCACACCCGATCCGTCCTCGGCGGCCAGGATCTCGACGCGATCCGGCTCGTTGGGCGCCCAGTCCAGGATCTCGCGCAGCGCTTGGGCTCCGCGGGCCTTGAAATGCGGGTACTTGGTGAAGACGGAGCCGTCGGCGCCGACGTGGCAGGACTTGATGTTCTTCTTCGTGCAGATGGCGGCCACACCGCACGCCGAGAGACGCGCGGCGCGGGTTCCGATCAGCTCGGCCAACCGGCGGATCATCTCCAGCTCGGCCTCGGTGGCCTTGATGTTGAGCTTGCGCTCCAGCAGTTCGGCCGTCTCCTGCAGGTTCTCGTAGGGGTCCTCCTCGATGGCGGCCAGGAAGGACGAGTCAAGCAGGTAGGGCTTGCGCAGGAGCGAGGTGTCCTGGTCGATGAAGATGAGGCCCGGGCGGCTCTCGAGAAGATCCAGGAGCGCCAGCCGGAAGATTTCGCCCAGGTAGAGACCGGCGGTCATCTTCTCGAAGGCCTGCTGGCCGGGACGCGGGGAGTCGCGGTCGATGATGTGGTCGTACTTGGTGAGGGGCAGAACGATGTGCTCGTTGTCGAAAGCGCCGTACTCGCAGTTGATGGCCACGGGCATGTCCGGAGGGAGGTTCATGTGGGCGAGCTTGGGGACGGAACCACAATCCTCCATGTAAGCCGCGTTGACACCGGTGCCGAAGATGCAGCCGATCTTCATGGCCGGGTCGGTGTAGGAAGAAGCGATCAAGGTCCCGGTGGTGTCATTGATCAAGGCGGCGACCTTGATGGGGAGGCCCTGTGGCGGGATTAGCATTGTGCCGGAGGGGATTCAACGACATCACGTACTCGCTTCTTGAGGATCTCCTCCAAGGGCGGCACGACGTCATGGCCCTCGACCCCGTCAATGTCGAAGCCCTTGGTCCAACGCTGAAGGACACCGTGGTCAATGTATTCCTGGGTGGCCGGGTAGGAGAAGGTGAAACCCAATGGCAGCTTAGACAGGTTCTCGTTCTCGTGGTGAGCGTGGATGAACTGCTCGAGACAGTCGGCGATGTACTCCCAGAGCTCCTCGGCGGTGCCAGTTCTGAGCTCCTCAGGCATCCGATACTTGGACTGGGTGATATCAAAGGCACCCTTCTCTTCTGTAAGGGTGATCTCGCAAACCCGCAGGTTGGTACCACCCATGTCGAGGGCGAGGAAGGTTCCCTGTTCGTCTCCATCGGGGAAGCCCATGACCCAGGTGACGTTCATGGGCTGGGGAGATTAGTCCGGGCTTCAGGACAAGCAAGCGATGGGAGGGCTTACAATGTTACCACCCTCGACAGTCAGGCCTACGCAATGGATCTGGGTTAGCTGTTGTTCGCCCGGGTTTGTCTGGATTCACGCACCCTTCTCCAGCTCCTTGACGAAGTGAGCGACGACCTTCTTGAGGGTTGCGGCATTGACAGTGAACTGGTCCTCGAACTCCTTGATCTGCTCCAGGAGATTCTGGGGAAGCTCATGGCGGGAACCTGTGAGGCATTGAGTGAGTACGCTGGTTGTAGACGGCGGGAGGAACCGTGGAAACGCAGTGGAGTTGGAGGGGGGAGAAAGGACGAACCCTTGCGGGACGGAGGACGTTTGGGGCCAATTCCAACCATGGTGACAATATGTTCCAGCGATGATGTATATAGACGAAGGGATGAAGGGGGAGGGCGGGAGGAATGGGAGGAGAGGAGAAGAGGAAGAAAAGATGACGACGAAGGACGAATGTAGTCCGCGGTGATGATATCAGCGGGGGGGGCAGTCGTGGGGCAGCAGCAACAGCACTAGAAAATCCCACACACACCGCAGCTGGATTGGGATTAATCGGGCTGGGAGTTGACTAATATTGTATTTGCTAAGGAATTCTATTTTATTGACATTTTTTACATTTTTCTCATATTTCTATGAGCATTGCCATCCCCGTGGGAGGCCTGTGCATGTGACGAGTCCAGTAGCGAATATATAGTTGCCCTCCGCCCGCCGATAATTTGCAGCCACAGCGCCATTCCTTCTGCAGGCGAAGATCAGATGACAGGAAAATCTTGGAATCCTCCTTCTAGACCTCTTCATCCTCATTTCCCAGTCAATAATCATAACCGTAATCCTTTATGTATGTCTAACAACCGACGTACTCCGTATAGAACAGTCCAAATCTAATCCCGTTTATCGCGCTAAATGCGGAAACACATGTCCCAACGTCCCCATATCTCGTCGGCCGTCGTCCCTCTCTCGCAGGGTCTTCTCCTCGGAGGCCGTCGTCTGCGTGTGGTCGATCTGCTGTCGCACGCGCTGCTGGTACACATCGGAGAGGTCCAACGTCCGGTCCACCTCCTCCGTCAACCGGGCGATCTCGTCGCGGAGTCGCTCATCACGAGTCTTCGGTGGCGCCTCTTCGGCCTGGCGACTTGCCGGATCGGGATTGGTGCGTTCCCAGAGCTCCTCGAGGTCCTGCTCCCAACCCAGCGCGCGCGCGAACCGGCGCACACCGGCATCGCAATCGCCCAACAATAGCACATCGTCCGGGCGCGACCCCAGTCCGCCCACCCGCTCCATATTGACCAGCACGCGCGGGACGCCGTCGCGACAGAACGCGGGGAGACTGGCAAACGGCTGCACGGAGAGACTCGTGCCCATGATGATGCACAGGTCGGCCTGTTCGGGAAGGGTGCGGTTCTCGAAGAAGTCCTCCGGGAGCGCCTCGCCGAAGAAGACAATGTCCGGCTTGACGATGCCCTGGCAGTGCGCGCACCGCGGCACCTCCCCCGTGGCGATCGCTTCCTTCATCTGCGTCTCCGGGTACTCGGCCTTGCAGTCGATGCAGTGTTGGTTGGCGAAGCTCCCGTGCGCCTCGACGATCATCTCGCCGGGCACGCCGGCCAGTCGCTCCAGGCAGTCGATGTTCTGTGAGAAATGCTTGAGGAGGAGACCCTTATCGTAGAGAAGCTTGACGAAAGCATGCGCAATGGTGGGGCGATATCGCCCGGGAGCCAGCTCCCGTGCCAGCGCGTAGAATGGCCGCGGGTTGCCACGGAAGAAGCTGATGTCGAACACGGCTTCGGGGTCGGGGAGATCCAGATGGGCGAGATTGGCGTAGATACCGGTATCTGGAGAACGGAAATCCGGGATGCCTGCTGACGTGCTGATGCCCGCTCCCACCTACACGAGTCAGTCGACTCTCTCTCTCGGCGAACGAGGTAACGGATCACATGGGGAGCATACCATGACCACGATCTTGCGCACATTCTTCTCCCGGATGTACTTTGCCACCGCCTCGATGGACCGCGATTCCAGCACGGAGGGAGGGGTGTTCTCATCCACGACGGTCGACGGTTCGTTACCCATGGTGCGAGGGCGGAAACGACCGTGTTGGTGACGGAGTCTGCGACGGCGGCCGATGGTGTCTGAGGATGTGAGGGAGAGGCTGGAGAGCGTGGTGTGGGCGAAGAGTTGGAGAAGTGACGGTGCGCACGACGAGAGGATCACCGTGAAAATAATGCCGATGACGTGATGTGCCTGCTACACCAGATGGATAGACCAAATGGGATAGACGAGATGATGCTGAGATCTGCTTAATTAAACAGTGATATATAAAGATATATATAGAGAGATAGTGACAGAGATATAGAGAGATATGTATTTTAATTCTATAAGTTAGAGGATCTATAAGTGCTCTGCGACACACTCACCGCCCGATTCTGCCGACCTCCTCTCCTGATCAACTTCCCCACCATCAATCAAACCCTCCAACATCCTCTCGTCTCTCCGGACCATGTCCAAATCATCCCCCTTGGCCGTCAATGGCCATGCCGTTGCTCCTCTCTCCCCCTCAGACCCCCCGCCGCCTCACTCGGAATCCTCCTCCTCCCCAGACATCTTCAATGCCAGCTCCGTCGCCGAGATCAAGGCCACGTTGTCGCACCTGCACGAGCAGGAGGCCTCCGTCACGGCTCGTTTAGACGCCCTCGTCGCCTCCCAGAAGGACTTCTCGCGTGAATTTGGCCGTCTAGATCTGCTCCGGGCCCATCTCGGCTCCCAGACCACCACCACTCGTGGCATCAGCCATGGCATGCTCTCCGACGCGGCCGCCACGGCAGACCGCATCTCCAGCGCCGTGCGTCGGCTGGACCTGGAACAATCGCGCGTGAAGGCCACGCTCGAGATGGTCGAGCAGGTGGCCGAGCTCAAGGCCTGCGTGCTGGGCGTCGCCGGGTCCATGGGCGCGCCGCAGGACTGGGAGACGGCCGCCAGCTATCTCAACCGCGCGTCCAAGATCCCCGCCGAGGTCGTCCACGGGCCCTTCGCCGCGGAGATGGTGCCCACGGCGGAGGTGCCGGACCCGCCCAACGTCACCTTGGACAATGCGGCCGAGTCGTTGTGCGGGCTCTTCCTGCGCGAGTTCGACAAGGCCGTCAAGGAGTCCAACGGCGCCAAGATCACCCGCTTCTTCAAGCTGTTCCCGTTGATCGGCCGCGCGGAGGTCGGCCTGGACGTGTACGGCCGCTACGTCTGTCAGGGCATCGCAGCGCGCGCGCGGTCCAACCTCCACGCGGGCAGCGGCGCCCAGCAGACCAAGGACGGTTTCTTCTACGCCACCGCGCTCACCAAGCTCTTCGAGCACATCGCGCAGATCATCGACGGCCACGGCGGCCTCGTCGAGCGCCACTACGGCCCGCGCAAGATGAACCGCGTCATCGAGCGGCTGCAGCTCGAGGCCGACGTCCAAGGCGGCATCATCCTCGACACCTGGAGCGACGAGCGCCATGTCGACCGCCGTCTCACCGACATCAAATCCTACGCCTTCACCTTCCTCGTGCAGAGCTTCCTCCCGCAGCGCAGCGGCACGCCCCGATCAAACTCCCCGGCCATGCGCGACGCTGCGGCCGCTGACGACGAGGGTGTCGACATGAAAGAGATCGACGGGCTTCTCAATGAGATGACCGTCATGCTCGGCCGCTGGTCCCTCTACTGTCGGTTCCTCACCGAGACCTGCAACGTATTTCTCTCCTTCGCCCCCCTTCCCAACCATCTCAAACACCACCCACTAACCCAACCATATCAGCCCCCGGACGAAACCACTCCCACCCTCACCGCACCGCGTTTCCTCCAAGACTCCAGCCTCACCAAGAAGATCAACGACCGACTCGTGTCCCCCTTCAACACAATGACGACGTTCTTCTTCCGACGGTCCGTCGAGAAGGCCTTCCAGCTCGACGAGCCACCATCGGGACTCACCCTCAACCCGCAGCGGCCGCTCAAAGCCGACCCCCCCCACATCACCTCCGCCGTCGACGACATCATGTACATCGTCAACAAAGTGCTGCAGCAGTCGCTGGCAACCTCCCAGATTAGCGTCGTCACCAACGTCGTGCCGACGCTCTCGCGCGTGCTCGGCTCCGACTTCATCGGCATGACCCAACGCAAGATGCGGGACGAATGCTACCCGCGCGCCGCCGTCCAGGGCGGCACGCCGCCTGAACCGCTCGTCCTCGCCTTCCTCGTGCTGATCAACAACCTCGACGTGGCCGTCGACTACGTGCGCCGCATCGTGCAGAACAACACCGGCCCCGCCAGCGCCGACGACGGATCCGGCTCCGACCACCTCCGCTCGCTCTTCCCCGCCGCCGCGGACGCGGCCCTCGCCGCGCAGACCCTCCACAGCCTGGCCTCCTCCTTCGAGTCCAAGGTCGCCGACCTACTCTCCGACGGCATCCAGGTCGTCTTCAACAACGTCGTCAAGCACCGCCTGCGGCCCATCCTCGCCGACGCCTTCCGCGACATCGAGTACCAGCCCGGCGCTGACGACGACGAGTCCCCCGACGGGGAGGACGGCGACGACGGCGAGGGCGGGGCGAAGGAGCTGGTGCGGCCGCGGTTCGCGCGCAGCTGGACGGAGCTGCTGCTGCCGCTGTGGCGCATTCTGACGGCGACGGCCTTCGACCGGCTGCTGACGGTGACGCTGGCGTACCTGGCGCGGCTGCTGGAGAAGCGGCTGTGGTCGTACCAGGGGCGGATCAATGCGCTGGGGGCGGCGCGGCTGGAGCGCGACGTGGCCGGGTTGGTGGGCGCGGCGGTGGACGTGGGCGGGTCGTCGCAGCACGGCGCCACCGCGCGGTATCGGCACCGCGAGGCGTTTGCGCGCTGCACGCAGATGGTGCTGGTGATGGGCATGGACGAGGACGAGTGGGAGGATGTGCTGCGCGGGGGGGAAACGGCGGATGTGTTGGATCGGTTGAGTCGGGAGGATCGGATCCGCGTGCGGGGGATGGTGCGTCGGAATATGTACTAGGCAGTGGGGTGTATATGTTACGATGTGGTTTATCTATGTCACTGTACATAGTACGGATGGAGAAGACGTTGATCGTGCGAAACGAGTCCATAGATCTATGACATGGTTGATCCCAGCTTCTATATACAATCCCGAACGCCGCCCAAGCCGTCGGTATAAGACAAAAAAAAAAAACATGTGTAGTGGCTCAGCCAAGCTAGACAGGAAAGAAGAAAACAAAGGTGGATATCTCGAACAGGTAAATGACCAGAAAATTAAACATAAGGGTATTAGATGACAGCTTATTCGGGCTTCTCGTTCTCGATCGGCGTGCCCTCGTCGGGCCGATGTTGCTCGGCGACTTGGCGCGGCGCCGGCGGCGGGACCGGGGCGGCCTCCGGCGTCGGGGCCAGCTTGACGTCGTGCATGGTGGAGTCGGGCTCGCTGCCGCCGCGGCTGTCGATGCCGGCGGGCGGGTGGCCGTCGAGCATCATGTCGCTGTGCTCACCGATGCCGTACCGGGCGGCGGCCGGCACCTGGTGACCGTCCTCGAGTTGGTCGTGCTTCTGTGGGGTCCAGGCGAGGTAGTCACGGCGGACCTCGACGTAGTCGTAGGCGAATTCGCCGAGCTGGTCGTCGTCCATACCGAGGAGCTCGGCCTCCTCGGACGCACGCAGCTTGAGACCCGGGATGGCGTTGACGGCGTAGGCGATGATGGCGGAAACGACGAACGTGTAGGCACTGCAGGCAACGATGAAGGCGATCTGGATGTACAGCTGCTTGTAGTTGTGGATGACCCAACCGCCCATGCCGGAGCCAGTGTTGACGCCATCCAGGCCGACGACGGCGTCGTCGGCGAACAGCGCGTTGAAGATGAGCCCGACAATTCCAGCGACACCGTGCTCCGCGAACACATCCATGGAGTCGTCGATGCGGATCCAGTACTTCACCTTGGTGGCGTAGTTACACACAATGCCGGTGACGATGCCGAGAATGACGCTGGCCCAGAGAGGCAGGAATCCGGAGGCGGGAGTGGCGGCGACGAGGCCGGAGATGGTGCCGGAGCACCAGCCGACCATGGACCACTTGCGAGCGAGGCGCCAGTCGAGCAGCACCCAGGTCATGGCGGCGAAGGAGGCGGTCAGGTTGGTGTTCCAGCAGGCCATGGTGGCACGGATGTTGGCGCCAAACGAGGAACCGCCGTTGAAACCCAGCCATCCGAACCAGAGGAAGACGGTACCGAGCAGGATGAGCGAGACGTTGTGGGGGCGGAAGTTGAGCATCATGCGTTCCTGGCGACGACCGAGGACGAGTGAGTAGGCGAGGGCGGTCAAACCGGAACCGATCTCGACGGGACCACCGCCGGCGTAATCGAGAACCCCGTACTTGTAGGCCCAGCCATTGCTGTTCCAGGTCCAGCAGGCGAGGGGACAGTAGACGATAGTGGCCCAGATGAAGGTGAAGACCATGGCGGGAAGGAGGCGGCCACGTTCAGCGACAGAACCCATGACGATGGCGGCGGTGACACCACAGAATTGCATCTGAGGGGTTAGTGAGGGAGGAGATGACGGAGAGGCTCCGAAACTTACTTCGTAGAAAGCAAAGAGAAGATGAGGGATTAGCGGGGAACCGGGGCTGGGTTCACCCAGGGTCTTCATCAAACCAAAGTTTCGCAGGTTGCCGATAAAGCCGTTGGTGGCAGAGGGAGAGAAAGCCAGGGAGTAACCCCAGAAGTACCATTGGAACGTGACGACGGACCAGGAGGCCATACAGGCCCAAATCATACTGAGGGCGGACTTGCGGCGGGCGAGACCGGAGTAGAGGAAACCGAGACCGGGAATCATGACCATGACCATGGCGGAGGAGACGATGATGTAGGCCTGGTCACCGGATTGGAACCATTTGTTCAAGTTCTCGACTCCTGCAGAACGGTCAGAGGGGATGGTCGAGGGCATTGAGGAGTCACCGGGTGCGACGTACGGGAGTCTCCGCCGAGTTCATTGGTCATGAGTTGATCGGCGTTGGAGGGAGCGCCGGTCCAGTTGTAGGAGGCATACTGGGGGAGATAATCGGCCGCGCCGGAGGCCATGATGGGGAGGGATTCGAGAGGAGGGACGAAAACGGCGAGTGGTAGTAGGAGGACCTGGTCTCAGAGCCTCCCGGGAGAGGAGGGATGAGCAGGATACGGGAGGAGATGGAGAGTTGGAGAGATGGAGATAGGAGGGTGAGAGAGTGAGAGAGAAGAAGAGAAGAAGAGAGAACTGGAGAAGGATGAATGTGGGGAGAAAAGCAGCAGCAGAGGGAAAAGCCGGGATATAAAAACGAGCAAAAAGTTGGTTGATTCTGGAAGGCGGAGTGGGCCCTGCAGCAGTCTCTAGACTGGATCGGCGGAGTGGAGCCGCGACGATAAGGAAATGTAATCGAATTAGTGATGGGATGTTATCTCTTTTTTATTTTATTTTTTTTGAGTTTCGATTGGGTTTCGATTGCACGGGGATAATAACAAAACAGAGAATAATCGAATAAAATCATCAGTTGAATCGAATAGAATGAGCAAATAAATAATAATATCAATAGAATAAATATATAAATGAAGAATGAAGAATAACACAAGAGAAGAATGAGGATAAAGTCTCGTTAGTCAGCAGTCCCTTGATCAATCCCTATACAATCCCTATAATCCCTATTATCCCTATATCGGTAGTAGATGAAGACCTCGCCAAGCCCCTAGGACCAACCTCGTGGCGACCCAGTCCGTGTTTCCATGAATCAGATCGATCCGTCCGATATCATTGTCATCATCACTGGTCGGGAACGAGATAGATCTTTGCTTTTGGCTGTCCCGACTAACCCAGGCGAGCTAGTTGTTCTTCCGATGGGTCTCGACGAGGAGAAGGATGGGGACGGAAGGAGCATAGCTGTACGCAGCACTGCGTACGGCGCAGAGTCTTCAGGAGAGTGCACCCTGCCTGGGTGGTCCTGCAGACCAGAGAAGAGACGTGGACAGCCCCATTATATAGATCGCTTCCCTCTATCTTCCCATGTCGCAATCCATCCTCTCCTTCCCTCTCCCTCACCAACTGTGCTGCATCTGATCCCGCCGGAGAGATAACTGAGCTTACCATTATCCAATACCGACCCCGCGCCCTATCTCTCCCCTCATCTCCAGGTATCCAACCGTCAGACATCCGGTCCCTGTTATCAGCACGTTTCTCTCAGCTCATCGATTGCCCACATCGATTGGCTGAGAAGCCCCGATAAGAGTAACCAACCGCCACCACACGCCAAGTGGGGCCACCGCCCGATCTCCACGGATTGGCCGCTGATAACGTCCCGATCAGCCAATGGCCGTCCGCCTCGGGAGTTTCAGGAATCGCGTTCGGTCGGCTTCGGGATGTCTTTTTTCGGCTGCTTGGCGGCGTTTCTGCAGAAGCTGGGATCGGAGAGTGGTTGAAAAGATGTCTAGCATATGGCCAGGGAGGCTGTATCTTTCTATTGTCCATTTGGAAGGCTGTATATCGGTGTACGCGCAGATAGGGCACCCTGTAGACCTGTTATCTCCCCATCATCGATTGAATAAACTCTTTCCGGCACGCTGGGTCGGTGGAGCCCCTCCGTTCCACTTTCAGCCTAGCTTTATCATCCTCAACCGCTGTCGCTCCCCGAACCTCAGCTCAACATCAACTAAACATCAACTACTCTGTCCCTAGTATCCTCCTGCATAGGTCATCTTCTCCATAATACCCCTTAACTGCCGGGTCTAAGAACGGTGGGTCACGACTTAATTACCACCTCCCTGTCCGATGCCTGGTTGCCTGCCTCGTGTTGGGGAGGATCCGTCTCGCGTGACCTCGTCCGGAGCACACAGAGCCCCGACCAGTTACCACCCCATCTACGCTGACATGCAAGCCAAGTCCTCAATCGTAGTCATTAATCAATAGCAGGATGATATACACTAGCCTCTATACATCTACACATTCACACTGTATCCAACCCCCACCGCCCGCCGCCGTTGCAGCGCTCGATAGTATTTCCGCCCCTCATCCACCCAAAACACGCTACTCGAAATACACACCAGCTTGAACAGATGCGCCACGTTCAGCGGCTCCGTCTGGAACACCCGCTGCAGGAACGGGAGGTAGATCACGCACGCCTGTCCCGCCAGCGACCCCAGCACTGCGTAGTTGAACATCTTGTTCCCAAACAGCGGCAGCTCGCCCCGGAGCACCGACTTGCCCTCGCTGCGGCACGTCAGCGCGTTGAACATGTCGAACAGCACGAAGCACGTGAACGTCATCGTCGTGTCGTGCGCCGTCACCACCCGGGACCGCTGCCCCGCCGGCGTTGCCCCGTCGTCCGCGTCCCCCATCTCGTACACGTAGATCGCCAGCGTCCCCACCATGATCATAAACGCCGACGTGAGCACTCGCTGGATCAGCGGCTTCGTGAGCACCCGCGCCGTGCGCGGTCGAGGCGGCCGGTTCATGATCGAGGGGTCAACCGGTTCGACCCCGAGCGATTGCGCCGGGGGCCCATCCATGAGAATGTCTAGCCAGGGTTAGCATCCGATCGTCCAATCCGCGGGGGCCGCTCCAGACTCACTAATCCATAGGATCTGCATGGCATTCAGCGGGTTCTTGAACCCGAGCGTCGTACTCAACAATACCAGACTCAACGCGGCAACGCTGGTGCTGAGCTGGAACGTAATGAAGTTCTGGATATTGTAGAAGATCCCTTTGCCCTGTTCGATCGCTCGCAGGATCGTCGAAAAGTCGTCGTCCGTCAGGATCATGTCCGCGGCCTCCTTGGCCACATCCGTTCCCAGCTTGCCCATCGAAATGCCAATGTCCGCCTTCTTCAAGGCTGGCGCGTCGTTGACTCCATCCCCAGTCATCGCGACCACGTCGCCGCGCGCCTGCAGCGCGCGCACGATCTTCATCTTATGGTCCGGACTGGTGCGCGCGAAAATAGAGGTCGACGATATCGCCTCCGACAGCTCCCCCATGCTCATGCGGTCGATATCCTCTCCGTTCAGCACGGGTCGCGACCCGGGAACATCGCTGATCGGCATGCCGAGCTTCCGCGCAATGGCAACGGCGGTCGTCTCGGCGTCGCCCGTGATCATGATGATGTGTACACCGCCCGCCATGAGTCGCCGGATCGATTTATGCACATCCTTCCGCGGCGGATCGTTCATCCCGACCAACCCGGCAAACACCAACCCGTTATACCGTTCGTCATCGTCAGCCTGCGCGGACGACCGTGACACCGGTGTGCCGGATCGGCTGCCCATGGGTCGTCCTCTTGACGTATCGCGGACAACGCCACTAGCGAAAGCCAGAACTCTCAGCCCTTCCGAGGCCATCTGCTCGGCAGCTTGCCTGACTTCGCGACGCCGCGTTTCATCCAGAATGACCTCGCGGCCATCCTTGGTGAGATATGTGTCGCATCGCGTGAGGACCTGTTCCAGTGCTCCTTTGATGTAGGCCATGTCGTTTGATTCGCTAGGATTCGTGCTGCCGATGATGACGCCCATCCACTTCCGCTCCGAGCTGAACGGAGTTTCCGCGACACGGGCGCTGAGGCGGTCACGGACATCGTCCTCACCAAAGATATCCAACAGGTCCAGAATGGCCACATCGGTGGGCTGGCCGACCCATCTACTCCGGATCGAACCGGACGCACGGTCATCGGTCGAGGACAGCACGGCCGCAGATGAGGCGCTTGCCGGCGAATTGGCGTGCACGCGCGATAGCCGGCCATTATTGGCGATGTTACCGATGCGAAGGACAGTTCGGGCGGCCGGGCCCGGCGTCAATGAGGTGATGTCGTTGTGGACCTCGAAGGGGTCAGCGCAGTCAAAATGCCACATCTTCGTAACGGTCATGTGGTTGAGCGTCAAGGTCCCGGTCTTGTCACTGCAGACAACGTTCACGGAACCCAGAGTCTCCACACTTGGGAGCCGTCGCATGATGGCGCCCCGTTTGGCCATGCGCAAGACTCCAAGGGCTAGGGTGACAGTAACAATGATAGGAAGGCCCTCTGGAATGGCAGCGACGGCGAGGGAAACGCCAATGGTGAACATTTCAAGTAGTTTGCGGCCTTGGATTAAGCCAATAACAACAATAAGTGCAATGACCCCGAAGGATATGTAGCTCAGTTCCTGACCTAGACGATCCATGGACAACTGTAGCGGCGTTCTGGGACTTTCAATCTCCTGCAATGAGGCGGAGATACTGCCGAATTCTGTCTTCGCACCCGTTCCGATAACAATGCCTTGTCCATAGCCCGATCGAACCAACGTTCCCATAAAGGCGATGTTGTGCTGTTCGTTCAAGCGAATATCGGCTCCCACCGCCCCACTGGCCGGGGCGTCGTAGAAAGGTGACCGCGGGGGACTGACAATCTTTGGGGAGAGCGAGGCCGCATGCTTTGGGCTGCGGATTGCATCGGAATACTTCGCGACGGGTTCATTTTCACCTGTCAAGTTGGACTCGTCGATCGAGAGGTCGGTAGCGGCAGTGATTCGGATATCGGCTGGAATACGATCACCCACGGTGAACAACACCAAGTCACCTGGCACGAGTTCATTTGCCGGAACTGTCGAGGAGGCCTTCACTGCCGAGCTCGGGCTCTTGCTTCTCAGGTCCTGGAGTTCCAGTTCCTCAGTGGTGGCCGCTGGGACAGCTCCGGCTATGGGTGGCGGATGTGAAAGGGGAACATCGCGGATCAGATGCGCATGATGAGGCACCAGACGACTCAAAGCCTCCAAGGACTTCTCCGAACGGTATTCTTGCACAAATCCAACGGTCACCACGATCGTCACGGCCAAGGTGATGCTGACGGCATCGTCGTAATTTCCCATGACGAACGAAATAGCGGCGGATCCGAGCAAGAGAAGAATCAGGGTCTCCCGAAACTGTTTGAGGAACCGAAGCCACAGAGGCTCTGGCTCATCGTGGGGGAGTTCGTTCGGTCCATCGCGTATCAAGCGGGCCTCCGCCTCCGCGGGGGTGAGGCCATTGGTGAGAGAGGTCTGGAGACGCGCTGCGGTCTGTTGTGGATCTAGAAGGGAATACGTCGACGTGGACGTCTAGCATGGTGTCATCAGTCAGGGGATGTTCCCGATGGATGTTCTTTTGAGAGGAGCGACAGATGTTCACATACCGACGGCGAACTACTGACGATGGCCGGGGTAGTCGACCGAGGCCTGGACACAGGGACCTGGGCATTATGGAGAGGAAGCGCAGGTGTCGAGGACCTTGACATCTCTCATGCTTTTGTCAAATTCGATCCGGTTAGATCAGCTTCGCACTTGTTATCATCCCGTCGGAACCAGGGGGAGAATCAAAGTCGACGAGAAAAGCCACGTTCTCAGGCGCGATCTGGCCGGAGCTGCATCAATCAGAGGGAGGAGAAAGAGACTAGCGTGGACACTAACGGAGTACAGGGATCAGCGTTGGAGAGACCCTCACTCCCCACGAGGTTGCAAATCGAGGAGAGACCGGGGAGGCTAACGTCAATGGATCGGATAGCGACGAGCAACTCTAGCAGTCGAGATGTTTTTTTATGATCGCGATGGTTCCAATAAGCAACGGCGAGAGGTTGGCAGCTGCTGACGCTTTACCCGATCGGGCGGAAATCCGACCCCGGAAGATCCATTCTTCCGGGACCCTCCCGAACGCGGCATGCACAAGTCAGGTGATGCACATACCCTTACGTAACTATCCCATTCCACGTGACCCCAGCCACCCGCAAACTGGCCAATCAGTCGCCCGGGGGCTGGTTCCTGTAGTAATCAACCCCGAATCCTCAGGCATTCCCACCTGCCCGACGCGCCGCCGCCTCTCCTCTTCCTCAACCTGTTTCCCTCTTCTTCCCCCCCCATCGCATATCCAGCCTCATAACCCCTTCCGTCCTGCACCCCCCGCCCTCGGTTTCGTTTCCCGTGCGATCTCTCTTCTTAACCGACCTTGGAGGATTTTCTCGATTGCTACCGGACTCCCATCCTCAGGGGCCGCAGCCGTTCGTCGCTGATCCCGTTGTTTTCTGGATACACGGCGCGTCATCGCACGGGCACACGTCCGGTGATTCCCACTACCAACTACCCCCGCATTGGGCGGGTTGTTTTGGAATCATAACCGCTTCTTGGATTAAATCATTTCGCCTTGGGACGAACGTGTTCTACCCCTGATCCCTCACCATGTTCTATTCCGAAACCCTTCTCTCCAAAACCGGGCCGTTGGCTCGCGTTTGGTTGTCCGCCAACTTGGAGCGCAAACTCTCGAAATCGCACATCTTGCAGTCGGATATTGAAAGCAGTGTCAGCGCAATTGTTGATCAAGGACAAGCTCCCATGGCCCTGCGTTTAAGCGGTCAGTTGTTGCTGGGTGTCGTCCGTATTTACAGCCGAAAGGCCCGCTATCTACTCGACGATTGCAACGAGGCTCTGATGAAGATTAAGATGGTATGTCACGGGGAATCGCCTTCTTGTTGACCACTGCTAAGTTTCGTAACGTCTAGGCTTTCCGTCTCACAAATAATAACGACTTGACGACCACCGTTGTCGCCCCCGGTGGTATCACTCTGCCTGATGTTCTGACAGAGTCCGACCTTTTCTTGAACTTGGACTCATCCCTGCTTATGCCCCAATCCCTCAACTTGGAGTCGGAAGGCAAACGGCCTGGGGCTCTGGATTTTGGCAGCCAGCTCCTCCCCGACAGCAGTTTCCGTCGCTCTGTCTCCCAGGAGCCCGCCCACCTTGAGGACCACACCTTGGTTGATCTGGATCTGGGAGAGGATGAAACGCCCTTGGGTCATGACCTCAGCATGGAAGTGGGACGAGATGCGCCTGCGCCGCGCCCGATGGAGGAGGATATGTTCAGTGATGGCGGCAAGTTCAATGATGTCGACCTTGACCTCGATCTCGGTGAGGACGGTGCTCCTCTGAAGATGGATCTCGACAACAACGGACCCCAGGATTCCTTGTTGGGCGATGCCATGGACCTTGGAGGTGATGAACCAGCACCTCAGACAGAAGAGCCCGTGTTCGAAGATGACAATAGTGATGATGAAGTTCTCAGTGAATATGCTGACGCGGAACTTGAAAGACTTGACCCCGATCGCGTGGAAGCAGCCGCTCCGGCCGTTGAAGAAGGCGACGGAGAAGAGGACGGAGAAGGAGGGGATGAAGAGGAAGTAACTGTTAAGCACGCGCAACGCGCCAAGCGACGCAAGGTTGTCGTCCCGATGGAACTGGATCTCGAGGGAGCCGAACTCCAGGAGCACGTGTCCAAGCCACCGGCGACCCGTCGCTACGAGATCATGAAGTCTGCGTCCTTTTTGCCTCGCGACCCCGTCCTCCTGACTCTCATGAACATGCAACAGAACGGTGACTTCGTGTCGAACGCTCTAGGCATGAGCCGTGGTCGTGGATGGGCTCCGGAAATCCGTGATTTGCTGTCGCTAGACTCCATCAAGAAATCAGGCGAGCTGAAGCGCAAGCGTGATAGCGGAATCGCGGACATGGATATCGAAGAAGCCACGGCTCCGGCCTTGGAACTGGGCGAAGAGGAAGCCATTGTTCCTCTGGATGAAGGCGTTGGCCTTGACGCGACCGCCCACGCGTCATCCGAGATTGAATTCCCCGGTGACGAAGGGGACCGCGATCTGCACCTGAGTGATGATGAGGGAGCGCCTCCGTCCTTGCAGGATCTCGATGAAATTGTGCAGCCGGCAGACAGCGGCCCGGTGTCGGTTGGGACGAAACATGCTGTCCACATCCTTCGGGACTGCTTGGGGGAGTCTGGGGCGGACCAGAAGAAGACGGTGAAATTCCAGGATCTGCTCCCAGAGAAGCAGGCGTCCAAGGCGGATGCGACCAAGATGTTCTTCGAGGTCCTCGTGTTGGCGACCAAGGATGCCGTACAGGTCGAACAGCGAGCTGATACTGTGGGTGGACCTCTCAAAATCCGTGGCAAGCGTGCTCTCTGGGGCTCGTGGGCCGAAGGGAGTGCCAACAACGGCGAGGCGGCCAGCCAGTCAATGCCGGTGGCTGCGTAAGGGCCTATAGTCTCGGGCGTCCATGTACAGCTTACGTTCTTCTTCCTGTGTTGATTCTAAGCTTCGGCTGTTTTAATGATCTGTAGGAGTCTGGTGTTTGACTTGGGATTGAAAAGGCGGTTTTGTATTCTCCCGGATTTTCTGTTGGCTTTAGGAGATTTTATTCCCTGTTACCGATGATAGCTTTAGGTACCTTAGTTTTTATAGAAGCGAATGTGACCAGATTCGAGTCGGGCCGTGGTGCAGTCTGGAGTATATGCATAAAGAATTTTCCCGAGAATTAAGCTTGTTCTGGTGGCTCCACCACGTTCGTCATGCTCGGCTTCGGAGATGCCGATATTGTTAATCAGCATTCTCTTCCAGCAGTCTCGCTTCGCCTTTTGGCCTCTGGCTTATCTCCGTTGCTTGACTCTGGCGGTGGAGACCTGCTCCAGCAGCTAAGCCTTTAGGTCATCACCAGCCGGAATTTTTCCAGTTTCCCCCCTCTTCCCCTGTTCACTTTTCCCCTCTGAGCTTGACGAACCCTGCAAGCATCGGGAGCACATTCTTGTGCGTTCTTCTGGCATTAGTTCGGTGACGTTGTGCCCTAACCTCGCGCTTCGAGCACAGTCCTAGACGAGTCCCATTCCCGATACCGTTCATGCAGTATTAACCGCCCCGTGGTTTACCTCCAGGAACGTGTCTCATGGCGACAAGAGATCCAGAACAGCGGCGCAGCAGTGCGCACTCGACCTCCAGCGAACCGATGAGTGACAGAGCAGTGCCCGAGCAGGAAAAGTCCGACGATGAGATCGACGGCGTCTTTGCGCCCATCAGCACCCCCGCAGCCGACGGCGATGATGAGCGCATGCACAAACTTCACACGACGTCGTCCCGGCCCGTCGAGCGCAGTTGGTCACTGAATGATGGGTATAGCTGTCACACGGTGGACGAGGAGGCCGCGGAGACGGTCTCTGGTGCGGGGCGAACGGCGGAGGATCAGTTCCTGGTCGGTTGGGAGGAGAAGGACCCGCTGTGTCCGCGGAATTTCCACACGCTGCGCCGGTGGTTGATTGTGGTGATCTGCTCAACGGGATCGCTCTGTGTGTGAGTAGTATAGGACGCTGTGGTGGATGGGGGTTGGACGCTGATCGCTGATCACGGTTCTGTTCTAGCACGTGCACTTCGTCCATGTATACGGTCACCTATGATCAGTTGACGCAGGCGTTCGATTGCTCGCGGATCGTGGCGACGCTGGGCCTGTCGTTCTTCATCTGGGGTCTGGGTAGGATCTGGAGATGTTCCCTGTTGGTTGGCTCCGTTTTCCTGACGCTTCTCTCAGGTGTTGGCCCACTGTTCCTGTCGCCGTTATCGGAATTCTACGGCCGGAGATATATCTACATCATCTCCTTCACGCTGTTTCTCATCTGGCTCATCCCGTGTGCCGTCGCGCAGAACATCCAGACTATGATCGTCTGTCGGTTCTTTAATGGCCTGTCGGGCTCCGCCTTCTTGAGTGTCGCCGGCGGCACTGTCGGTGACCTCTTCAATCGCAACGAGCTCAGTGCGCCGATGATGATCTACACGGCGAGTCCGTTTCTGGGCCCCGTGGTGGGACCTGTGTAAGGGAGTCGACGGCATGGGATGAAAGTGGTCTTGGTCTCGCTGACAGCCTGCAGGGTGGGTGGATTCATCAACTCGTTTACGACCTGGCGCTGGACGTTCTACGTTCTTCTGATCTGGTCGGGAGTGATCCTGGTGTCGATCGTCGTCTTCGTCCCGGAGACCTATCATCCCGTGTAAGTCCGGCGACCCGGACGGAGCTGTGCCAATGTGGTCTCCTGTGCTGATCCCTCCCCAGGCTGCTCCGTCGCAAGGCTCAGAAACTCCGCAAGGAGACGGGCGAGGAGCGATGGCAGGCGCCGATTGAGAAGCTCGACCGGTCCGTCGCCCAGACCGTCCTGCGCTCCATCTACCGGCCTGTCCTGCTTCTGACGCTGGAGCCGATGTGCCTGAACCTCTGTATCTTCTCCGCCATCCTCCTGGGCATCCTGTACCTGTTCTTCGGGGCCTTCCAGCTGGTGTTCCAGAACGTGTACGGCATGGACCTGTGGCAGCGCGGGCTGGTGTTCATCGGGCTCTCGGTTGGCATGCTGTTTGCGATTCTGTCCGACCCGGTCTGGCGTCGCATCTACGCCAAGCTGGAGCGGAAACACGAGACGGTCAGCGGGAGGATGGACGACCCGCAGCCGGAGTGGCGCCTTCCCCCTGGTATGTTTGCGCCCTCCCCCCCCCCGGGGGCGGACGCTGTACAACCAACGCCCGCCGTTCTCTAATGGGGTCCGGTCCGCTAACGAGTTGTCTTGCGTAGCGATTCTCGGAGGCCCGCTGGTCACCATTGGGCTGTTCATCTTTGCGTGGACCATCTACCCGCATGTTCATTGGATTGTGCCTATTATCGGCAGCGCGTTCTTCGGGGCGGGGTGCGTGTACCCATCTGTTCGTGGCGAGCGATGCAAGCTGACATCCCTGCTCGTCCTCCAGGACGATCCTTGTCTACTCGGGTATCTTCACCTTCTTGGTGGATGCGTATCCCACGTACGCCGCCAGTGCGCTGGCGGCGAATTCGTTTACTCGCTCCACGTTTGGCGGGGTGTTCCCGCTGTTTGGCATTCAAAGTGAGTGAGATGATGGTGGGTGGTTTCGGTCCGGTGCTAATGGGCCCTGCAGTGTACAACAACTTGGGCTACCACTGGGCGACGACGCTGCTGGCGTTCCTCACGCTGGTCATGCTCCCATTCCCGTAAGTTCTCCCTTCGGTCCGTTCTCGGTGGTGTATAGTTGGGTGCCTGCGTGGGTGGAGGGGACCCCCTTGCATGGCCATGTGGTGCGCGCTGGCTGACATGCGCCGTGCTTTGCTTTTTGGCTGGCGTCGGGACTAACGAGATGATTGATAGGTATATATTTTTCCGGTACGGCGGACGGATTCGAAAGAAGAGTCGGTACGCGGCGGCGTGATTGATTGCATAGACTATCGTACATATTACAGGGTACATGGATCCCAGTGTCTGGGGTACGGTATAGAATGAATCGAGTACGGTACTATTTAGGTATGCCGACGTAGGACGGGGGGAGATCGGATTGCCGAGAGCGGACTACGGGTTGCCGCAGGGCTCTTCAGTATGGGGTACAGGGGGCATATGGGGAAGGCAGTCTCCTGTCAATCTACTCTGAATTGAGCTACCCTACATCAACCCCGGGGGAACCAGCCGCACATGCATGTGCGTTCGTCAGTTCAGGTATTGGTTGATACCTAGGTACCGAGGCGGTGCGCATAGACTCGAAATGAAGGGGGCGGAAGGACACGAGCTGGTCCAGATCAGAATGCAGAGGACTGAACGCCGTATGCGATACGAGGGGATATATACCTTGTAATAGCCATGGAAGTCATGAAGGTATACCGCGTAGTTGTTCAGCCGAGGCAGGAGAAGCAGATGCCGGGGGAAGACGGATGGTGCGCGAGAGAAAATCCGAAAAGACCCGAGGTCTGGAAAATGGCTCATTTGGGGGGAAGCGGCCAGTGATTGGAGGAGATTCGGATATTTGCACGTGGAAATACTGTCTGTCTGTACAGGTGTTGTAGGTAGTGGTCGTGGTAGTGGTCGCGTTATATTGTCAGTGTTGGCTCACATGCCCGAGTAGACGATGACGGATTCCTATATTTCCTATTATATTACTATAAGATAATAAACAATATTATTAGGACTATATTCTTAGTCAAGTATACAAACTCAGAGGTCAGTCGCGTGTCTACCTCTTCCCCCGCGTTCCACCAGTTCTTCTTCTTCTTCTCTTCCTCTTCTTCTCTCTCCATCTCCATCTCCCCTCTTCCCCTCCCCCTCTTCCTCCTCCGCCTCCTCCTCCTCCTCATCAGTCTCTCCTCAGTGGATGTTCTTACCCGGTCTCTGCCAATTCTCTCGTTTCTCCCCTTCGCCGCTTTCTTCCCCGCAGTTCCCGTCAAAAAGCCTTTCGCTCCACTCACGCTTCCTCTGTTGTCAATCCGCCCTGCGTGATCCATCGGCTGCTGTTTCCCTCGAAGGTACTCCAAGACACTCCAAGATCCTCAGGAGAACAAAAGGAAGAAAACGAAAGAAGAAACAAGACCGCAGACCGATTCGGTCCGTCACCTACGACTCCCTTCCCACTCGGTCAGCAAGGTCCCTCCCACTCACCCTCACCCTCACCCATCCATCTCATTCTATGCGGTCTCTCGCCAAAAATCCGCTTCTCGACAACCCCCGGACGATAATCTTCCCGTCTCAGTGGTGGTGAATTGCCAATCTGGATCCCAAGCGGTGCGCTGGTTCGCGGTCGCGACACGGCGGTTTTGTCCTCTTCCGACGAATCAGGTGGCAACGGCGCCTCTCTCATCACTGACTGCTGCAACCTTCTTCTCCGCTACCGTCATCAGTCCTCTCTCGATCTCTTTCCTCCCCCTTTCCCATCCCTCGCGTTCCCCGTTTCATGTCGACATGAAGGTGGAATCCCAGGAGAATCAGCCATCCGCTGCCCCGGCAGATCGCAGTGGGGCCGGGAACGATGCCGGCCCTGCTGCTGAACAGCCCGACCTGTCCAAGAAGACCGACAGCGGGAGCAAGAATGCGCCCGTCGAGAATGGCCAGAAACCCGCCTCCAACGCCAAGGATCCCTCTCGTCCGCGGAGGAAGAAAGCTCGCAGGGCTTGCTTCGCTTGTCAGCGGGCGCATCTGACGTGCGGTATGCTAAACTTCCGTTTCCCCCGGCTCGGTTGGCCGCCCCGATCGCATCCCTGCCATACTGACCATTCGTGCTCGCGCAGGGGATGAGAGACCATGTCAGCGCTGCATCAAACGCGGTCTGCAAGACGCTTGCACTGACGGCGTGCGAAAGAAGGCCAAGTATCTTCATGATGCGCCGGATGGGGCGCTGATGCCCGGCGTCGGCGGAAATTTCTACAACGGCAACAGCATGCGCAACAACCTGCCTCTGTCGCGCAATGGCGCGAATGCGGTGAACGCCAATCCCCCCCAAAACGCCGGAGCGAACTTCTATCCCACCCCCCAGTCGACCTCCTACAATGTCTTCCAGGAAAACCCCATCAACCAGAATGCCTTCCCCTCCCAGTCTCCCGTGTCGCCCACCTTCAGCCTGAAGACCAACCCGGCCGCGCGCAACAACAGTCTGCCCTCCGTGGGCCAACAGCCGCCCAACAACACCACGGGCGTCTCCTCCGGCCCGAACCCGCAGAACCCCTTCGCGGGGGCCCTCTTTGACCCGAGCGACCCCGCCCTGTTCAACTTCGACCTGTCCAGCATGAATTTCGAGAATCGATACGGCGCCCTGGAATTCGGCATGCTGGGGCACATGGCGACGGGCGCCGGCGACTCCCCCAGTGACTCGGCCACGCAGCGCGGGTCCATGGGGAGAAGCGGCTCGGCCCAGTTCTCCAATACCCCTATCACGGGCGCGCCGGGCTTTGGCGAAAGCCCGAGTGGCCAGCAACCCTTCATGTACGGCGACCCGCTGTTGAACGAATGGCCCGCCGGACAAGCCGCGGGCCAAGCGCATGTGAATGTGGGCGGCGTCTACCCGCCGTCCGGCAGCGTCATCCCAGGGCATCTGTCCAAGGCCGATGCGCCGCACGCGTTCACCATCGAAAGTGGTCCGAATTTCGCGAGTCCCAGCGCCACGACCAGCCCGCAGATGACCAGCGGGTTTGAGGACCAGGCGCTCAACAACGCGATGACCAAGTCGAATGGTCTGGCCAACGGCCAGCGGCCGACGATCTCGACCCCGAGCTTGAAACATCAAAGCCTCCAGATCGGGGCCAAGAGACGCCCGCGGAACCCGTCGTCCATCTACGAGAGCGTCAAGGAGCCGTACGCCTACACGAATCGCTTCCACAATCTCACGGCCTGCATCCAGCGGCGCTTTTCCCCGCAGAAGACTCTCCAGATCGCCAAAGCCTTGGCGTCCATTCGTCCGTCCTTCATCGCGACCACCAAGACCCTGAACCGAGACGACCTGATCTTCATGGAGAAGTGTTTCCAGCGGACGCTCTGGGAGTATGAGGACTTCATCAACGCGTGTGGCACCCCAACGATCGTCTGTCGACGCACCGGGGAGATCGCCGCCGTGGGCAAGGAATTCAGCATCCTGACCGGGTGGAAGAAGGACGTGCTGCTGGGCAAGGAGCCGAACCTGAACGTCAACACGGGCGGCTCGTCCGTTCCCGGGTCCGGCGCCTCCTCGCGCAGTTTTACCCCCCGGGGGTCGTCGGTCACGGAGAGCCTCGCGCCGGGCCGTCCGCAGCCGGTGTTCCTGGCCGAGCTGCTGGACGACGACAGCGTGGTGGAGTTCTACGAGGACTTTGCCCGGCTGGCGTTTGGGGACTCCCGCGGCAGCGTCATGACGACCTGCAAGTTGCTGAAGTACAAGACGAAGGAGGATATGGAGATTGCGCCGTCGGACGACAACCAGCAATGGAACAGCCACCTGCGCAAGGGCGGCATTGCCAGCGAAGCCGGGATGAACCAGCTGGGGTTCAAGGACGGCAAGGTGGAGTGCGCATACTGCTGGACAGTGAAGCGAGATGTGTTTGACATTCCCATGCTGATTGTGATGAATGTGAGTGTTCTCCCCTGGTGCGGCGTTCGCGGCTGCGGTACACCTGCTGACGACCTATAGTTTCTACCATGCATTTGAGTTGATTCCGGTTTCTCATTGTATTATGGGTCACGGCTGCACATACTTCCTCGGTTAATCGGTTGTCATTCTCTGGCTTTTATCTTCATACCCGGGAGGATTAAAAAAATGGGCTCTTGGTTGCTTTTGTTGGTATGCGTTGGCTTCTTGCATTTTGGTACATATGTTCTTCTTGTATGATTCCCTGGAGCTGTCTATAGAGCTTCCTGTTGTGTAACTGGACTGGTTTGCACGTTCATCTGGGTTCTTGTATATATCCATTGGTTTTGGGATCAAGTGACTTGTTCACTGGTTATTTTCTGGGTGCCATTGAGGACACCATCTGTAAACCGAATGTCTGGAACACCGGAACGAGATGCCAGGCTGCACTCCGAGGTATTGATGTATATCCGTTCTGCCTCAGGCACCACTCCCGTTATCTCCCGCTTCTCTCATCGCGACCCTCCGACTTCTCCGACAACCTCTCCCAGCTCCCCCAGAACCGCCCAGAACATATCAGCAATGCGTCCAGATACTCCTCGTGAGCCGATCGCCGGCCCAGACTCCGGCCCCGAGTCTCCCTTTCCCATTCGCCTGGCCGGCCCTGTCATCAAGGGCTTTGGGCGGGGTAGCAAAGAGGTACGCCCGCCATGCCACTCCGCTCCGATCTACACGTCCCCTTCTCATACAGACGGAGGGATGATACATCCAACCTGGCCGTCGGTGCGCTGCATCGAAAGAAGAAGACGCCGGATGGAACAAGAAGGCTGATTTCGCAGCTCGGAATCCCCACCGCCAACATCCCCGCCGACGGTCTCTCCGCGTACCCAGGCCTCCAGGTGGGCGTGTATTACGGCGTGGTCGCCCTGAACCCAGCCCAGAGCGAGGTGCCCTCGACGAGCGCGCAGGTCCTTCCCGCCGTGCTGAGCATCGGCTACAATCCGTTCTACAAGAACACGACACGATCGATCGTACGTGGAGAGAAAGCAACATGTCGACAAGACAACACACATCGGCTAAAACTAATGAACCGTCGGCAGGAAATCCACGTTATGCCTCCCCTCTCCGCCCCCTCGCCCACCGCGACCGGCCAGCCCGGCCAAGTTACCTTCCACAAGCTCCCCGACTTCTACGGCACGTCACTCAAGCTGCTGATCCTGGGATACATTCGTCCCGAATTCGACTACGTGTCGGCTGAGGCGCTGATCGAGGATATCCGGGTCGACTGTGAGGTTGCGCGGCAGAGTCTCCAGCGCCCGGCATATGTGCGGTATCTGGCGGAGAGTGAAGCGAGTCCAGCCGAGGTCCAGGAGCAGCATCGGTGGCTGACGACCTTCTGATTGATTGATTGATTGATTGATTGCGCGTTCTTTTTTTGTCTGCCGAGCGTCTAGCGTGATAGAGATATCCATAGAGACCGGAATTCAGTCTTGGTTTTTTGGCTTTCCCCCCCGGCGACATGCCTGATTCAGCCCTACGGATGCCATCGGAGGGCTCCACAGACAAGAAATGCCAACAACTCGTCGACGTCAGCCCAGCGCCAGCAAGGGACCGATCAGCTGTTATTCGACCGGGGAGTCGGACGAGTTTTCATCGGGGGGATATAAATATTCGTCCCCTGCTGCTACATTGTTGCCCTCATCCACGCCCGACGTCCATTCAATTATAGAGTACGTCATACCCGGCAGCAACCATCATGGATCGTCTTCGCCAGCACTTCCACCGGCGACGCAGCAGCTCCTCCAGCGCGACTCCGCTGCAGCCGCCCAAATCCCCCTTGCTCAGCGCGAAGAAGGACTCCGACTCGGCCCTGCGACGGCTCTACATCACCTCCAGCAGCCCCAGCTGTGACCCCCTCATCCTGCGTCGGTTCGAGGCCGAAGGCTTCACCGTCGAGTATCTGCCCTTCCCGGGGAGCAACGATGACTCGGACCGCGATCGCAAGGATCTGGAGAAGCTCATCCACGAGCGTGAAGATGACCTCGAGCCCGGCGAGCGGTATGCCATCCTCGCCTACAACAAGCCCGCCCAGCTCCTCCTCGCCTTGCACCACCAATCCACCAGCTCAACCAACCCCTTCCCCCGTCTCTGCGCCCTGGTCACCTATTACCCACACACCAGCGCCAGCGCCTGCTCCAGCCCCTTCACCCGCTGCCAGATCCCCCCGTCCATGACCTCCTCGTCCACCGCCTCCGACTACACCTCCCTCTCGCTGCTGCCCATTCAAATCCACCTGCCAGGTCACCAAGCCCCAACTCTCTGGGACGACTACGGCAGCCACCCCAGCAAGAAGCGCCATAGTTGCCACTTCTTCTTCTACCCGGAGTCCGCCCCGGGCTTCGCCGAGCCCTCCGCCGCCGCCTACGACCGCATCAGCGCCCGCCTGGCCCTCAGCCGTTCTCTCGACTGTCTCAAGCGGGGATTCGGCTGGCCTGGTGGGAACTGGAAGATCCCCGAGGTCGAGACCCTCTGGGAGGGCTACTGGCGGAACCTGGTCGCCCGTCAGGCTTCCACCACGACCCCCAATGCCGACGCTGACGAGGACCGCGCCGCCGATGCCGTGCACATGATGGTCGGGAGCGGCAGGGGATGGAGCCTGGGCGATGCAGACGAGGAGGATCGCTCTGTAGGGTTACAGGAAACGCCGTCGGTGAATTGCGTTCCCACCATGGAAGGGGGTATGTTGCCATTCTTCTCCCCACAATCCCCCCCAAATACATATATATGTAGATGTCCATGTGCTCATTCGCTTGCAGGCTCCTCCCCGCGAGAGATCGCCTCGTTCTATACCACGCAGTTCTTCCCCGCCGGCCCGCCCTCCCAGTCCATCCGCCTGCTGTCGCGCACCCTCGGCACCGACCGCATCGTCGACGAGCTGCTCCTCGCCTTCACCCACTCTGAGGAGATCCCGTGGCTGCTGCCCGGCGTACCGCCGACGAACAAGGACGTGCGCGTCCCGCTGGTCATGATGGCCAGCTTTGTCGCGGGGAAGCTGGCCCGCCACAACATCTACTGGGACCAGGCCAGCGTGCTGGTGCAGATCGGCCTGCTGGATCCGCGGCTCGTGCCGGCCGGGTTCACGCCCACGGGGCCGAACCGCGCGGGGAGTGACGAGGTGCAACGGCTGCCGGTTGTGGGGGCCGAGGGGGTGGACCGGGTTCTCTCGTGACTGCATTTCTTTTCCCTGATACCCGTTGTTCGTCACGTACGTACCTATAAATAAACCCTTACTTAGAAATCATAATGTATATGTACATGCCATGCCTCCTGTCATGCTCGCTGGCGGCCTCTCGAGGCCAAGCTCGTTATCTCCCGACTCACGCCCCCCGCGCTTTTCAACGTCTGCACGCTGGCCATCTGCGCCAGCGGAATCACCTCCTCGACCGTTGACGCCCCCCGCACCAGCCCCGCCACCACCGCACCCAGGAGCGTATCGCCCGCCCCGTTGACGCTGACAATCTCCTCCCCCGTCAGCACTGCCGCCGGCGGGAACAGCCGCATGTACACGCCGCCGACGACGGCGGCGTCCGCCGTGCCCCGGGAGAGGATATATGGGGCCGATTCGGGCGCCGTCAGCCGCGGGTCGCCGGGCCGCAGCAGCTGCGTGACGAGCACGCCCTGCGCGCCCAGCTTGGTGAGCAGGCACGGGATGTACGGCAGCAGCTGGATGGTCTGCTGCGGGACGCCGCGGTCGACCAGCTCGGCGGAGGTCATGGCGACGAGGCGGTCGCGCGAGCCCGCGGCTGACATGCCCATGGCGTCGATGACGCGCCACCAGCCGTCGGACTCGAAGAGCGCGCCCTCGCGCGCGGCCGTGTACATCTCTGCCAGCTCGAAGCGGTTCGGCGCCGCGAGGCTGACGGCGTGGTGCGGGACGCAGTCGGCCGGGCCGATGGGGGCGTCGGAGTGGCCGCGGCCGAAGAGCCGGCGACTTTTGGCCGTGGAGACGGGCTCGAAGGCGACGCGTGCGCCGTGCCGTCGCGCGACGGCCATCCACCGCGCGATCACGCCGGGCGTCCAGTTGGCGTCGACGACAACCCATTGTGGCTGGGTGCGCGCAACCAGCGGCTCCCAGACGTCGGCGAAGGGCAGCGTCTGCTCCGGCGCCTCCATGATCCCCATGTCGGCCATGGCAAGCACTAGGTCTTTCTTGGCGTCGTTGACGGCGACGTACTGCGCTGTGCGGGCGCTGCGGAGTATCTGGATGCCGCTGGTGGGGAGGTCTGCGTCCCGGAGAGTGGCGAGGGCGGTGCGGCCGCTGAGGTCGTCGCCGACGACGCTGCAGAAGTGGACGGAGCCACCGAGGTAGTGTGCGGCGAGGGCGACGTTCTGGCCCACGCCGCCGACGCTCTGTCCGATGGCGGCTGGGTTGGACGTCGACGGGAGCGGCGCGGCGTGTCGGTCGCCCGCCGGAGGGACGTAGTCGCAGGAGAGGTCGATGGCTAGAGACCCGGCAACGAGGATGCCCGCTTTGCCCTCGTCCTGGGCGGCTTCGGCGGCAGGGCCGTTAGTGGTTGCGGGGAGCGGCGGCTCTGCCTCAGTCGTGCGGTCAGCTCTCATGGTCTCGGATATTGCGGGCATGTGTCTGGGACCATTCTCGAAATTAGGGTCATGCCGAGTTAGCGAAGGGGAACTAACTTACTGCGCCTTGTGCTGGCCCAGGGACCGTTCGAGCTTGGATAGCTCCACGGCGACGGTGGTGGCTCGTTTGACGTTCGCCTCGACCAGGGCGCGGTTGGCGACGACACTCTTTCCGCCGCTGAGCTCCTTGATCTTGCCCAGGATAAATGGCGTGTTGTCACTGCCACTGTGGCCTTCTGTCTCTGCGAGGCGAATGGCTTCTTCGATAATGGCATCCATTTCCTGCTGGGGGATGGATTGCTCCAGCGGGACTGGATTGGCAAAATGCATTCCTGATGAGAGGGGGAGCTTGGATTGGGCATCTGGAGGCGTTAGTAGGGCCGAGAGTGGTATAGAAAATACAAGGCATACAGATTATAGCGGCAGCCTCTGCTTCATCCCGGATGACCTTGGGGCTCTTGACGCCACTGTCACGCGTGAAGAACGCTGGGAAGTCCACGGAACCTGAACGACCGTCAGCGAATGTGCCGACACATACGCCTTCGGTTTCGAGGTACTCGAGAGTCCGGGGGATGTCGAGGAAGCTCTTGCACCCGGAGCTGATGACCGCAACGGGGGTGCGTCCGAGCTCCGTCAGGTCGGCTAGTTCCGGTCAGTTTATATCCATTCGATCATGGCCAATATGCGCACCAGATATATCCATAGAGTTCTCTCCACCGCGGTGGACACCACCTAGACAGGTTTAGTAGTCTTTCTATATACGGATTGGAGATACTCACCAAGACCCCCTGTGCCAAAAACACGGATTCCAGCCATATGAGCCAAGATCATCGTCCCTGAGACGGTGGTGCCGCCATGAAGATGCTTCCCAGCCAGCCCCTAGCGATGTTAGCACCCACCGTTGGGAGATTGTAGACGAACAAGTACCAAGCCACAGATGTACCCCAAGTCCCGCCGGGATACCTTCAACGCGGTCTTCTTCTCGGCGGTTGACGCAAGCTCGATGATCTCCTCTGCATTCAGCCCAACGCGTGCTACGCCATTGAGAATGCCAATCGTTGCGGGAACGCCGCCATTGACTCGGACGACGGATTCGAGGAGCGAGGCCAGAGCGACGCTCTCGGGATATGGGAATCCTATCGTCGATCAGTGCGGTTCACCCTATCTCCAGGCAACAGACGTACCGTGAGTGTAGATGGTCGACTCCAGAGCGACGACCGGCTTTCCTGTAGCGACGGCATCGCGAACTTCCTCGGAGACCTTGAGGAACCTGTTCTGATCGAGGCTGTGATAGCGGCGTGCGGGGAGAGCGATAGGACGCTTTGCCCAGACTCGGGGGAGTCGAGCCGCAGCCCGTGAGCAGAGCATGATGGCAGGGTCGCCTCTGATAGAGCTACCAGCTGAACCGCAACGAGAACGAACCCAAAGCTCGGGGAGAAGGGAAGCGAAGAGACGGAGAGCTGATAAGATGCGGAGAAATCGGGCGGAAGTATGGGCGCTGACTAAGCCGGCGGCAGGCCACCTCAGCATCACGCCGACATCTCTATACAACCTCGCTCTCTTCTCCCTCCCTCCCTCCATCGTTGTCTCCATCCGCCTTGTCCTCCCCATTGACATATCTTCTCCTGGTGAGAAGCCCTCGGTGCGGTCTACGGCAATAGACCACTCCTTCCTCCCCCCACAATGAGGCCGTTTACTGCCATTGCCGCCGTCTGCGGACTGTTTACCAGTCTTGCATGCGCTGCTGAGTCGACGCCGGCGGATTTCACGCCCCCGCCGGCCTTCAAAAACGTCAATCTGGTGCGGAACACCAATCTCGAGAAGGGTTACGTCCGCGAGACTATCAATGTCGTCGTCGAGAATGTCGATACCGAGCCACGCAGCTCCTACTACCTGGCCATGCCCTCGGAGGTCTTCGACAAGGTCGGTGGCCTCGAGGTGCGCGACAAGAAGGCCCCAGAGAAGGGACGCTTTGAGGTGGACTCAATGCTGGTTGAGGCTCCAAGGTGAGTCTGTCGATGGCGTCAATTGATGACGGCGCGACGGTTGCTTCGACTCGATACTAACCCGGTAAACGCCCAGCGACGTCCAATACTTCGTGATCGACTTCCCCGAACCGCTCGCTCCCAAGTCACAGCTCACCCTCGGCATCTCCTACTACATCCTCAACACCCTCAGCCCCCGGCCTGCCGCCATCCAGCAGTCCGACAAGCAGTACCTCAGCTACTCCTTCTCGGCGTACACGCCGTCCGCCTACCAGACGACCACGCAGAAGACCAAGCTCAAGCTGCCCAGCACCAACGTCCCCGATTACACCGCTACGTCCGGGCTGAAGTCCGGCGCCGACCCGGAGCGCCAGGGCACGTCGTACACGTACGGGCCGTACGAGGGCGTAGCCGCCGGCGCCACGTACCCGGTGACGGTGCGGTACGAGTTCACGAAGCCGGTGATCACGGCATCGCGGGTGGAGCGCGACGTGGAGGTGTCGCACTGGGGCGGCAACCTGGCGACGGAGGAGCGCTACTGGCTGCGCAATAACGGGTCGGCGCTGGCCACGCAATTCTCGCGCGTCGAGTGGACCATCGCCAACTTCCAGCAGATGCCGTCGTCGGCCATCCGCGAGCTGCGCTTCCCGCTCAAGCCCGGCGCCGTCGACCCCTACTTCATCGACGACATCGGCAACGTCTCCACCAGCCGCTTCCGCCCCGGCCGGCTGCCCAGCCGTGACGCTTCCCTTGAGCTCAAGCCGCGCTATCCCGTCTTCGGCGGCTGGAACTACAGCTTCCGCATCGGCTGGAACGACCAGCTCGCCTCGTTCCTGCGCGCCGTCTCCGACTCCGCCTACGTCCTCAAGGTGCCCTTCCTCGAGGGCCCCAAGGTGTCCGAGGGCGTCCAGTATGAGACCGTCGTCGTGCGCGTCATCCTGCCGGAGGGGGCGCGTAATGTGCGCTACGAGCTCGTCGACAAGAACACCTCGAACGGCCTGCCCAACCCCGCTAACATCAAGGCCTCCCTCTCCCCTCATAAGACCTTCATGGATACCCTGGGACGGACCGCCCTCACGTTGACCGTCGACAATCTGTCCGACGAGGCCCGCGACGCACAGCTCCTGGTAAGGGCCCCCCTGCCCCTCACTCCTCAAGACTACTGTACTAATGCGGGCAGGTGACGTACGATTACTCCTTCTGGGACGGCATGCGCAAGCCCATGACCATCACAGCGGGACTCCTGACGGTGTTCGTGGCGGCGTGGGCGATCGGCAACATCGACGTGAGCATCAAGAAACGATAAGCGTGCATGTATGATTTGTGTCTTTTCTAGTGCAGTTACCCATTCAATGTATCATGTTGGATCTCTTCCGAAGGATGTGTCATGACCAGCCGGAATGGCAATAAAACAAAGGGAGAAAAAAAAAAAAAAGTAACGAGGGAGAAATCCCTCGGACTAGATACAGTAGACAAACCGTTTTGAGCAGCCCCAGCCCCAGCACCCATGTATAAGACAAAACGCCCAGCGCCTCGCATAACCAAGAAGAATTTGGCCCAGAAACAACCCCACTGAAAAAGAACTACGACTCTTCAAATTTCCGCTTGACGCCACTCCCATTAGCCGGCGCCGGTGGGCCCTGGCGGACGCGCCGTTTCCGTTCGTCGTCCTCGGAGGCCATCTGGGCCTGGCGCTTCTTCCAGGCGGCCTTGATGGCGGGCGCGGCGCGGATGAGATCATCCTCGGTGACGCGGTCCTCGATGCTCTGCAGGACCTTCTCGACAGTGGAGATATGGTTGGCATCGGCCTTGTCGTCGCGGAGCCGGTGGAAGCGCCAGCGGCCGTGCTCGTCCTTGTAGCACTCGACGATGGAGTCGTCGAGGGGCAGGTTGAGGGCCTTAAGGTCGTCCCAGTCGGCCGGGGTGAGGTACATCTCGCCGAAGTGGCGGTACTCGTTGGCGTTGAGGCCGACAAAGAGGTGGGCGATGGGGAGGGCGTCGTAGTCCGGGTAGGGGTCGGTGAGGCCGTCGGCCTCGTCGTCCGAGTCCGGCTCGAGCAGGGGGAACTCGAGGCGCATGCGGAAGTCGATGGTGTTCTCGCTGGGGGGCTTCCACTTGAGGATGTGCTCGTCGGTGCCGATCCGGTAGGGGGTGCTGCGGCAGGTGAAGATGAGCCCGTCGTTGCCGTGGATCTTCTTGACCGTCGGGATGATGTCGCGGAACATCATCTCGATGCCGTAGCTGACCTGCGTGGACTTGTCCTCGACCGCGAACACCCGGTGCGGCTTCTCCTCCGGGAACCGCTGGTACAGCGCGTTGTACGGCTTCAGCACCTTCTCCTGGAAGTAGGCCAGCCGCTTGTCGAGCGTACGATGCATCAGGCTCTGTCCGTCCAGCACTAGGCAGTCGAAGACGAGGTATTTCAGCTGCTGCGTGCCGTCCTCGTACGTGTCGTTGACCAGCTCGCCGTCCACGAGCGTGTCGACGTGGAACGACTGGAAGGTGTCGTCGTCCGGCAGCGGGAAGTGCAGCCCCGGCACGTAGCGGTAGTCGTTCTTGCGGTCGATGAGATAGTGGATCTCCTGCATGTCCGAGTCTGGGTCGCCCCGCGCAAAGTAGAGGAGACAGCGGATGCCGTCGGTTTTCTCGCAGACGTAGTAATCTTCGCGCTGCAGCTCGTGGAGGTGGCGCTTGGAGAAGCTGACAGGCTGGGCTCCGGGGAAGTTGAGATTATTGCGGCCGAGCAGAGCGGCGACTTCGCGACGGAACTGGTCGGCCAGGTCCGGTTCGGCCTTGATGCCGACGGCATCGAGATCGGGGACGGAGTTGCTCATGGTGGTTGGGTAGGTGATCGGGGGGATGGTGGAGATTTCGCGAAGGGCGCTATGTCGGGCTGGAGGGGTTCGTATAGTTCAGGAGCTCTCGCCCGTAGGCGCAAGAGCTGTAGATCCGCAGTGACGGTGGAGATGAGGCGAGAGGGAGAGGTGAGAGGAGGGAGGATGGCGGATCACGAGGATGAGACAAAGCGGCAGGAGGTGTGGTGCCTGAGGCAGCATTCCGCATCCACCAACTACAACTACAACTACGCAGTGTATATCTCGACATCTATAAACACTCCATTCATCCGAATATACATCACGCCAACACTACAGTAACTCCGGGGTATCACACAACCGAAACAACCAAATGCACGTCCACCCAGACCCAGAACAGAAAGTATACAACCGTCATGACTCGTCTCGTCCCGTAAGCCCTCACATCAAGAACTCCCCGTCGTAAGCGGGAGATTTCTCGCGGCTGATGCCGGGGTCTGGGTCGTCCCATCGCCCGAGCCACTGTCCGCGGGGACACCGTTGTTCGTAGGAAGCGAAGGGGACAGGTTGATGTCTTCCGCGGGCTGGAACAGATTCCCATCCATGGGCGGGGACATGTCGCCGGTCGAGAAGAGACCCCCACCGCGGGCCCCGCCCAGGGCATGCGAGAGCATCTCCTTGATGCGAACATATTGGTACTTCTTCTTGGAAGAGATGAGAGTATGGGTGGCCAGCGGCTGGGGGTGGGACCGCGTAATAGCGGCCATGACGGCATCCTTCTCCTCGTCCGAGTCGACGGGACCGTTATTATCCAGGTCATCCTGGAGCGGAGCGTTGGCATCGATCGCGGCTTCTGCTCGACATTAGCAGTCTATCCAAACAAACCAAGGACGTAAAAGGGAAAAAAGAAAGGAAGGAAGAAAACGCACTCTGCTGCCTCGCCTGGTTTTTCTTCTGATACGCCTGCAGCAACATATCATACGGCAACGACCGGCCAGGCACCGCGCGCTTCGCACCCATCGAATGACTCTTACAGGTCAACGAGCGCGCGCACTGGGCGCCATTCGGCAAGGTCACACCGCACTGCTTCTCGACATCGACGGGGCCTTTGGGCTTGGGCGCCTTGGGCTTGGGCTCCTCCTTTTTCTTCTTCTTCTTGGGCTCCTTGGCGTCCTTGTCGTCGTCGCCACCGGCGCCGCCGGCGCCGTCGCCCGTCGCCTTGCGCTTCTTGCCCTTCTTCGTGCCGTCGTCCGCCATGCCCTTGACGGCGCTCTTCTTGGCGCTCTTCTGCCCCTTCATCGCATCCTCGCCGCCCCCGTCGGCGTCCTCGTCGCCGTCCTTGCCCTCGCTCTTCTCCTTGGCCCGGTTGGCCGCGTCGCGCGCCTCCTTCTTCCGCCGCGCCTTCTCCTGCTTCGCCTTGATGCAGCCGCGGATGTGCTCCGCCGCCGTGACCTTCAGCACGGGCCGCTTGCACGTCTTGCACACGACCGTCTCGAGGTGGTCCTCCTCGCGCGGTTTGCCCGTCGGGAACGCAGCTAGCGTCTTCTCGTCGAGGTCGGGGAGGATAGGCGAGGAGCCGGGCGAGTCGGGCGTTGGGTCTTCTTCAGTCAGCGGCTGTTCATTTTCGCTCCCGGGGAATACCGCGGGAACCGGATCGGAAGGTCGGAGATATACCGTCGTTCTTCTTCTTCCCCCCCAGCTTCGCCGCCTTCTTCAGCTTGATCTTCCCCGGTTTCGTGTCCTTCTCTGAATACTTGTACCCCGACGCATTAACCAGACTGCCTGCGCCTGCGCTGACCGTCAGCTTCTCCTTTTCCTAGGAAAGAAAACAACGATAGACGCACCTCTACCGCTGTCGCCGTTGGCAGCCATATCGGACCACGCGGCGTCCAATCAGCCCAGGATGCGGGCCGTCCAAAGAACCAGGACCAATGATCACAGGAACAGGTCGAGAGAGGGATCTGAACCAGCAGCCAGGCGGGTCCAGAGATGAAGTGATGGTGAGGTATGAGCAGTTGCCGATGCGATGGGGTGTTCTGGATCCCCGTAATTCGATCGTTCGGGGCTCCGCATCGGGTGTGGTCACGTGGGCGGTTGGTCATCCATCACCCAGCGTCCCTGCTAGTGCCAGGTAGGCACAAGTCGTCACGAAGGGAATATAATATAATACACTATGTAGAACGCTATGTGCTATATATCTACACGGGGTCAGCGCTCGCAAAGCACAGACTACTGTTCGTTCCCCCGAATCCGAAACTGTTGGTCAGCGCCACATCAATCCGGCGCTCCTGCGCCTCCCGCGGCGCATAGTTGCAGTCGAATCCCTCCGCCAGCCGCTCGAGGTTCACCGTCGGAGGCATCACATTCTACCTATCGTTAGGCACAGCGCCTCGCAAGTTCACCAAACACAGGTGCATACCTCGTGGACCGCCAGAATCGTAAAGAGCGCTTCGATGGCGCCCGCCCCGCCGAGTAAATGGCCCACGGCGCCCTTGGTGCTGCTGATGTTGACATCCGCCGGCTTCTGCTTCCCGCCGGGCGAGAGCAGGAGGGCCTTGATGGCGGCGTTCTCGGCGGCGTCGCCGACGACCGTGGACGTCGCATGGGCGTTGACGTAGTCGACGGCGGCGGGCGGGAGCTGGGCGTTCTTCAACGCCTTCTTCATAGCGAGGAGGGCGCCCTCTCCGTTCTCCTTGGGCGCTGTCATGTGGTGCGCATCGCCGGAGCAGCCGTAGCCCTTCAACTCGGCGTAGATATGGGCGCCTCTCGCCTTGGCATGCTCCAGTTCCTGCAGTCGAGCCCGTCAGCGTACCATGTCACCAGTCACCCACCACCGCTTCACGACAACCGCACCTCTAAGATCACCATGGCGGCGCCTTCGCCCACCACAAAGCCCTCGCGGTCGGCGTCGAACGGCCGCGACGCCTTCTCGGGGCAGTCGTTGTAGCTCGTTGCGAGACTGCGGGCTCGCGCGAACCCGCCGATGGCCAGGGGGTGGATGCACGACTCGGCGCCGCCGGCGAGCATGACGTCCGCGTCGCCGCAAGCGATGAAGCGAGCGGCGTCTCCGATGGAATGCGCGCCGGTGGTGCAGGCCGTCGTGGCGGCATGGTTGGGGCCCTGCGGAGTCAGAACACGCGAAGAGACCAGAGGATGATCCGCATGGTACACACCATGAAGCCATATTTCATGGAGATGTGGCCGGCCCCGAGGTTGATGAGCAGCTTGGGGACAAACAACGGCGAGACCTTTCGATATCCCTAGGAGATGTCAATGGCGGTCATGGCGTGACGGAGGAAGGCGACAGACCCCCTTGTCGTAGGCGACGACGGTATCGTACACCTCATCGAAATTGCCTATCCCCGAGCCCAGACAGATCCCCTGACCCGCATTAGCGTTGCGTGAGGTGGACGGCAAGATCACCACGCACCGTCGACTCCTTCTGCTCGACCGTCGTCGGCATCCAACCTGCATCTTGCAGGGCCTCTTCCGACGCTGCCAGAGCGTACTGGGCGAAGCGGGCCGTTTTGCGCTCCTCCTACATGACAGCCATGGTTAGATGGGTTACGCAGGGAACTTGACGAGACAAAATACATCTCTACTCAGCCACTCGGACGCCGTCCATCCACCATCGCGACGCGCACCGGACGGAACGACGGCGGCGATCTGACAGGGCAAATCGGCGAAGCGGACATCACGATGGCGGACATTCACAATTCCGCAGTGACCGTCGAGGAGACGGTTCCAGGTGCGACGGAAGCCTGTAGGCGTGAGCGGGGTGAGGATCGTGTCCAACTGCCTTTCCCGGGCATGTGGAGACCACGGGGAAGTCTCCAAAAGGAAGTTGGCAGGAGAGGTGATATGCATATAGTGCAGAGAACAAAGCACGGAGAACGGGGCCGAGAGAAGAACGTACCGACTCCCAAGGGAGAGACTGCACCGAGACCGGTCACGACGACACGACGCATGGCATTGCGAGTGGGGGAAATAATAGAGGTGTGTAGAAGGACAGCGGTGGAAGTAGATAGAGACGCAGTAGACCGTGGTAGAGGGAAGAAACAGTGGTGAGTGGTAGGGCCGGCTTAGTCAGTGCTGGTTGCCCGAAAGGGAAGGTCTGCACGACGACGTCAGAGCGGCCCACTTTTTCTTCTCAAATAAAGATACACAAGTACTTCTACTCTCTCTCTCTCTCTCTCTTCCTCTTCTCCTCTTCTCCTCTCAAACCCCTCTCTACCGTACACAAAATCCAACATGAAGTGGCTCGGCTTGCTGGCTCTCGCCGGCACGGCACTCGCCCACGCCCACCACGACAACGAAGAGGTCGTCCCCGAGCATCTCCGCGCGGAACTACTGAAGAAATGGGACCAAGAGGTATGAAATATCCTTCCTCCTCCCCAACCACACCGCCACTGACACTCCCCCCCAAAGTTCACCTTCTCCGGAATCGCCAGCTTCGCGCATCTCAAGCCCGTCAAGTGTCTCGTCGAGCCGGACGAGCACTATGACATCGCCGTGATCGGCGCGCCGTTCGACACCGCCGTCAGCTACAGACCTGGCGCGCGGTTCGGACCGCGGGCCATTCGCGCGGCCAGCGCCCGCCAGATGGCCGGCACGGCGTACAACACGCGGGCCGGGATCAACCCGTACAGCTCGTGGGCGACGGTGAAGGACTGCGGGGACATCCCGATCACACCGTTCGACAACGGGCTGGCGGAGCGACAGATGTACGAAGCGTTCCTGGAGCTGGGGTCGCGGGGGCCGGTGACGGCGGCCGACTCGCCGCTGGGCACGAAGGGGATCAGCGCGGGGCGCGCAAAGCTCGTGACGCTGGGCGGCGACCACAGCGTGGCGCTGCCGGCGCTGCGCGCCCTGTACCAGCTGTACGGGAAGCCGATCACGGTGCTGCACTTTGACGCGCACTTGGACACCTGGAACCCCGTGCGCTACTCGGCGTACTGGCAGTCGGAGCAGACGCAGTTCAACCACGGCAGCTTCTTCCACAAGGCCAGCCGCGAGGGACTCATCTGCAACGCGACGTCCGCGCATGCCGGTCTGCGCACGCGCCTCACGGGCGTCGACGACGGCGACTACACCAACCCCGGGCCCGAGCAGGGCTTTATGCGGATCCACGCCGATGACATCGACGAGCTGGGGGGTCCCGTCGGCATCGTCGAGAAGATCATCGAGCGCGTCGGCCTCGACCCCGACCAGCCCGTGTATCTGTCCGTGGATATTGACGTGCTGGATCCGGCCACCGCCCCGGGCACGGGCACCCCCGAGCCCGGTGGATGGACCACCCGCGAGTTTATCCGCATCCTGCGGGGCATCGAGAAGCTGAACGTGGTGGGGGCGGATATTGTGGAGGTGTCGCCCAGCTACGACAACAAGGGAGAGACGACCGCCCTGGCCGCCGCCCAGGTCGCCTTCGAGATCATCACCAGCATGGTCAAGGCCGGCACCGGCCAGGACCTCGGCGGCTGGTACGGCCGCAAGGAGAGCGTGGAGGAGCCGGTCGCGGCGAAGGAGGCCAAGGACGAACTGTAAATGTGATATGACGACACGAAGAGACCTGTACAGTGGATGCGGGATGTAGATAGATGAATTGATGAATTGGTCTCGACCCTTGCGTCGAACAGACGAATGATGATACAGCTACAGACATGGTGCTCGAATATGGTCATCACTGTTGGATCTGCGCTATCTAGCCCCGGAGTAGGGTAAAACAAACGGCACAGCAAAAAGGAATGGGCGCAGCGCAGACGAGACAGGAATCGAGAATATGGAAGAAGCAGATCAAACCATCAGCCAGCCAAAAAGAGAAGACGCCTCGACTTCCAACGCCGGTAGAGACGATGAGAGGTAAAATGAATCGAAAATAGACAGTGGAAGGGAAAAGTCGGGAGGGGAGGGCAGAGAAAAGGTGACAACGGGCGCGAGGAGAAAGAAAAAAGGGGGGTGGGAAGAAAACCGGCTGAAAGAGGATGAGTCGTCATCACGCGTCTGCGACCGGGTCGGAATCTCAGGGTATCAGGGTAAGGAGAGTCAGAAGGGGCGCCATACGAAACGGTGACGGAGACGGGCCCATGGAAAATCACAATTATTCAGAGATCCCAAGACAGGATTTCGTACGCTTCACATCTTTCAATCGGACCACATGCGACGGGGAGGGCGACGCGACCCATTACAGCAAGACACACTTGGACTTCTTTTTCGGCGCCGGCTCCAAGGCGGCCACGATGGCCTGTGGGACGGTTAGTCGACGCCCCCTCCTGGGAGAGATGGCACTCACCTCGTCGAAAACATCCTTCAGCTTATATTGAGTCAGGGCGGAGCACTCGACATATTTCACGGCGCCCAGCTCCTTGGCCATGCGATCACCGTCCTCCTTGCGGATGGGCTGCATCTTCTGACGGGCCAGCTTCTCGCGGACGGCGGGGTCATCGCGCAGATCGGTCTGGGTGCCCACGATGAGGCAGGGAACGCCGGGGCAGTGGTGGTGGACCTCGGGGAACCATTTCTCGCGCACGTTCTCGAAGGAAGCGGGGGAGGTGACGGAGAAGCACACCAGGAAGACGTCGGTTTGAGGGTAGGAGAGGGGACGCAGACGATCGTAATCCTCCTGACCGGCGGTATCAAACAGGCCCAACGTGTAGGGTTCATCACCGATCCTGATCGAGTCAGCGGGGTCCATGGGACGACGCGCGAGAGGAAGGATAAGCGGAGGCGCAGATCGGGTCGTCGACTTACATGACGGTGACGGCATAGTTGTCGAAGACGGTAGGGACATATTCGGACGGGAATTTGTTTGTTGTGTAGGAGATGAGGAGACAAGTCTTTCCGACGGCACCGTCTCCAACGACGACACACCTGAAAGGAGAAAGATTAGCGACACGGGTCCTTGCAGCTGAGGAGAAGTATCCGAGGTCAGAAATAAAAGGGAGAGGGGGAGGTAGAGGCAGTGGGAAAGGGGGAGGGGGGGGGGGGGGAAGAGGGAATTGAGGCAGCGGGACGGGACGAGAGCGGATCGGAAGACAACATACTTGATTGTGGCGACGACCATGGTGAAGGAGCGAGGAAGAAGCGACGAAGGGGAGAGGCGAGGGAGAGGGAGATGAAGGGAGATGGATGGTGTCTAGACGCGAAGCAAGTTCAACAAGATGCGGTGAGAGAGACAGGCGAGGAGAGGATAGGGGAGAGAAGAGAGAGAAGGGAGAGAGGGGGGGGAAGAAGAGAGTGTGAGTGATGGGAGAAATCAAGCTGGATGAGGAGAGGTAGAGATGATGGTGACGAGAGGGAGTTTGGACGGGGAGAAGAAAGGAAGGTTGAGGAGCAGAGGCAGAGAAGGCAGAGGAGGAGGAAGAGGAGGGGAGGAAGAGAGAGAGGGAGCGGGTGGTGGAGTGGCCGATTATTGGGACGGGACTGACTAAAAGACCCCGACAGATGGAGACACACCGTTTCTGGCCTTGTGGTAAATTGAGGATTTACGCCCTCCGGAGTATAGATACAACGATACTATTTGCATATTTTCTATTCCCGAAATACTCTGTATCATATACTAGAGGATGTGTTCTTATGATCCTCCACGAGAATACTTCTACCGTCCTTCTCCCAGCCTTCGACTATGTCGCTAACGGGCCAATCACTCGCGTGCCCCCCAATGGCCTAGACTCCGTACGAGTACCAAACCCTCGTCACATCAATTTCATCTATTCATTCCAATTGTTTCGTCGTCAACATCACTCTATATTCTCTTCCCAACCCCCCTTCAGGCAATGTACATTCCAGTCGTCCCTTTCCCGAATCCCTTCAGGTTTGCTTCGCATGGTCGTCCCCCTCCGACTCGCTCTCCGGCGCCAGGAGCCCAGGATCCACCTCCAACTCCTCATCCTCCGACTGGTGCCGCTTCCCGTGAGTCTTCACCTCATCCAACTTGTAATTCACCATCAGGAGGCTCAACGGGATCAACGGGATCGTCACAATCAGCGCCAGCACCAACAGCTTGTTCATTGTCTCCTGGTACGCCCGGTTGATGGCGATGCGCGCCGGCGACCCCATCGGAAAGGAGAGCGCCTTGGTCAGCTTCCCAAAAATCTCCTTGGCATCCGCCTTGTTCTCCTCCGGCAGGTATTCCAGCAGCTTGCGGGGGATGCTGTGCGTCCAGATCGCCCCGGAGACGGCCGCCCCGACGGCTCCGCCCATCTCCATCGCCGTGAGGAACATGGCCGTCGCCGCCGCGACTTCCTGATGGCTCGCCGACGCTTGCACCCCCAGCTGCACCGGCACGTTCAACAATCCACCCCCTAATCCGACCACGATCTGCGTCCCCAGAATCTGCGCCGGGGAGCTGCCCTCCTTGCGGTACAGCAACATCAGGAACAACCCGCAGATGTAAATCACGCATCCTGCGGTGACATAAATGCGATATCGCCGGGTATACTTGATCAAAATGGACACAAAAAAGGCAGCAATCGTCGAAGTAAACGCAAAGGTCTGCGTGACACGGCCGGCCGTGGCAACTTCGTAACCCTGAACAACTTGAAGATAAGAGTAAAGATACGGCTGAACGGAAAAGTAGAACGCCACTGGATGCGGTTAGACCGGGCAGAGGGCAGAGGATGCACGGGAGGGGGACCTACTGAAATACCAGAAGGCGAGAAAGCAGCCCGCGAGGGCCGTCCGCTGTTTCAGGAGGTGTAAAGACAAGAGAGGCTTCGGTGCGAGACGTTTGGAAGTCTCCCATAACGGCAAAGCCAAGAGACAAACGACCCCGACCCCAATCATCACCATGATACTATTGTTCTTCCATCCATTTTTGGCATTGGCGGCCAGAGTCAAAGGGACCAGAATCAGCGTCACAGCGGCCGACAGGAGAATCAGACCAAACATGTCGAGGTCATACCACGTGCGACGGGCGGTCTCGACCAAGCCCCGGCGCCGTGGCGATCGAGCCTTGATCAGATTCAACCTCCGGGCTCTTCGTTGGTTGAGAAGCAAGGACAGCGCTAGGGGCAGGAACGAAGCCGGCAGGAGGACGGACCACATCCCGTAGCCCCAGCGCCAGGATAGGTGGCGGAGCACGGCATCGGCAATCGTGGGTCCGATCCAGACCGTCACAAGGAAGGGAAATTCCGGCAAGAGCGCCAGGAAAGCCCTGTTCAACAAGCTACTGCTATCCGCGATGAAGACCTGTTGGAGGATCTGCAAACCGGTCGAGCCGGCAGAATAGAAGATCTGGGCCGAGGCGTAGGTCTGGACATTGGTCGAGGCCGCCATCTGAATATAACCCAGGATGTAGATGAGGATACAGACGCAGAAGGCTTCGAAGCGACCGAAGACGTCGGCCACCTTGGCCATCGGCGGTTTGATCACGGCTGCGGCGACGGTCAGCGGATTGAAAAAGAAGGCAGAGGGACGGTTCTCACCATTCACCACGTTCTGGACCACAAGGACGGTGGAGATCAACGAATGCTTACTGAAAGCACTAGTGGCGTAGGCGGAGAGGGACATGGTCGTCTGGCCCTCCAAGGAGGTGCAGAAGGCCATGAGGAAAATACTGAAGACGGTCAGTAAGCCGACTACCAGATTGCACCGAGGGTCGAGACACACCTCAAGTAGGCCACCACCAGCGACCGGGTTGTCCACGTCAAACTGATTGCTTCGATCTTCCTCACGCCTTCCTGGACGGAATCGTCCGATGTCGTTTCACTGCCATGGCCTTCACTCTCGTAGCCGGCATGAAGGAGACGGTCTCCTTCTGTTTGTTCCTCCATGTGGGTGATTGTGCCATAAGAGGGTCCGGAGAAGTAATCACGCAGGGGCATTGCGGCTCAGCCGGACACGTTGATAAGGCTCTGTCGAGAACTGTCGAGGGGGGCGGCTTTTTAACCAGAGCGTCCATTTAAGATGTGAAATCGTAGGGAAGGCGCAGATACAGTCGAGGCGGGTTGACGTGAGCGAAAACGCAGGAGATATACGGTTGACGACGGGTATATACAACCTGGACCGGCCAGATCGGGAAGAATCCGAGGAAGAGGGCAGGAAACGAAGAGAAGAAAAGGGGTATCTCGTCCGAAGAAAAAGAAAAGGAAAGGAAAGGAAACAGAGGTGAGTGATCAGCGACGCGAAAAAGCAATGCGACAGGTGAAGAGAGGCCGGTGGGACGGTAGGAGTCGGGCACCGGAATTCATATAGTCAGTCGGATCAGATTCAGACCCGCCAGGATGACCCAGAGCCACAAGGAACCGGGATGATACGATCGATCGGTCGTACGGCGTACAGCGGCAGTAGACGCAACCCCGGGGCGAAGAGGCAGGCCAATGAGTTGACGGGCACTGATGCACGGCCACGAGGGACCACCCGGTTAGTGGACGATGGGCTGAATGCCCGAAGCCCAAAATGGCAGTGTGGCACCCCAGGACCGAAGCAGAAGAACTCCGGGGCAGTGGTGAGGAGAAGAATGGGGATTGTTCAGATGGTGGAAGAGGCGTTGAGGAGAACCTGCACGAGTCGACCTCGCACCACACGCATGGGGTGCATGAAGAGGCGAGACGAGATGGAGTCCCTGATGAAAGGTGCCGAGGAGGAAGGGGGGGATGAGATCAGGGAGGGGGGGAGAGGAATGAAGGATGAGAGGAGGAGGAGGAAGAGCGAAGAGCGAAGATCGGAAGGATGAGAAGTTGGTGGGGGAAGAAGTGGCGAGACATCAGATATGATAAGATCGGATGTCCTATGTATTCCCGCGTATTATTATTATCATTCTTCTTCTTCTTATTATTCTATAAGTATTGTCTTCGAGTCGATAATTTATGATTTTATTCTTCTATTAGGAGTATTATTTTCATCTTCTATGGATTGAAAGAAATGAGACTCCCTCGATCACCGGACAATCCCCTTGCAGCTCCCATGACTCCCCAATAGGCATCAGAATGTCGGACATCGGGGAAAGGAATAGCCGCTGACGGGTTGAACCGCCCCTCTTGGATTCTCATTACGCAGCAGACAGACGAAGCATCTGGAGAGTTGGAATCCACCAAGAGTTATTTCGACCAGAAGACCCATCCTGCCCATTTCAGCCGTTTTCCGCGAGTGCCGCCAAAAGCCCTGGAGGAATGCTCAACTGCCCCACCGGGACATCCTCCTAGTGCGTTGGTGCGCAGTAGTTCGACTGTACCTGGACAAACCCGCATGAACACATCGGTCTCATCAGCTCCTCCACGAGCGATGCACGATCTGGTCAGATTCAGAATGGCTGAACCTAATATTGAGGTCCTTGGAGCTGCCTTTACGCCAGACGCAGGACACCCAGGAAATAAATCGTCTCCAATACCGGAGAACGTATGTATTGCTAGTTTGATATCTTACTACCGACGCAGTACGGATTCAAGACATCCATGGATATTCACCGCTGCATGATGCACGAGACCCTTAAACCAGGTCGAGAACCAGATGACCAAAGTTCACCACCAGATCCTCTCCCTCCTTCGAAGGCTTCGCTGCATACAATCCCACCCAGCAATCCTGCACATCCGTTTCCTCAAAAATCCAGGTCACCTCGCGGAGAGGATTCTTCGACACCCCCTCCACCAGATAGATCCACAGGCTATTGTCCGACTCGCGGACCACCTCCAAGGTGGCGGCGCCGCCCCCGGACGGCACCGGCTGCAGACTCCAATCGGCAAACCGGTCCTTCACCACCGTGCTGAGATGGGGCTTGCCATGGGTGAGCTCGATGCCCGTTTTCACCCACTTCCGGGTGCCATCGGCCGCGTTCAGCACGAGAATGATGCCGCCTTGGTCGTACTGGTTCTTCCACAGGGCGTTGAACGCGATGCGCACCCGCTTGAACGACTTCAGGGGGACGGACCGGTAGAGGATCGGGGCGTTGAAGCGTTCGATGGACGGAGGTTTCGACCACACATCCGTCGACGGTGAGGTCTTTATTGTGAACTCGGCGGGGAGGATTCCATCCCCAGGGACTTTCTCGGATGAGTTGGCAAACGCAAACTTTGACATGATGACGAGGGATGATCAGGCCCAAGAGAAGATATCTATATCGATAGAAGGTGACACAGACAAAGTCCCAGAGACGATGTCAGATAGGAGAGACCTGGATGAGGTGAGTTGACTGCTGACAGACAGAGCTCTTCCATGCACATACGTCACCTGGGAAGGACGACTCCACCGCCCGCATTGGAGCCAAAGAACCAGAGAGACATGGATTCGAAGCCTATGACCGCCACAATTGGCCGTGAAGCGGGGTCGCCCGGAGTTTTCGGAAGACCAGCGAGCGTAGACGTATTCCTGGTAGTTAAATCGGACTTCTTCACGACTCTGTGTGTGTGTGTGTGTGTGTGTGTGTGTGTGTGTGTGTGTGTGTGTGTGTGTGTGTGTGTGTGTCAAGAGAGTGGCCGGGGTGGGGCTGACATAAGCGGCCTCGCTGAGGCAAATCGTGTTGTGGCTCCAAACTTTCCCTCCAGCTTGTAATTGTCACGACAAGATGATGTCTGCCTGAGTTGTCCCGCCCGTCCTATCTCGTCGTTCATTCTCTCAGGTCGGTTTCTCCAGGCATGGGCTGGGCCACCTGTGTCAGCATCTCCCGTGACGATTGACCGTCATGTCTACTCGCCTCCTTCACCCTGATGAGTATGAGCTCGATGCTCGGTCCTCCGTGGATTCTCAGGGGTCGTTTGACCTCGATGAGGCCGATTTTGAATCCCAAATTCCCCCCAGGTCGCGACCACGCTTCTTAGCGAATCGGATTCCCTTCGTGTCACGCCTGTTCTCGTCGACCTATTCGGGATATCGCCGTCTCAAACCCTCGCGCCTGCTCTCCACTTCCAGAAGACCCAGTTGCTATCGCCGCCTCCTCCTGCGCCGATCCTGTTTCTACCTTCATGTCTTCGTGGGTATCATCCTCGCCCTTCTGGTCCTGACGTCGATATTCCGTCCATCATATACCCGACCGCCCCCGCATTATGAGACTTTGCGGAATGCCGTGTCACAATCGCAACTGCCCAGCGGCCGAGGCAACCCCCGCAGCGAGAGGGTCTTCATCGCCGCGAGCTTATACGACCGAGATGGGGATTTGGCCGGGGGTGCGTGGGGCGCGGGGGTTCTGCAGCTGATTGATTTGCTGGGCGAGGAGAACGTGTTTCTGAGCATTTACGAGAACGACAGCGGGGCGGCGGGGGAGAGCGCCCTGCGCGGCCTGGAAGATCGAATCCCCTGCAATAGCTCCATCGTTTTCGAGGAGCAATTCGATCTGGGGCGTCTGCCCCGGGTGACGATTCCAGGAGGGTCGGAACGGATCAAACGTGTCCAATACCTGGCTGAGGTCCGGAACCGAGCCTTACGACCGTTGGATCAGTCCGACCTGCGCTTTGACAAACTGCTCTTCCTGAACGACGTCGTATTTGACCCGGTCGACGCCGTCCAGCTGCTGTTCTCGACCAACGCCGACGACCACGGCGTGGCGCAGTACCGCGCCGCCTGCGCCGTGGACTTCGCCAACCCCTTTAAATTCTACGACACCTATGCCACGCGGGATCTGCAGGGCTACCGCATGGGGCTCCCTTTTTTCCCCTGGTTCTCGACGGCCGGCGACGCGCAGAGTCGCCACGATGTGCTGGCCGGGAAGGACGCTGTGCGGGTTCGCAGCTGTTGGGGAGGAATGGTGGCCTTTGACGCGCAGTATTTCCAGCGGGACGCTTCGCCCCAGGGGTCGCCCGCGCGGTTTCGCGCATCGCCAGAGTTGTTCTGGGAGGCGTCTGAATGCTGCCTCATCCACGCGGATATCCAGGACCGGCCGTCCAACGTGGACGAGATCACCGACACGGGGATCTACGTGAACCCGTATGTGCGGGTGGCGTATGACGCCCGCACGTTGTCTTGGCTTGGGACGACCCGTCGGGTCGAGAAACTGTACAGCTTCATCCACACGATTGGGAACCATCTGGCCGGGTTGCCGTGGTTCAATCCCCGGCGCACGGAGGTCCCTGGGCAACGCGGAGAGGAGCTTGTCTGGGTTCCGGATGCATCGGGGGATGGCAGTGGAACGGTGCAGACGGTGGAGCGAACCACGGGCAATGATGGATTCTGCGGCCGCGATGGACTCCAGGTGATCGTGGAACATCGCAAAGAGGGCGAGGAGGGCTGGGAGACGGTTCCTCTGCCGACACGATAGTTGTCTTTATATGGGGACGTGTGTATGTACAGACTAGTTCCTGTTTGATCGTCTGCTTGCATAAACGAACAATGGTTTTGATTGAGTGAAGACCTTCTGGAAGTACAGAACTACCCCAGCCTTTATATCCGACTGTAACTTCACCGCTCTGCGAACAGTGTTTCTATCCTCTCCCTTCCACTCCCTCTGCTGCTCCTCACACCCGATAACCATCACCGACTCACGCCGCAACCACTCTCCTCACCATGGAATGGTCCATGAGAGTGGTCAATATAGTACAGGCCGCGTTCGACAGTATCCTGGAGAAAAGCGCCTACTCGCTGGAGGAGAGCAGCCACGCTCCCCGGGCGACTCCCAAAGTGTGTCTCTCTTCACTTCTGTTGGTTTCTGTCTAACAACAACACAACAGCCTTCCCATCGTTCTTCTCCCTCTTCTGCTGCTCGCCCTCGCCCTTCCTCTCACTCCTCTTTCTCCTCTTCTTCCCCCACCCTCGTCCCCTCCTGCAATCCTCCCTCCTCCATCTCAGATCTTGCTCCTGTTTCCCCCGAACCCTCCAGCATGGCTCCCGTCGCCAACATCGACGACGTGGAGGGCTTCATGGCTGCCGCGAGGGCCTTGAAGTTCCCCGAAACCGAGAAGGGCTACATGAGTAGCGTGACTTCTCCTGGTGACCCCTCCTCCAACGAAGACCAGAACGAGAACGAGAACGAAAACCGGTGCGAGCCCGGGACCAAGCACGAGCACGAGCACGACGCTGTCGACGCCTTCCAGTCCTCATCCAACGAGCATGACCACAACGTCTCCAGTAAGTGAAGTGACCTCTTTCTCACACGTCCGGCCAACGTTAACCCCCCAGCCAACAACAACAACAACATCGACAATGACACTTGGGGCGTGATTGGCGAAAGTGACGTCGAGCATGTCCCCTCCATCGAGAACCAGCATCCGGCAGCCTCTGTCCACCATTTTAACGGCATCAACGGTCCCACCGAGTTCCAGACCACCGTCTCGCTCGCCGGTGAGGTCGGTTCCGTCGCAGCCACCGACGAGAAGGAACCCCTCGAAGACCGCGAGCATCTGACCACGTTCAAGACCTGGGGCGTCCCTGAAGTCCGTGACAAGTCCGGTACGTACACAGTCGTCTCTTGCCCCCACGAGTAACTAACAAGAAACGACCGCAGCTGCCAGAGTGAGACGGGTCATCCTCAAAGGCCTGCCCTCCAGCTGGACCACCCCGGCCAAGGTCCTCAGCCTCGTGCACGGCGGGCTGATCGAGATGGTGTCGCTGCGCGGAGCCGGTAGCGCACACGTGGTCTTCTGCGACGCCGATGCCTGCAAAGCCTTCTACGATAAGTACCCGAACGGCATCGACCTGGACAAAGACCGCAAGATGACCGTGTTCGTGGATATCGGCGACGACGTCGACGTCGTCAGCTCGCAGCTCTCCTTCCATCTGTCCGTCGGGGCCACCCGTGTCGTGCGCGCTGTCGGCGCTGACATGGGCCTGTCCATGGTGAATCTGATGCAGCTGGCGTCCGCGCAGAATCGCAAGGTCGAGAAGATCCTCGATCACTACATTCCTGGCGATGTCCGTGACATCCCTATGTCTTTGTGTGGCGAGGGCACTGCTAACTCTGGAGACAGGCGCGCCATGTCGTCTTTCGGTTCTGTAGCATCGACGATGCGGTCCGCTTCCGCAGTACGATCATTCGCGACGAGATGTGGGAGCAGTGCAACGTGCAGTATGCGGCGGATCCGTGAGTTTCCTTCCTGGACTGCGTACAGTGGTTGGTTGCTTACGGGGGTAGTTGTGAGATGGCTACTGGCGGTCACGCCGATTGAACGTGCTCGATGGGGATTGTTTGTTGATTGTTTGTTGACATAGGCATGGCGTTGGGGCTATGCTGAGATGTGATATCTAAAATCCAGTGGGAGATGCGTGTGTTCTCGCGAGAGTATGAATACAATGCATTCGTTGCTTCATGGACCGTAGCGGCGTGCCTTACATAGCATGTATATCTTTGATACACACCCTCTACCACCGTAGACCAACTTGGAAGAAAGACCTCCCAACCTACTGGACTAATCATGATAAACCCGAATACGACCGACCCAGCAAACACCAGCGTCCAACATCCAAGACACAGGCAGCAATGGATGGCCAAAACAGCCGGCGACAGGTTTCTTCGCAACAGGATTCCTTGCATCATGGCTTTTCCATAAGCGGCGTCCTGCTGCGATGACGGATGGATCGACATGATGTCTCTTGCCTGAGCTATCGGGGTATGTACTACGTACCATACAATACCATACATACCTAGGTACATCCAGATACCTATACGAACACCCACCGGCCAAATGATATCATTATGATTGATGATCCTCAAACCACGAACAAACAGAGTCTCATCCCCACCAGCCAGCTCCTATCATCATCTTACGTCGACCGTCCAAGTCGACAGCAGACCATCCAAGCCCAAACCCCGAGGGCAAATTCCCCGCCCCCAACCGGTCAGGAACCCAGCATGACACTAAGGGACCAAAACTCCATTTGTCTGTCGCCGGCTCTTACATCCACCGCATAATCCATGGAATCGACCGGCGGGAGCGAGATCGTGTGAGCGTGTCTTGCCCGCTGAAACAAGGGCTCGCCTTTCCATGGTACCGCACGAGTCATGCGATTTGCTTTTTCTCCACCCAGCCCGGAAGTTTCTCTAGCAGACAGACAGACGACCCGCGGCTTCTGGGGCGCGAGCCGACAAGCGACCCATAGTTACCATTTTGCGTACGGAGCATAGCATCTATGGTTGAATCAACTAAGGCTGATACGGAGATCGCCGGCCACTCAGACAAAGAGCGAGCTCAGCGGGAAAAAAAAAAAAAGGAAACAGATAGACAGATGCTTCCATTTCGGCCGGACCACGTCCCATGTCCCAGCCTTTCATGCCCTGGAGGAAAACTGGCAGGGAAATCTTCAGGCAATATCGATATCGCACTAGTAGGCCGTGAGCCGGCATCATGCATGCATTATTACTCCCAGGAGATAACTCTCGGAGAACGGCCCACCCGATTAGCAAGCAAGGCCAGCCAGCCAGCCAGTCCGAATGGAATCGAATCGAATGCATGGATGAATCAATGACTGCCTCCCTGCCCACGGAGAAAGGGATTGGGGGGGGGGGTAAGGGTAGGGCGGACATAGTCTGCCGCCGATACGGACGTGCAGGGAAAATACCACCACGGACCCGACAGTCTGGGAAGGTGTGATAGTTGGGCATTAGTCGGCAAACCTTCAGCGCCGGCCGTCAGCTGAGAGGGGGTGGACTCGTCATTTCCAGCATGCAGGCCGGTCCAAACATGAAAAGTCCGTCATTCTTCGTTCACAGAGTCCAGGGAGACAACCCTTCTGGGATGAGATGAGGTTGAAACAAGTTTTGTTCGAGTGCAGAAGAAAACGGTTTATGTCAGCGGCGGTGCGCGAATGAGGAGGGTAGGAAAACGCCCACTTCCCCCCGAAAAAAGCAGCATAAACTTCCCCCCTTCTTAGACTGGCTGACCAGCAGAATCGAATCTCACATTAGGGGAGGTAATCTATCTGTCGATCGAACGGTCTGAAGACACACGCGGCCTTGGTGTGTGCGTCTGACGAGACCGACGTATCGCACTAACTAAAAATACCCAGAACCAACTGCACCCCCTTGAATCTATTGGCCGGTGATGGACGGGGGGTTTTTCTCCGTACGGAGGACTCTCCACCGACATGTCGGGAAGGGGGTCAGAGGACTGATACATTAGCGCCGGTGGATGAGGTTATTCAATTTCCCTGCAGGGCCAGACACCGCCGAAAGTCTCTGAGAGGCAACTCGTGATGAAAGAAAAAGGTGGGTACACCGAATATAGGTCCAGGCGCCGCGCCGACCATCTGTACCTTGACTGTGCCGCAACCCCAACGGGGTATATCTCCATGTCCATCGGCCAGTCGGTCCAGGGACCGGGTGGGTTATTGGATGCATTGGCGAGCGCCACCACCCCTATCGATGGCTACCACCCCATCAATGGCGGAGGGGGGGAGCAGGTGTGGTTCGACATCTGATGTGGGTGGGATCCTGCTGATGCTGCTGATGCTTGGGGCGTTGAATATCATTGTTGGTGGGTTCGGGGCCTTTCATTGGGACATGTTGTGCAGCGTTGCATCGCTCCAGCAGAGCACGTTGTCTCCTGCGCGCCTGGTCTGACCGAGTCTCGTTGTTTAGGTTGTAATCATGACTGTCTGCTAACCTTGTGGTCAGTCTATTCCCGAGGAAGTATGAGATTTGCCCCACGTGTTGGGCGCAGGGGGGGAACGAATACAGCAGGAGGAAGTGTATACAAAGAAAGTCAAGCAAGTCCCAAGGCGTGTGTGATTCATCCAATTCGTGATGTGAGGATCTCCCCAATCCGGAGGGAATCGATTCGCATGAGTTTCCATATCCTACCAAGTCTTCCATACCGAACAGCCGGTAGATCGCTTGTTCAGCAAACAAACCACCATGGCATCTCCTTATTCTTTTAGGAAAGTGCCGATCAAGGCCACCAACAGTGTGTGATATGCAGCTCTAATTTGAAATCAATCATTCAATCTCATGGTTCGGCCGGGGGCCAAAAAACAACTAGCCCCCGTCTAGTGCTGTCAGCGTAGTCCAGATGCTGCATTATTGATACGAAGAACGTTAATGGGTTCACGGTCGATCCCCATCCTTCGAACCATGTTTCCATTCCGACCGAAGCTCTTCAGCCTCGGTCGATGTGGGGTTCCGTGGAGAATGGGGAGTGGTTCTGCAAGAGGACCGGTTCATCTTCGTGGGACCGAGTCAGGACAAAACGCGCTGTGTTCAACTAGCCTTGTTCGGCGTGTCGCTGAACTGCTTCATCTAGACCATGGCGGCGAGATGGTGACTGGCCACTGCCGGTATCGCAGAGCCAAGGACCAGCTAAAACAGCCATCCCACTACGGAAGAATGACGACAGAGGGCTATCATCTTGGATGTACGTATGCCTGCCGGGACTAAGGCAAGGTCGCTCCAGCGCACAAAGAATTACGCATGACAAATTGGACCCGAACCTGACCAGAGAGATTGATAGCCCCAGGACGGTGAAGAATGGACAACGAAGAGAGCAGTCGATTTCTTCCGTCTGGAACCAAGCCCATTGGTCATGAAGGAAAAATAAAACACAATGAAACCCCTTCACTGTTCTCACCGACATCACCGGGATTTGATGGCATGCAGAGAGAGGTGGGGGCGAAGAAGAACTGTCATATTCCCCTTACGCAGTACAGCGCAGGATGACAGCAGGCCCTAGACTGTCGGATCGCCCATGCGCCTGTCCGCAGGCGTTGGAAATTGATGAGACGATCCATCCCGCCTAGACCTTCGCGGGAAATCACCACCGTCATGGACTATTGACAGTTGTAGCGATCATTATTATTAGAACGGACTATTTCGCATAGTGAACGGACGGGGCGATCCCGTCCGTCCCGAGGCGACCTACGGAGTAGTATGATGATTGTTGTCATCTTCATTAACGCGTTAATGACTTCGGAAGAGCACGCCGAGAGAGACTTCTACTCTGGATAACGTCGTGATGCTACTGGTCCCCCTTTTCGCCTAAACGACCTTGGATGGAATCCTTCCTCTCTCGTCATCGCTTCGGAGCGCAAATAGATTAAAGCAAGATGGTGGCTTCCGCCACCATCGCCTCTGGAATCCGGAGCTCGGACATAAGAGCTGCCTGGGACGAAGACTGTCCATGACCGTTGACTCGGCGAACTAGATCGAACTGGTTAGCAGGACCAACTCGTTGCGCTCGCTTGCAGGCCGGCGCTCTAGAATTGGTCCTGTACAGAGGCAGTATTGCGTAATTTAGGAGGGACCCTATCACTCTGGACGTAATTTTCCCTTTGAGCAAAGAAAAGTACCGGCGTAACCAGATCGGTCAATAGTCGGTCACTAACGCAGCGTTGATGGAGCCACCACCCCGCGGCGATGCGGCAATATCGAGCAGTTCCGCAGCAGACCAATCGTCAGTTGTCTGTCTGCTGCTTGAGCCGCAAAGCGGGCTTACGCAGTGGATATCAGACCAAGGCCGGGTTTCCTGCCTGTCTTTCTTCTCGTTCCTAGATTCTCCCGAGGCGAGCAGATCTCACGGATTCGCCCCAGAGTCAAAAAGTCAAAGCCTGGATTGGGCTCACCGCTCCTAAATGAAATTGGGGAGGGGGGACCGACCGGACCCAGAGAATCATCGTGTTATCAGAACACTGCCGAACACCGCCGAAAGGGCCCCCAGAAGGCCCCCCAAAGGGCCCTAACCGTGTAACTCTCGGGAGCTACTGGGCGACTACCAGCGACTACCAGTGACTACTCCCCTTGGTAAATATTGAAAGTGATTGCGATCGATCCCTGCCGTCGTCTTCCCTTCTTTGTATCCACCCGCTTGGCCACTCAGACTTGCCCTGCTGGAACCGAGTCGAGGCCAACGCTCTAGTCACAGTGTTAGAGCTTCACGTGACCGATAGCGCCTGCGGGTACGCGTGCGATGAGAAGGCCATCCATGGAAAGAATCAGCCACTACAGGGGGGTTGAGCTTCTGGCACGTTGGACTGGGCGGAAGGATGAAGGGCCGGATCGCTTCTTTGTCTGAAGGTGGCGTTCGGTCCGCGTTGGTCGACTACGGTTCGGGCAGGGACTCTGTAGATAGAATTGTCGATACTCACGAGGCAAACGCATGCCATACTTGCAAGGCAGAGGAAAACTTAAAGCATTTGGAGATATGCTCTGCGGCGTACGCAGGATGTCAGAAAAAGGCAGTGGAAGAACAAGAATGACCAGCAAGGCCCTCTGGTCCGGATAGACACGAGATCTACGCTCGACAAGGCGCATGAATAGCGGACGATCATCCAGCGCTTCCCCATCCTTCAGCTTTCCTGGGTTCACCAGTCGAACTGGCCAGCCCGTCAGACGAGGCACGGAGGAATTGAATGTTTCTCCCGGGATTTGACAAACCCCTCGGGATGGCATCTTGCAGGAATGTACGTATATCATGCAAGGCAGGGGAGGCAGCTAGCGGGAGAAACTTAAATCATAAGAAAGGAAAAGAAGACGGCACGTTAAAGTGGCATAGTCGTCAGATGAGACTCCTGCCGAAGAAAGCAACGATGGTCTGCCTGGTTGGTGGACAGTCTTGCCGCTTGCGCAATTGTTCTGCGCCGCAATTCGGGGTTGATCGTGGGGAAAGTCAGCACCGAAGGGGCGTATCGTCCAAGGGGTGGCAGATTACCAGATTTCTTACTGATGGCATTCCATCATGATGTACGATGGTATTTCTGATTTTCTTTCTTCTTTTTTTTTTTTTTCTTTTGCCTTTCTTTCTTTTCTTTTTGTATTTCCTAAGTCGTATCGGGGTATTACTTCCTTAGTCGCTCGAAGCCCCTACAGCGTACATATCGAAGCAGGTGACTTTGCCAGAACCCAAACAGCTGACACACATAATCCAATCACTACGCGCTAAGCTCCTCCATCACCCCCCCAATTCGAGGTTAGTGCCAACCGCCGGGCATGAAGAAACACGATAGGCAGGGAAGTCTGATTAGTGCTTGTTTTCGTCAAGACGGGAGGAATCGGTGTGACAAACAGACATCGATGTGGGGGCGGAGGGGGATTATTTGCCTATTGGGGCCCTGCACTGGACTTTTTTGAAAGATTATTCTCCATGAGACTTCTCGTGAAGAATACGCTACTTGCTTGACCTGATGTGGGGTGGAAGGAATCCCTGAGGAAAGGAGGCTGTTGGCTGTGGGTGGAGCATTCCTTGCAGAACACATATACGAGACATCACACCCCCCTCCCCCCTTCGACAAAGTTGAAGGCCGAATCGAATATTGAGACATGCTCTCTTTTCCAGACGCCTTCCCCCATAAACGCCTCCCCCTCTCGATTTGACTCGTGCTGTAGTCGGTCTCACTTGTCTGAGGCATATCCCGGATTGTCATCTGCCGAGACCCGATGCTTCTGCTGCCAATTTCAGGATGATGCTAGCCTTGGTGGGTGCATCCAATTGCATTATGGTGATGGCCCCTGCGAAGTTTGACAGGTAGTGGCTATCCACTATCGCATTTCCCCTCAGCACTAGGTAGCTGACATGTGGGGACGGGAGCATGCCCACAGAATGAGAGTACGAGGATGTCGGCCGGCGTGGAGGATTAGACCACCTAACCTAGCCAGGTCCCCCTGTCGAAAAACAGGCTCGAGTTGCAACGGTGATAGAGAGAACGATAAAAATGTCTCAAGGATGCAGAGATGTGTTGGCAGAGGGTGCAGATTAACAGCTGGACTACTGCGGTTCAGTTGAGAAGTTGAAAAACCAACCGAGACGGGGAGCGTTATTGGACGACTCCTACCCGAAAAAGGAATTGGGAGGTCCAAGAGAATCCAAAGAGGGTGAAGTAAAAAACAGCGAATCAGAAAATTCCGAAGGGGAAATCCAACGGCGGGGGGGCCAATGAGAAAACGAACCTCGATGGACCCGCTGGCATCGTGTCTCCCACTTGGCTGTCAAAACGACGCTGGATAGAGCCTCACTCCCATTCGCGAACCCGTCCCAGTACCACGGTTCACCCCCCAAGCCACTGCAGGCTAGCTTTTTCCGCGTCCAATCAGGATTGGGGGAGCTGTTGGTTTTTTGATGATTATTATTATTATTATTATTATTATTATTATTTCCTTTTCCCTTTCCCTTTTCTACCCTTCGGACAGAGTACGGGACTCATGGAGTATGGGTATGGAGTTTGATTGAACATCCAATCTTCATTGATCATTATTTAATTCACAAAGATAAAGGAGAAAAAAAAGTTTCGGCCGGTGTACGGAGTACTTCCACCACATACTGCGTACAGACACGGCGTACTCCAGTGCACGATGGATTCTTCATGGGCCCGTTCTGCCCCCAACTTAGATCTCCTCTGAAGAAGTCTCTTCTCTCCTGTTTCGTCTGGATATTACAGCCGGACCGCTGTCCATGGATAAAGTTAACTAAATTTACCGAGCGAACCCTCCCCAGCTCGTCCCTCGATTCCCTTCCATCTCGAGGTCCAGACTGCATGGAGGGTGATGATTTTTAATCTATGTCTCGACGCGAAGAGAGACTAAGCCTACTAACCTCCCCCGGTGCTCCACCATCGTATGTCTCCTTCCCAGGTTGGCTTCACTGGGGTAAAGAAAGCACATTACCCAGTGTTACGATATCTGCGTATCGGTGGTTCTGCAGGGCTGTGGGAAGGCCAGTCCAGAGACCAGTGGAGTTGCGGCCGCACTTCGAACTAGATGATGCTAACATCGTAATTAATTTGATATTGGATCATATCACGGTAGCCCCCTCGTCTCTCAGAATCCCGATTCGAGTGGCAGGTCGATCCGTCCTCTATCGTACGGTAGATGTTGCTCATCATCCGCCATCCCGTATTATGGCGGATTATGACCTATGTCTGATACATTTCTCCTGGGAGGATTTGTCATTCCGGAGGATTCTTCTTTATTAGAAAAAGGGATTAGACTTTCTGTCAGGCAATCTTCTCGAAATTCCACTCCCCTTCCCTTCGACGTCTCGCGTGGCCCCAAGTCTGGTTGACCGGAGAATACCGACTGGCCTGAGACCTTTCCCTGGAACCGCATTCTGTCCATCGTCTGGAGAAGCTGTTATCTCCGTGGAAGTCACTCCGGTTCCATATTTTCCCCATCTCACCCAGACTTTCCACCGAAGGAAGTGTCCGCGATATATCACGACTTGAACTAGATCATTCCCCTCTCCGTTGCTTTCATTCCTCTTGCCGTGGATCCGCGGGGGCAAAAAAAAAATTCATAAATCAACAGAAAAGAAAAATCAAAAAAACCAAAACTAAATACTCGCCAGAAACTATAAATTACGATCTAACGGAGACTGCAGGGTGTCGGACCAACGTGACCCTTGAGATCTCCACTGCTGTTGCTGCACGTCTCGAATGTTGGCGAACATCTGAATCCATTCTTCTCTCGTGGACACTGTGGCAATATTTTTCTTCTTTCCTTTTCTTTTTCTTGTTCGGTGTATCTCGCACTCACTCATCCTTGCATATATCCATCCCCTTCTTCCCATCAGACGGCGACTTTGAATGATATCAGCACAGACAGCACTGACTTGCATTTGTCCCCCTCTACCATCCACATACTCCGTACATACTGCCAACATCCCTCTGACTCGGTCTGTCTCTCCCTGGCTGCCGGCGCTACACATCACACCCTAGAAGCCATTGTGTACCCGCCGTAGAAGCAACCATTTCTCTCACCACCGGACCGGGGGGCGCAGTCTCCGTCTTGCGAGCTGTCTGACAGGCCGGCGCGATCCAAGGATTCGGTACGCTGCATGGGTCAAAAAGTCCAACCAGACTGTCTCGTGCATTGTTGGGAATGCGCGAAAAGGAGTGCTGATTGATTTGAAATTTCGACAACTCCCCATTTTCCTCCTCCCATTCTTTTTGTCAAGCGCTTGTTATACAGTGGCTGAGGCAGCGTCAATCCTTCCGCTGGCAACAGGGTCCAACGAGTCTTCTTTATCCTCTTTCGACTTTTATTGGATTTACTATTGCCGGATTTTCCGCTTTTGATGCTGTCTACCTTGCCAACGGTCTTCTTGTGCGCGGTTACAAAAGGTGCCTTGTCTGCATTGGCCTAAGGAAAAAAGGTCTTATATCAACCACGGCCACCACTACCAAACTAATCCTTAATCGCCTCATCGAGGACCTAATTTCACTATGGAGACCCTCCAAGATCTACCCTCCTCGCGACAAAGTCGCATGGCCATCGACTCCCTGCTCAACCCTCCAGAGCACAACACCAAACCCCCCAGCCCCATGATGATCAAGACAGACCGGCCCTCGCCACGGCTGCAATACGCCGCTCCAACACCGCAATACTCGCCTCTCTACCCACCCAGCCCCAGCCACCAGCACTACTTCTACTCGCCCTACTCCGACACCAGCAGCGCCATCACGCACACGCATCACCACCACCACCACCATCACCAACCCCACTACCAGCAGTCATCCTTCCTCTCGTACCGGCCGCGCTCCGCTGAGTCCTCGCCGGGGGCGTACTCGCGCGACCGCTACGACTCGGTCAGCAGCAGCTCCAGCAACGCAGCGGCGGGCGAGCGGCGCCGTCCGCCCCGCCCCAAGTACGAGGAAGAGGAGATGTACTTCATCTGGTACCACCGCGTCGACCTGTGCCAGGAGTGGAAGGAGGTACGCGAGTGCTTCAACCGCCAGTTCCCTAGCCGCCAGCGCCGCGGCTTCCAGGGCATCCAGTGCAAGTTCTACCGCTTCATCAAGGAGAAGAAGTGTCCGACGTTGCGCGAGCAGCGCCGCATGCGCGACGGCGAGTTCCTGCGGGAGGGCGCCGGCCTGGTCGACTCGGCCGCGCCGCGCTTCGGCGTCGTCGAGTGGGCTGGGGTGTGGTATCCGTGGATGCGCGAGAATAAGGACCAGGTGCTGGCCCGCCGGATATCGGCCTGATTGTTGGATTGGGTTTGTGCGTGACGGGGTTTTCTGCTGTTCCATTTCTTTCGATGATGTTGACTTGTCTCGGGGCCAAGGGCTCTGAGCTTCACTTTACGGCCATTAAGATACCTCTACGTTCTATGTTTTATTCGTCTGGATTTCAGTCTTTTTTTTTTACTACCTGGGAGGTCCTCTGCTTTAGCCTAACCTGCATTGGGGGAGATTGTTTGAATATACTCGGGGTTTGTTGCCTGTCTTGTACTTCAGCTTTAGGTATACTCCATGTAATGCATGTATGGTACAGTCTATGACGGTACAGAATACCTCCCGATCAAGTAACAGCCAATTCTGTCTGCAACTGATTCATGGCCCTGCATTTGGATTCAGACAACATGTCTCCTTGACTCAGCTTATCGTCTCCCTCGAATCGTGCACCCCCTCACGTCAACATTCTGCAAATCGTATGAAGGATCGGAACCCTGTCCCGACACTGCTTAATATCCCTTTTATTGCCAGCGCTGCATAAGACTCGGCTCAGGTATGAGTTTCCCGTATCAGCAAGTCACTAAGGTGTATATACTCCTTTGAGCGTTATGTATGTACGTGCCTCCTTCTGTATGTGCGCACATCCATACAATCCATGGAGCATCTGACGTCGACTTACAACTTGAAACATATTCTGCATGCGCGGCCCGGGTTAGGTCCCGTTTGTCTTGCGGTGAGACGAGACTCTTAGGTACATCAGATACATATACATACATACATACATACATACATGCAGCTGAGCAGTCTGAGATCGTGCAGAGGCCGTCTGGCTTCGTCCAAGGAAAAAGTATCTACGTCTACCAGCTCTCAGCATCGGACTCCACGGCCCGCTGCCCATAGCCATAGAACCGTTCGCTGGCCGAATCCTCCAGATCGAACTCCTCGTCGTCGGACATGCCCTGTCGATATTTGCGGTAGACAGCCATCGCGTCGTCCTCCTCGTCGTCCCACGAAAGCTCCTCATCGGGGTAGTCATTGGCGGGATTATTCTCGGCTAGTCGAGTCAACATCAGAAACCATGCCATCTTAGTGCATCACCGCAAAAAGAAACTCACCGTTCGAATCCCCATCCTCGCTATCCCACCGGTCCTCGTCATCTTCATCCTCCACCACAAAGTGCTCCCAGTACTCCTCGTCCTCCTGAGTGATGACAATGACCCCGATGTCCTGCCGTGTCGTGTCGACCCCGGCCGCCCCGTGCTCATCCACAGGACACCGCACATACATCTCGTAGACATACTCCCCGTCGTCGCTTTCATTGCCCTCCCGCTCCACGGGCATCCCACCGTCCTCGGCAGCCGCCCTCACCCGGGGCTTGTTCGGCGAGCGCGGCTGGTACTTCAGCGGCGGCTTCGACATGACCACCTGGTCGCCGGCCTCTCTCCCCACTTGAGGGATACTCCTCTCCCGTTCCTCCTCAAGCCCGTTCCCCCCTTCCATCTCCAGCGCAATCATCTCAAACTCCCTCGCCAGCCGCTCCTCCTCGTCCTGGCCCTCCTCCCCCGGTGTCTGTGTCTTCTCCAACACCGCAGATAGATGATCCTTTGCCGCGGAAATCGCTGTCTTCCGCTCCTCGCGCCATCTCTTCTCGGCCTGATTCACAACAGGCCGTTTGCGCGGTCGCACCGGCGTAGTTACCGCCGCTGTCTCGGCTGCCGCCGCCGCCGCCGCAGCATCCGCCACTACCGACGCCTGCCGCGAATGGGGCGTGCGTTTCAGCTTCTCTACGAGCACCGCAACGCCGCCCTCCCGACGCTTCTGTACGCCACCGCCCACCGTACCCCGGAGGAGACTCGGAGTGGAGGCGCGAGAGATCTGGAACCGACGGAGAGCGGGGGTGGACGCATCTCCGGGAGTAGTCGTCGTAGCCGTATCCGTATCCGTAGCAGTGGTAGGAGCAGGAGGAGGAGGAGTAGCAGCAGTATTGGGGGTGGGAGAGGAGTGTAGCGCGCGCTGGATCCTCGCGTCGGCTTCCTTCCGCGCGGCGGCGAGTCGCTTCGCCTCACGGACTTCTGCACCTGGCGAGGTGGCACGAACCAGCGGGACACCTGTGGATGACGATGGCGGCGGCGGTTGCGGGCGCGTGCGAGGAACGGTGAAGCTGGTGCTTACGGCGCGTGGGCTGCGGATGGTGCGTGGAGTTGGGGAGGGGCTCGAGACGACCGCTGTGCCATTGTCGCGGGAAAGCGGCACCTGTACGCGCTGGAAGACGAAGTCCGTGAAGCGGCGTTTGGACTGGTGGAGGTCGGATTGGATGACTGGGTGGTGTTAGTTGGGAATGCTGGAGGACCGATAGGTTCGAGATAACGGCTTACAGAGGGTCTCCGGGGGTTCTTCTTCCCGACGACGTTTAATACTGATCTGTTCCGGGGGCAAAGGCATGGTGCGATCTGGAAGTTTGTTGAATTGCGGATGATGGAGGAGAGGAGAGAGGTGGTGATGACGGTGGTGGTCGGCGGCGTTCTTGCTTCCGGCCCAAACAGGCTAGTGCATCACGTGGCATTACCAAGGGTCCGGTTGTTGATGTTTTGCCTGATTAGGCCAGCATATACCTCCAGGGCTACAGGTGCCATCGTATCCCCTGCGAGATGCTCCGTACTTTGGATAGTTTGACATAGCTGTCTGATTCTTTTGCTGTCGCCACGCCCATCCACCCGGGCGCCCAACTATATAATCCTTGTACCCAAAATGCAACGGAGCCCACGGCCCCGTATTCCTTCCGTCACAACATCGCAATATGCAAGGGACAAAATGAACATGAATGAAGAGATCAGGGCCAAACCAAGCTATGGTATAGCCACTACCCCACCGTCTTCACCGGAAATAACACTAAACGAGAAGAAAGATGAGAACAAATAACAGATAGAACAGTCATACCCAGCTAGCAATACAAGTTGGTATAAGAAGATTATTAAAAAGTTGTATAATGTGGGCTGGCGGAGAACGAAATTTGCACAGACAAATCAGAAGAAGAGGGGGAAAGCGTTGATCAAACCAATACACAGAAAGGAAGCAAGATGTGGTAATATTGAAAAAAAGGTAGAAAAGAGCCCTAATTAAGATCAGAGGTGCGAGGAGACATCCACCCGTGCGCCTCATATTAGAATGGATTATTTCGCTCCAATCTCTTCCTCGGCCCAGCCGGGCAACGAACTCTCGTTCTGGATCGCCAGACCAAACCCGGCGTGGTTCAGACCGCCCAGCGCCGATGTAAAGCTGGAGAAGCTGCTCTGAGGTTGGTGCGCGACGCCCGACCGCGGATGGCCGGGCTGGCTGGAGGAGATCGGCCCAAATGGCTCCTGCGAGAACGAGGGCAGGCTGACCGCGCGGGAGTGTTGCGCCCGGGGCACGTTCAAACTGCTTGTACTCGCCGTGGCGTGGTGACTCGGGCCGGTGGAGCCAGTAGTGACGTTGAGGAAGCCGTTACTGGAGGGCTTGTGCTGGTGCAGCGGAGCGTCGATGTTGCCGTTGGTCAGCTCGCCAGTACTGGTGCCGTTGTAGAGAGGCTGTTGTGGGGGTCCGTTCTGAGGCTGGGACTGCAGCGAGGCCAAGGCCATCGGATCGCTCAGCCGGTTCTCCTGTTCATGAGCTTGCTGAGCAGACATCTGGTTCAAGTACATGGTTAGCGGGTTGTTCCCGCCCACGTTCAACACGCCTGATGGAGAAGACACCGTCTGCAGGGGGTGTCGGCCCTGTTGGCCGTTCTGCGAGCCCGTCGAGCCGGGGGCGGGAGAGAGGGCAGGCCGGGTCGGGCTCGACTGAGAGCCAGACTGGCTGAGGTTTTGCTGGAAACCATTCATGGCGGGGGAAGGCGACTGAGGCCCTTCCAGTCCGGATCCGTTACGACCCTGCTGCCCGTTTCCAGTCTGCCGCGGCGGGTTGCCGCAGCGGTCCTTTCCGAAGTTGATCTTAAAGCGCTTGTACTCGTCCCGGTTGCGCATGCCTTCAATGGCCTTGATGGCGTTGGCGATGTTGGTGAAGTTGACAAATGCGCAGCTCTTCTCTCGCAGGGTGTTCACCAATTCGATCTCGCCGTACTCGGAGAAGTCCTGGCGAAGGCGCTCCTCCGCCCAGGATTCATCCAGGTTACCCACGTATACATTCCGGGAGGCACCCCCGCTCACGGCCAGAGCGATGGCGGGAGGAAGCGGGCCAGAGTGCTTACCCCAGCCGATCTTCAGACGACGATTGTGGATCATCAATCCCTGGAGGTTACTCAGGGCGTAGAAGGAGGCGGCGGATGTCGGGTCAATGAACGTGACAAAGCAGATATGCTTGTCAGGGATGTAACGAATGTGGTGCAGAAGACCACCGCGAACGACATTGCAGATCTCTTCGATGGTAGTCTCCGGGTGGATGTTGCCGAGGTAAATGGTCCGGTTGCCCAAGTTGTTCACGCCGCCAGCAGTGGTTGCGACGGCGGCGGCGGCGACCGACTGCTGAGCGAGGGCATTGGTGATCAGGTCGCGGTCGGCGGAGTTGAGGATGTGCGCATACCCCGGCGCAATCCCCAGGAATTGGGCGGCATTCTGCTGCTGAGTTTTGGAGACGTACGCGCACCGATCCTTACCGTAGAAGACGCGTCTTGGGGCCTGCCACCGAGCCTCCTGGGGCAGTTGGGAGACGGCCTTCATGGCGTTGCTGATGGACAGGTAGTGCACGAATCCAATGGCTTTCTCCTTGACGATCTTGACGGTGTCGATGGGGCCGAACTTGCCTAGTTCCTCGCGCAGCTCGTCCTCGGTCATCTCCTCAGGGAGGTTTCCCAGGTACACGTTGCGGGAAGCACCCGACTGCTGCACAGCCAGGGCGACGGACGTGGGGACCTGGGAGGGCTTTCCCCAACCCACCTTGATATCGTTACCCTTTATGGCGAGCTTCTTGAGGATGGCATCGGAATGGAAATGTGTGGCGGAGTTGCTGTCCAGGAAGGAAATGAAGGCGCAGTTCTTGTCAGGGAGCAAGCGTACCGATTCGATCTGACCGCTGCGCACATGGTTTAAGATTTCTTCCGCGGATGTTTCTGCGGGAATGTTGCCCAGATACACGGTTCGGCTCGTCCCCGAGAGTAAGCCTGGTGTCACCGAGGCGGCCGGACTACCGAAGGCGGCGTTTCCCAGTCCGCCCATGCCGCCAACGGGGGATTGGGGACCGCCCAAAAGCTGGGAGTTAGCCATTGGGTCGGCGGGCATCATGCCGGGATAGAGACCGTGGCCCTGGGAACCCTGGGTAGGACTTCCCAGCTGGTTCTGGTGGGATTGTGCATGGGCGGAGGGATTGGCCTGGGGGAAACCACCGAAGTTGGTGAATTGGGGGGAGGTGAAGGCGGAGGGGGTGCCCGGTTGGAAGGGACTGCCGAGGAGAAGCTGGGAAGGGAGGAGAGGGGTGAAGTTCATGTCGAACGCGGTACCGGAGGAGGCCATGTTGTCTTGGCCCGGGGAGGTGTTGATGGCGGGAATGTTGGCGCGGCGCGAGTTTCGGTCCGACAGGCCCTGCAGGGGGAGGGGATTGGAGTTGTAGGCGCCGTGAGAGAAGCCGGTGTTGTCGGCGTTGAGGTGGGAGAACTTGGAAGGGATCAAACGACTCGGGATGCTTGCGGCATCGGAGGTTTGCATGGCGAGGAGGGGAGAGAGAAGGAATGACACGAGGGCCTGTGGAAGACGATTAACAAGTGGAAGGGGATAGTGGAAGAGAGAGAGAGGATAGAGAAGGAATCGAGACGAGCATGAATACAGGAGACGTGTCGAGAAGAATGGAATGGAATGTGCAGAGGGACACACCTGGTCGTGTCTTTTCCACGGCAATTGACAGGGAGCCGGGATACGAAGAGAACAGGATCGAGAGGATCCAACAGGATGGGAATCAGAAGAGAACGAACAGAAGGCAAAGAAAGCGAAGAGAGAAGAGAAGGGAGGGAAGAGAAGGGAAAAAGAAGGGAAGAGAGAAGAGAATGAAGGAACCCAAACAAAGAGAAACCTCCTGGGTTGGTGGAAGAAGAGAGAGGAATCGGGTCTGGGAAGGACAAAAGAGGGAGAAAGAGAGCAGAACCCGGGGAGAGGAGAAGAAGAAGAGAGAGAGAAGAGAAGAGAAGAAGAAAACGAAGAATAGGGAGGGAGAGAAGGAGGGTAGAGGGAGGGGAAGGATTAGGGAGAAGAGATGGAGAGGGAGAAAAAGGGGTTGTTGAAGAGGTGAGGAGTGTCCATCCAAGGATGTATGTATCAGCGGAGTGGATCACAGGGAACAGCAGATGGAAGAGAACTGGAGAAAATCAATCCGTCGAGAGTCAGTAGAAAAGTCGAATCGAATTAGAAGACTAGCATATAACCCATGTATCATCTCCCAGGAAAGGGGAAGAAAACAATTGCCAATAGTTTGGATCGGAGAACGTGGAGAAAGGCCGAATGAGGAAAAGCAGGAGGAAAAGGGGTTCGGGTATGGATTGTATACAAGGCGCTTCTTGTCTGATTGATAAATCCGGGTGATCATCCTTCACTCGTCTTTGTCTGCTCTGCTCTCCTCCCGTACGGACTGTCCGTCCGCCGTATGTTCTCCTCCATCTCTTGACTCTCGTTCTTGGTGCATTCTTGCCGACGGACGAGGATACGCCGGATGGACGGACACTGGATATTGCTGATGAGTATTCCGAGCCCCCCCAGGGTCATCGATCGTTCTTCCCGAGCAGACCTCCATCCTGCATCCTGCCCTGCACCAGATCCAACGTATGAAGTTCAGAATGAGGTGAAGAACGGTGGGGTTCTCAACTTCCATGGATGATGCATTCAGTCTGTCGGTCGATGTTGATCCGCTCCGGTCACCTGACTTATACATCTTGCTGCGTCCACCACACGATCCAGAAGATCTTGGAACGGAGTATGCCGTATGTCTATCTAGATTAGTTATCTCCTATATCGAAGTAAGGCGCATCCGCAGTAACCTCCCTCCTCCTTGCATCGGACATCTCACATCTATTATTGACCCACGCGACCACCGCCTTCTCGTCTCTCGTTGCCTGATCGCTCAGGCCGCAATGTGGGGAAATCCGCAAAATCCCAAAATTTCCCATTTTACCCCTCCAGTCAACTTCCTCTCGTCGTCCTCCTCGTTATTCCTTCGTTCGCCTCGTCTGGTCGGTCTGAGTCTTTCAATCCGGTACGTATCTGGATGCTCTAAACCCTTGTCAGTCCATTCCATCCCTTCCTCCACTATCAGGGTCCTAGTTGTTGGCGATGTGACTCATCCCGCTCCGACTACTTATCCCCTTCACCCCCTACATCTACAATTCCACCTACCACCATTCCATCGTATCGTTGGCTGAACTTCCCCAGAAAATGACGTCCATCTACATCGATGAGGACGTCGGAAGAGACGACGCCTCCGCCACCGGCGTCGAATCCGCTCCCTATAAGACCCTCGTCCATGCCTTCCTGCAGCATCCCCCCACCGAGGGCGTGCAATATCTCACCCGCAAGTCTCAGACCGACCCCGCCGGCGACAACGTCGATCCCGCTGCCAAATTGGAATGGAAGCCCGCCACCAAGTCCGCCCTGAAGAAGGCCACCAACCTCTACGAGCAACGGAAGAAGAAGGCCGCTAAGGAACAGGAACTCGCCATCCGGGAGAAGCAAGAGGCTGAGAAGCGCCAACAGGTGCTGGAGGAGGCCAAGAAGGTCGTCATCCACGAGGATCCTTCCCTCCCCAAGCCCGTCAAGATCCGTCTGGATGAGACCGACCCGGCCGTCATCCACTTGGGCTCCCCCCAGTCCGAGACCCCCGGCACCCGCGTGCGCGTGCTCGGCCGTATCCACCGTCTGCGCGCCCAGAAGGACGTCATTTTCATCACCCTCGCCGACGGCTATGGCTACATGCAGTGCATCCTGACTGGCACGCTCGCCAAGACCTACGATGCCATGACCCTCACCATCGCCTCCTCCTTGGCCATTCACGGCGAGATGCGCGCCGTCCCGCCGGGCCAGCACGCCCCCAACAACCGTGAGCTGCACGCCGACTTTTTCACCGTCATCGGCCGCGCCGCCGGTGACAAGGAGGCCATCACCAACCGCGTCGCCCACGACGCCGACCCCCAGACCCTCTACGACAACCGTCATCTCGTCCTCCGCGGCGAGACCGCCTCCGCTGTCATGAAGGTGCGCGCCGCCACCCTGCGCGCCTTCCGCCAGACCTTCGACGAGCACCGGATGCTTGAGGTCACCCCGCCCGCCATGGTCCAGACCCAGGTCGAGGGCGGCAGCACCCTCTTCAAGTTCGACTACTACGGCGAGAACGCCTACCTGACCCAGTCGTCCCAGCTCTACCTCGAAACCTGCCTCCCCTCCATGGGCGACGTCTTCTGCGTCTGCCCCTCCTTCCGCGCCGAGAAGTCCCTCACCCGCCGCCACCTCTCCGAGTACACCCACATCGAAGCCGAGCTGGACTTCATCTCCTTCGCCGACCTCCTCGACCACCTCGAAGCCGTCATCTGCCGCGTCATCGACCTCACCCTCGCCGACCCGTCCACCGCCGCCCTCCTCAAGCAGCTCAACCCGGACTTCAAACCCCCCAGCCGCCCCTTCCGCCGCATGAAGTATGCCGACGCCATTGAGTGGCTGCGCGAGCATGACATCCCCAACGAGGAGGGCCAGCCCCACCAGTTCGGCGACGACATCGCTGAGGCCGCCGAGCGCAAGATGACCGACATGATCAACCAGCCCATCTTCCTCACCCACTTCCCCGCCGAGATCAAGGCCTTCTATATGAAGAAGGACGTCGACGACCGTCGCGTCACCGAGAGTGTCGACGTCCTCATGCCCGGCGTCGGCGAGATCGTCGGCGGCAGCATGAGAATGGACGACTGGGACGAGCTGATGGCCGCCTACAAGCACGAGGGCATGGACCCTTCTCCCTACTACTGGTACACCGACCAACGCAAGTAAGTGCCCCCAACCCCTGTCTACCCATCTTTAGCCGAGCTAATTCGCTAATTTCCCAGGTACGGTACCTCGCCTCATGGTGGATACGGTCTGGGTCTGGAACGCTTCCTGGCCTGGTTGTGCGCTCGCTACACCGTGAGAGAATGCTCCCTGTACCCCCGTTTCACGGGTCGTTGCACGCCTTAGATGTCGATACGAAAGAGCTTAGAGAATACACTGGTTTATTCAAAATATTACCGTAGATGCGTTGATTGCATCCCGTTGATCCATCCATGACATTAATTAGTTCGTACACAAGCTAGCTCGGTCTAGATGAACTCCGACGGCCGCATTTGAACGTTTCCCTCCACCCACATCAAATCATCGCCACCGACGTCCGGAAGCCAAAAACCAGTCTACAAGGGGGTCGAAAGAAGAGTATTGTTAATGTCTCTTGTGATAGGAAGTAAAGACAACAAAATACGTTCAGCGGTAACAAGGCATGGCCTGATGCGCGTTGCGACGACGACGCGGAGAGGAGATTATTATGAAAGCATCGTCTTACTTAAATCAGCTGACTGCAGTCGCATTACACAGATAGTTATCCTGGTCGAGTCTTATGGCCCTTATCACAGGTTCGCATCACAGGATGGCGAAACAGCCAGCACAAGCAATCTACAAGATTGAAGCAGGAGGAGAGAAGAGTGATCATCATATCGACAAAAAGCGGGAGAATGCACTCCGTAGGATTGGTCTCCACCTGATGGTACCTCTCTGGGTCATTCTTATCTTTGGACTTTTTGGCCCAAATCAATCTCGGCATGTGTCAGCGTCTTAGGGATCATCCCTGAACTCTAGATGACTAGCACTTAGATGACCACAGCAATGCAGACATTCTTTGTTCCGTATATCTTGACAGACGTATCCAGCAACATCATCCTCCGGCGGTTCTCTCCCTCAACGTGAACTAGCGTTTTGTCGTTCTTCGGGGGTATGCGCTGCAGGTTCGTTCGCAAGATAATCACTAACAACAAGCTAATAGGCATCGCGTGCATATGTCAGGGACTTGTGAAAAGCGGCTCGGGCCTTATTGCGTGCCGATCCATCCTGGCTCTCTGCGAGGGGGGTTTCAGGATACCCGACGGCCCTCTTCATCCCCCTCTATTGTGAACTCCCTTGGACACTCGGGGGTCGACAGTCAGGTGCATGGTATTCCCATTTGGGCCGTAGCAACGGCGGTCACGGTCCTTGTCCCCTATGTGACAGATCGGTTGCGCAGGATAGATAGTACGCTTTCATCTTGTTTGGCGTGGTCTCGGCCAGTATTGGGTACATCATTCTGCTCTGTTAGGGCACTCTCCCGGGAGATCTCAATGCACACGTCCGCTATATGGCAGTGTTCTTTGTGACCACTGGGTGCTACATCGTCCAGGCAGTGGCAATGGTGTGGATGGCAGACAACATCAGTGGATATTATAAGCGTGCCATTCGCCTCGTAATTCAGGTTGAATTTACGAATATGGGTGGCATTTTCGCGAGTAATATCTTCAACCCATGCAGCGACACGATACACAATCGGCTACCTAGATACAGTGGTTCCCTTGCCATGATGGTAGTCTGCAGTCTTATGAGCACTGTCTTTACAGCTGGATTGGTGACGGAGAATAGAAAGTGCCACCAAGAGAAGAGGAAAGGTCGCCTTCAGTCGGACGAAAAGGTCCGCAATAACCTGAAATACGACGACCCTAGGTTCCGTTTCGGTCTCTGAAACCCGGTCATATGTTTGGGCTGATACGTGGTGTGTTGGGCTTGGTGGTGTCTGTGTATACGCTGCGGCAGGAAATTGATGACGACATTGGGGTTCTTGAGAGTATAGCTGGTGGTCACTGACGGTATGGACTGGCAAAACTAGACTGTGAATCTTCAGATGACTCGAAGGAAGAATGGTAGAGAGGTAGACGAAGTATGGGATGGGTGGATAGAGGTGGTATTAAGCAGGTGACTTCCTAGAGGCGCTTCTTACGACTTCAACCCAACTCTCACCATCTTCGTACCGCCCATCCACATCATGTCTTTAGCCCGCTTGGTTGCTGTATAAGGGAATATGAGCCGAACGTGACCTTCTCGCTCACAACATCCAGTCGGTTTACAATTCCCGGCCAACCGTCATATTAAAGACTCCTTCTTACGCTACATCCTTCACGTTGGGAGTCCCAAGGTCTCATTCCAAGCTTGTTAAAGATCCTCTATTGTCATGAGGCAAAAATACATTCCTCTTCTCCCTGGACACTGTTCTGCGTAGAGTCTGCGAGATCTTCAGCTAAAGTAATCCTAGGGTTGTTTGATGGGCTCGCCAGGGAGATGGATCGCCACGCAGCAGGGTGTGACGAACGCGACGAACACGGGCTATCCCAGGTATCCTACAAAGGTGAACGTGGCAGGTATGGAAGTTCGACTCAATCGTCCTCTTTCTAAAAAGCAACTAATGAGATTCCAGGCACCGATGGGGAGTTCAATCAGTGACCAAAGGCGTCTCGTCATCAGCAAATGAATTATATCATCAGGATCTGCTGAAATGATGATCAAAACCAGACACGGTATATATGCGACCAGTAGCAGGACTCCATGAACACAAACATGTGCTACAGGTCGGGAAAAAAAAAATATGCAGTACGCGAGGCAGTTGCTGAATGCATCCCCTGTGGCTACTGAGTTTGACTGCGGGATTCAGCTCCCCTCTCCTGGCCACCTGATCCGCCGGACTGGGACATCGCAGCCAGGATTTCCTCATGCGAGGCACCAGAGCGGATGACAGAGATGACTTCAGAAACAGTCTCCTCTCCTTCGTTGCAGACTACGTCCAGGAGTCGTTCCAGGAAGCTTTTGTAGTATTCCGTATTTGCGTGTCCGTCAGCAGGTTGGTTCGTCGTTTCATCTCGGCTACCCGTTCCGTTTCTATGGCCATGTTAATCACGCCAGCTTTCCGATAGGGGGCCCAGCAGTGCATTATTGAGCTACCTTGGATCCGAGGGTTGATTCCGCTGTTCCATCTCGACCTCTGGTAGTGGGACAGTGTCCTTGATGTCGGTTCACAGAGGAGTGGAGACGATTCGATCGATTCCGACGACAAATGTATCGTTCGTTTCTTCGGCAAAGAAAGGGCGGGATTATGCGCCCGATAGGGCGTTACGGAGACTTGACAATTGAATCGGCCCTTGGTCTCAAAAAGAGCCCCGTCGTAGTTGAAAGAGCGATGGTTTGAAAGAAATTTGACTGTGGCAACGTCAGTCACCGCAGGATGCGAAGCGAGCAAATGCCATGCTGGCGAGAACTCTACCACGCACCGGAGATGCTTGCGTGGGTTGCACCCAAGAGCGATGGTGTCGATTTGTCCGAAGACAGCTAAAACATGGGAGAGATCGGATGAAAAGAGAAAATGAGAATCGGAGCTGAAGTTAACCAGGCTGCGATGATCTGTCGCTGTGGGGGTGGTTCTCCCTCTAAATGTTATGGAGTACTTGCGGAGGTGACGCCCAAAGGAAGCTCGGAGCCATGCCCGGCAAAGACAGCCACCCGCTTGGGAGGCAAGCTCGTTCTGGGTGGATGAGGCCCGCTATTACCAGCGGTTGAACTATGACAGACTAGGCGCGGGTGCTTCACTTATGGGCTCTCCAGTCGATCGCCTGTTGGTAGCCAAACCCATCCAGAATGGCGATCCACGCCTCCCCAATACCTTTTCTCGCAGAATGTGGAACGTGGTGAAAACCACTATCCAAGAAAGGGATTCACCACGGAACGGTCGCAAAGGGGCATCCAGTCATGGCCATGCCAGATCTGCCCATATGGTTGTTGATGGGCCCGGAATTGTCAGCCGGCCAATCAAGCCAATGGGGCGCGTTCTCCGCCCAGTATTTGAATGCCCTGCCCATATCGACTTACTCGCCAGGGCCGGTGCATGGATGACCCTTAACCTTGGTTGTTGGACTTCTGGAATTCTTAGTAGGTAAGGTATTGGTCTCTATTTTCTTCGGTCTTATTCGATCAAGGGAACAGGCCCTCAAGGGGTTGATCCGTGACCAGCAAGTATCTCGCAGAGATGCGTCCCGACAGCATAACCAAGGATTCAGGTCACTTTCTAGGAAAAGCCGGCTGACGTCTCAGGTACATGTCATAGTGGCACGTATTCTTCGCCGTGTTCGCTCATATCCACTCACAAGATCGCTCCTTGCCTGCCCGGTTCGCTCCAAGTCTCGGCCTCCCCTTTAGCTATCAGCAATCCCATCACGTCTTCTAACCCGTTGCCTCATTCACACCATTGGATAGGGCGAGATGGAGACCCGAAGAATGACATGATGTGTGAGGTTGAGTTGCCTGGTGCTTAGCTTGCATCCCACCCGTTTGCCAGGAGAATCCCAGGTGCTGGGGTGAAAAAGAAACCCCAACCCTCGGGAGAAAGGATTCACGAATAGCCGCGGGTTCTGTTCAGTTCCTTGACGAGTTGGTGAAGGTTTGTATAAAACAGTCAGCCCCATCAGAGCCAGATTTCAGGCCAGAAGCAAAGTTCAAGAAGGTTTTCTGACAAGGATATGGTTTTGGCCAGCGTGTAGTAACAGGCACAACCCCTGGCGATCTCCTCTCCGCAATAATACCCAGCCTTCTGGTCTTGGGTAGTCCCCGGTGCTTTTCGAATGCCTCCTGCACGAATTCGAGCGAACCACACCAGCCTTCAGATCCCTCGAACCCTCCCTTAGCCTCCGATCACCGACGCTTCCTTAGACGCGCAGAGTTGGGCTGGGCCACCTGGAGAAAACACTCCTCCACCCCAGATCGGCCAGACAGAGTCTTTTCTCGGCCGATTTTGGTATGATCGGTTCTGTCCATGCAATACCTATCCTGTCCGTCCGCGAAGACAAGCCAGGAACATGCTTGCACACCATCGGTTTGGTTGTTCTGCAGAACAACCACTAGACGAGCGGCAACAACTCTCCATCATCTCCGATGGCAGTGTTGAAACAGACCTTGGTGATCAAGAAGTCGCGTTCTCGCACACTAGGATCTCCCGAGTGACCCTGTCCTTTTAGGGACACAGGCTAATAGCCCGTTGCGGGATGTAGAGATATACGGTCACGTCGATTCTGTCCTGTCATCCTAAGATAACTGATCGTGACGGAGTCTGCGTCGTTGGCCATTGCGGTTCAGATATCTCGAGTGAGGGCGATCATCGTAGTCTCTGCGACAATTTCTGCGAGTGTCGGGAGCCTTGATTTGACTCTACCAACTGTTTTAGGCCCAAGCTATCGGGGACCCCTTACAAGACAACGAAAAGCACTGTGTGTCCAACAACGATGCACAGCGAGACAAGCACTGGTGCTCTCGGGTAAGTGTCTTCGGGCTCCCTTAACCAAAGGCCTAGGGCATCCACGGAGTTGTTAACATCGGGGTCTGCTTGAGTGTCGTCCGAATTGGGGATTTGTCCCGGGAGGTTCAGAAGTCCAGGACGTTGTGGCTGAGGTCGTTTGGCCATTGATCGCCGGGAGGTGTTATAACTACGTTCGGCATCGTCGGGGGCGTGACAGCTTTGTAGGTTGAACCATTTGACAGAAATCGGGGACTTAGATTTACACAGTTAGCAGGCTCAGCCGGAGTTGTCTTCCCCCCGATAGGGGACAACTTACCAGGTGGTCCGAATCAACGTCCTCCTCGTCCCTTTCTTCCAGATAGCGACCTCGCCCTTCCTGGGTGGCGTTTGCATGCCAGGACCGCTGGGATAGGACTCCTTGGGTGAGACTGAGGACGCCCTAAGGACACCGCTGAAGCCAGCCGTAAGCGAGCCTGGATCTGAAGAAGCACTAGTGTGGGCGACCCTACATATCATCCACATCAACTATCTGCCTCAGGGGTTCGGATGAGAGTGGGTGTTCTGATGGAGTGGTGGAGGTGATGAATCCACATCCCAGAAAGTGTTAGAATGTCTGACACCGGTGATGCCAGGGGGCATTGGAGAGAAAGCCGTCCTCCTAAAATCATAATGGATTCCTGTTCCCTCCATGCAGGAGACATCTGTCATGTGCGGACTGGGCTAGTGACCGAATGATGTGCCTGATCCGCAGAGGCCTGAGTCTTTCTCTATCCTTAGAGAGAAGGGGGAGACCAGAGAGGAACGGCGTACCGAGTAGTGTGTCAAAACCTGGTGGTAAGCGGTGCCAATCGGATTCCTCATTAGTGAAGGAAAATACATCCTGAACGACTTCATTGGGCTCCACCATTTTCCCGTTCGAGCAGAGAAACCTTCGAGACCTGCACAACACGACATACTCCGTAGGTACAAGGTCTCACAATCTCCTCAGAGTTATCGTGATGTTTGTACTAAGTTGTCAACCACGATGACAGGTGCCAGATGAGTTACGGTATGCAGATGCAGGTGCTTCTTTGCGACACAAAGTAGGGCTTAGCAGCTCGAGCGTGCGAGCAAGTTCTATTTCGATTTTATGGCGGTCTTCACGGTGCGGATCGCCCAACAGATATGGAATCCTTGTGCTTCGCTGCCTGACACGGTTGTTACCTGTCCGTGAAGGACGCATATGGGGTGCTTACCAGAACTCTCGCAAGCTCTTCTCGGATCACGATCACCAGCCTAACGCGATGGGACTAATCTTTCCACAAGTGATATCAGTTAGGTTGAAAAGCTTGGCTGGTTAGAGGCCGTTCGCATGTCGATGGGCTTGTTGCATCCAAGGCCTCGTCGATGTGCTTCAAATACGGAGTATGGCGTTATGTTACGTCCTTACCCGCCATGTGTCTTGATTTGTTCGCCTGGAAATAATTTCCGTGCCCCTGGGGCCCGTCCATCGCGTTTAGCGCTAGCCGCTCAAATCGAACACGTTCGAAGTCTGTCACAATTTCATGGCGAGACGCGGCACACTAGACAGCCTTAAGGCTGTGTCTAGCAGGGATGCGGCTGCTACGAACTGTTTATAGTTCGGTTTATTTTGCTCAATATCATAGACAGTATCTAGATGAACCAGGCACTAACTACAGCATTACACCTGCTGACGAGATACTGTTCTGGCTGATGACGACAAAGCGAGCAGATTTCCAATTTTCAGGCTAATTACAATCAAACTGCCAGAGAACAGTTGTGCAAAGCCAAGGCTTGCCCATGGCAGGACGCTGTCTTGCTATCCTGAGGGCTTTGTACACTGCGGTTGTGCGCATAATGATATCGATATTACATAATTTACACATGCATAGTTATATCGAACGCTCTGTGATTCCTCAGGCTGCAAATCATACATTTGGGCAGACCGCAGGAGACACAGAGCGCATTCCCGCAGGAAAGTTCATTCGAGACATTCCACAGATAGAGGAGAGCTCCTGCGTAGCTTTCTGAGTGCAGCGCTTAACACATCCCTGGTCATCCCTAGATAGCCTTCAATCATCAGCACTATATCTCAATCCACACACCAGGCAAACCAGAGCAGAATGGATGCAGCAGAATAATAGTAACGTCTTACAGGTTACTTTCACTTGCAGATCTCCCTATGCTGCAGAATCTCCCGGAGCCGACAGCTTGTCTCCTGGAGTTCATCCATACATACCATTCCGAAGAAGATTCCAAGGGGGTCTTGCGTTCTGCATTCTCTCCCTCCTCAGGATACAAGTCGCAAAACAAACTGGCTATCAATCCCAAACGAGAGGCCCGTCAAAGTTTCATCCGCCTTGTCCCTTGCGGCTGGTCTGCCCGATGTGGATTGCACGCGGATTGTGTTACATTCGACGAACACGTCGATGGCCTGCTTCCCCTGCATACCTGCCCACGTACCCGGTAGAGTACACACGGTATAAGTACAGGGCCATCCCACGCGTAGACTCATTCGTACTGTAGGTAGACTCCCGTCAAATACGAACTTGAACTCCGACTTCCCTTGCTTCATTTGAACAAAAAAAAAAAACAACCTCCCCAAAATGCGTCCACACTTCGTCTCCATCCTGTGCCTGTTCGCCACGGGCATCTACGGCCAGCAAATGGCCGGGAACAACCCCGTCGACACCGGAAACAGCTTCTGCTACGGCGCCCGCGCAGCGAGTGCGGCTGAGCTGTCATGCGGAGAGCTCGCCACGCCCATGGTAGGGATTCCAGGCCTAGATCTTTAGAAGAGGGAAGGAGAGCTGTGCTAACGATGCTGCGGTAACAGTATGCCGAGGGCAAGGGGTACCGGTGCTGTATGAACGAGGATGTTTCCGATAAAACTGATAAGTTCGCCGACAAGATGAAGCTGTACGGTGACAGGGATGGGAACTAGTTGTAACGAAGTGTCTTTCTCTCTCCTTTTTTTGTTATACATTTCCTGGAGTCGGGAGTCAGCTGGATTCAGGGATGGAGGGTTCCAATCAGATTTGATTTATTTGGGATGTTCTCCTGCTCGCAAATATATATATATATATATGATTATAAGCGTCATACTACCCGTGTCAGGCTTCGGTCTACTCCATACCCCAGTCATGCTCTTTTAGCCTCATGTCGACTGGAGTACTCTACATCGGTTCGGCCCGGCACAGACCGGTGCAGGTAGGTTGCATTGGGGTCATTCCGCTTTAGTATTTTACACTACGAACGGCCATTGGTGTGGACGACTGAACGGTGAGGAACCGGCAACGTCCTCCGAAGACTAGAGATGTCTGAATCCGTGAATTAAAATCTATCTAAGACCGCTGAATCTAAGGCTCAAAAGAAAGGTAGGCCAAGTGCTCCATCATCCATAACAACATACGCCTTCGGGTAATCCAACATTTTTTACCCTTCAACAATTTCCCACCACACGATGTATCTCGTCAGATGAGTGATACATACTTCACGCAGACACCTGACGAGGGGACATTTCCATGGCATCGGCTGTGAGGGTCTTCTCGCTGGAACTGTCGTTCCAGAGAGAGCTATCGGCCGGGAAGATTGAACCGCGAGTCGAGTTGATGGGAGAGCCTTCCTCGACACGGACTTTCATGTGAGGCACGACTAAGTCCAGACCTTTGGCGCCGTTGGCACTGCTGGAGAAGTTGGGGTTATGACGAGGGGGCAGCGGCCGATGCGCAGGGTCATGAGAGTAGCTCATGGACTCCGAAGTGTTGCTGCTAAATGACGATGCCATGGTCGAGGGGGTGTGGATGAGCGACGGCATCGTGGCCGGGGCGCTCATGAGCGTCGATAAGCTAGCACAACTGCGGTCCGACCGAGACCGACGCACCGGTAGAGGCACTTGGCTGCCATGGAATTGAGAGAGATATTGCCAGGCCTCGGATGACGCCAGCGGACTCGTACCTGAGCCCACGGGTATTACGGGCTTCCATTCGGTGGGGTCCTGATCCGTCTTGGAGTCGTTTGATTCGGAGGGTATCCGGACGGCCGGGGTCTGCTGGACCGGGAATTTTGTGGGAGTCATGGGGGCGACAATCGTTCGTGGAGACATAGGAGGAGAAGCAGGAGGAGTGGTGGAGGAGGAGGAGGAGGAAGACATCGAGCTGGGGGAGAAAGAGGCGGCGAGGGGTTTATGAGAGTCTCTGCGACGGCAGCTACGGGTGGAATGGAGTCAGTCAGATGATACGGGGAATGCACCCAAGAGAAGGGAAGGGTTTGGGATATAAATAAACTAAACGAAGTGGCGTTCGTGGATGAGATAAGGGGAACAAATCATCTTACCTTTCACTGCAGTAGAGGCGAGAGTTATCGGGAGCGGTGATTTGTCTCTCGCACATGGCACTACACAACAAAGTTAGCGGCACCATTCCTGATAAGAGAACATGACCAAGAGGCAAGGGTGAAAGCAAGAGTTGAGTGCACTGAGCATGATAAGAACAGACGTACCAAAAATTGAGGAAGCTAGAGGCCATCTCGGAGGGGCAGTCGTCGTCTGGAGGACAATTGCGGACGAGGCCAGAGCCTAACTTAGAGATGGAATGGTTCACAAAGGAAGTGCCTTTCCGATGTAGGGCAGGACGTGCAGGTCTGGCCTTGGTTGCGTTGGAGCCCGAGGCAGAGCGCCGGTGATGAGAGAAATGGCTTTGAGTCATGGATGGCGGTGAGGACCGGGGTAGTAGATATATGTAATCGATAGTCTAATCGCTGAAGATATGGAAAATGGGGCGTCCCCGATCGATCCTATCAGAAATGGCGCAGCACCGGTACCTTGCGTCTCTTCGAGAAAAAGACGCAGTGTGGAGTACGCGGTCGATCCCCAAGGTATGAGGGATTTGCAGGAGGGACACCGAAGTAATTGTCTCAGTAACGTTGGGCTGGGAGGCACAGGAGAATGATAAGCGTTGTGTTATCTGTTGTGGGACGGAGTCAGCCATGTTACCCGCAGTGGGGAGATAGGCAGACCGTCCGCAATGAGGGATAGACGAACCTATAGAAAATGACGAAAGGCCCCCCGAGAGAGGCAGAAAAGCCTCACAAGAGCGTTTGGTGAAACGAATGAAAGGAGGTATATGCAGGGAGACAGACGGGATGTATGCGGGATTTCTGTCTGGTCGACGAGGGATGTATATGAAGACCAGAAGAAGAAGATGGAGAAGCAGAGCAAGTCAGACAACGAGAGAAGAGTGCATGCAGAAAAAGAGAGGAGCAGAAGAGGAAGACGAAGAAGACGATGTTGGAATATAAAAAGAAACGTAATCGGAGCACGTCAGGCAAGAACGGTCTAGACTACACAGCGAGCCTGAGGCAGCGGCTTACCTCACCACTTGACGTCGCAGTCCTATATTTAGTTTCGTTGACCCAACCAAAAACAATGACAAAGTCTTCAGATTCTTCACTCTCTTATATCATACATTCCCAACCCCATGAACTCTCCTGATAACGACATCTCCTATCATCTCGACCTTTTTTTCCGTAACCGACCGAGCCACGCTTATCGGATGCACTCGTGTCTTGGCTGCCACGCGGGGCTTTCTCTCCCTCTCTTCGGGCATCCATACCCGTCAGCTCCACTCCTCCACCTCCCAGAGTCTAGACAAAATGTCTGTGTGTCCGTCTAGGCTTCCGAGTCTGCAGTCATGAGAGAATCTGTGCGGTCCGATCGACATCTGTCCAGATCCAATGAGAGAGTCCCGCCGCATTTGCCCGCCCCTTAGCAACTTGGATCGGATCAGCCATCAGGGACCAACCCTGGTCAAATTCGATGCTGAAGAAAGAGAGGGGTTAGTGCGTTGACCGTACGGAGTAGAACACGGCGGGTTCGATCATTGCGGGTGTTTCCATCGCCTGTTCGTACATGACGCCATAAATCCCTCGAAACAACAGAGGTCGACAATGTCGAGTCCGATTGGATACCCGGCAGAGCAACAATGAGACTGTTGAACCATCCAAGAATAGTACGTCGGTTCTATTGATGATTCTATTATGATGACCAAGGGAATTCAACCGGGTTGACGGGTTGCGGGCCATGATGCGGTCAAACGTACACCAATACCTAATGGAAAACAACAATCACGACAACTACGACCCAGAATGTGGAGTATTGAAGAGTTGACTCAACGGCGGATCACAATTCCCTCGACCCCGTGCCACGGATCGTCCGGACCCCCGCCACAGTAGTCGTGTGTTTTTTCCACAGTGGATCATTTGAGTAAACAATTCCGCATTAGTTCTCTGGCCGTTGCACTTGCACCTAAATGGTCCATAGGATCTAGAATGACGATAATGTCACTCCCTCGGCTGAAAGCCTCACTTTCGTCTGTTGCTCCGACTTCATTTTGATCGGGACTGGCTCTGCAGATCCACGTCCCTCTGCCTGACGCCGTGTAATCACGCGTCGGAGCAGGTTGCAGCAATCGCAGGTACCCTGTTCTCGCTGAGGCGGTCATACCATCGCCTCGTTACTCTCTCAAAGATGGATTCCCTTTGGGCGCGGTAGTAGCATCCTGCCAATCGCCCAATCAATCCTCGCGACATATATCTTCGAACGCACGCAACTCGCCCTGAATGTGAAACAAGTCTGAAAACTTTGACCTTACACTCTCAGCAGGGTCACACAATGAGCTTCCAGGCTTCCCGGCGGCTTCCGCGGTTGGGCCCAGGAAAGCTGTGCAGACAGGTTAAACCTTGTTCGGATGCGACGTTTACGTAAAGGACTGTTGACGAGATAATAGAACTATACGGCGTGCATTGTTGCAATTGTTGGCTGTCATTTGCATATACCCGTAGCACTTACACAATAGGGCCCCGTCCTATGTGTCTATGCATATCGGCTTAACCCTAAACCCGTATCTCTCTATTTTGTATACATATGGAAATATCATGCATGTCTGACTGCAGATTCATCAACGATTTATTGACTGTAAACTAGCTAAAATCGTTCATTCTATTACGCATCTATCCCTTATGACCCCAGGGGTCAACTACGCAGCAACTCATTCCTCAGTTTCCTCGACATCCTCGACATTCTTTCCCAAGTCTCATCTTCCTCGATATCTTCAATTGGCTCTCCCAAGTCCTCCAACAAACCATCCAATTCTTCAGTGCTTACCTCATTATCTGTCTCTTCATACTCCAGAGTATCCGTATCATCGTCACGATCACTCCCATTATCCGCCATAGAATCCACCAATCCAGAGAACGCCACGATCCGCTGTAGAAACCATTGCATCTCCAACAACCCCCACGAAGGGACTGGAAAATGCACTGGATCAGACGTTTCCAGTTTAAAGCTCTTTCCTGAGCAGATCTTCTCTTCCGCCACGTTATCCCATAGTTTTACGCCATTGATGTCTCCATCCACCGAGTCACCGTTCAGCGCCGGCCGTTGCAGTAGATCGACCACTGGCGGCGGTGTCGGGCAGTTCAGCCAGTAGAACTCAAAAGACGCAGATGAACCTACAGAGAACCAAGTCGGCTTAAGCGCAAACCGTGCCTGTTTCCACACGTCGCGGACATGTGGTGACATGCACATCATGTTGGAACAGTCCCTTTGGCCGTTCACGGCCCGCGCCCAGTCTCGCACCTTGAACTCGTCCCAGAAGAGCGACAGCATGTCCCAGAAGTCGTCTCTGGTCACGCTGGGCGCGCCACCGATACTGGGAATCACGTAGGCGACTTCCATGGGCCCGGTGGCTTTCGTCACCACACAAGTCCTCTTGTCTCGTTCGAGGCACTGCAGCGCTGTGAGCATTCGCACTCGGCGTAGAATGGAACGAGCAGGATTCAAAGGGTAGACTTGCCTCTCTTTCTTCATTCCGGAATGCATACACGTAATCTTCGTCGTTCTCCTCGTCCTCATACTCTTCTTCATCCCCATACTCTTGATCGTCTTCACCTTTTTCGGCCTCACCCTCACCCTCATCCTCACTTTCGCCTTCGCCTTCGTCTTTCTTGCCATTAAACGCGTCATCGTACTTTCGCTTCTCCCCTGACCCCTTATTTTTCCCATCCTCCACATCTCCCTCCGTCTCCGTGTCATCGTCGATCGCAGACAAATCGACCCCAAACTCCAGCTTCTCGGACATCACCGACACTGACCGACACTGCGGGACTGTCTGATCCAGCCCTAACTCGCCCTCAGCACCAAGCTCACTCGCACACGTAAAAGCAGCAGCCAGCTCCACTTACAATCCCTCAGGAAGCCAGTATCCAGCGACTTCAACACGATGCACAGGGCCGCCCGGCCTGACGGCTTCCGCGCCGTCTTCACCAGGTCCTGCAGTCGGCCGATTTCCGAAAACCACAGACACAGCCATGCCACCGGTTTCACCTTCGGGAGTTCCAGTAGGTCGCGGAGTTCGGTGAGGAGCTTTTCACGGTTCCTCTCACCGCATTCTTCCGTGACGACTTCGTTAACTACTGAGGGCTGCATGGCGGTAGGTTTACGGTCGTGCTCAAGGTAGTTGGATATTCTCTAGAATATGGAAGAGGGAAGGGTGCTTATGCTAAGTGGCAGTGACCGGATGTGATGACAGGATGAGAAGAACCCGACGGAGGGGAAACTGTCCGGAATACGTCAGATGGGCCTCTATCCTGCGTAACAAAGGAATAGTTGTATGAACTCTGGAGTGACCGCTCGGCGTCGACTATGAGCTAGTTGTGACTATGATGACCGCGTTGTAGACGGTTATATAGACTGCGCATGTGATATTGGCCAGGTGGAAACATTTCGTTTGGGTATCATAAATAAAGTACAGAATGTCTAATAGTCTCCGCCGCTATGCCTTGTCGACATCCATTGGATCGCTTGCTCCCGCTGCCACAGGCGTAGGCGTAGGCGTATCTGGAGGTGCAGGTGCAGGTGCAGTCGCAGGGGTGCTGGAGGTGCCGCCAGGTGCAGGGTTAGAGGATGGTGTTGGCGTCGGCGCAGGTACAGACGTGGTGGCTTTCGGCTCACCGTCCTGTTTGTCTTTCTCAATCGTAGGCCCCGTGCCAGGGGCGTCCTTCTTTTCGGCCTCCTTGGGCTCTGGGGGTGCGTTGGGATCGAGAAACCTCGCCGGCACGCCCCGGGCGGCAACTCCAGCTGGGGCAACATAGCAGCCGAGCATACCACTCCAGGTATACTTTTGGGCGACGGCCTCTCGGATTTGGTGATACGCGTAGGCGTTTGCGAAAGGAAGGGAAGTTTCCGGGTCGCGGTAGCGCGACGGGAGAGACGTTATGACACACAGCGACGATGAGATTTCTGTCAGCTTGTTAGCGATACATCATTCCCCTGTGGTGATTGCTTTCCGGCTTACTTGTTAGACGAGGTGGTTTCTTAGCATTGAAATATATGCTGAACTCGCGGCTTTGAGCGGTTTTGTCGTCGAAATTCTCCAGAACAGTGAGGTTTCGGCCCGTTTGTTCGATAACCGGAGGAGGCTGAGGAATCTGTGGTTGGGGTTCTTCTTCCTTCGGAACGACCTGCTGGTCTGTCGCTTGCTGAGTCGGTGCCAACGGCTCCCCTGAATGAGTCGCTTGGGTAGGTGCTTCGGGTGCAATAGGAGTTATGGGGGCAACAGCTGTTCCTTCTGGAGCAGATGGAACAGTTGTTGGTGATTTTGGCGATGGCTCCTTTGCTCCCTTGTCGGCGCTTTCTCTTTGCCCCGTATCCTGCTGAGACGGTGGCACTGTCAACACGTCCGATGCTGCGCCTTTAGTCGCACCATCGGGCTTTTCGGCAGTTTCCTCCGGAGCCCCTGTCTCTGGAGCAGATGAGGATGATTCGGCCGCCGACTGTTTGACATCCTTTGTTGCTGGTTTTTCTACACCAGGTTGTTCAGAGCTTGACGATGTAGTCTCGTTCTTTGGTGCCTCGCCTTGACTGACAGGAGCTGACTCCTTCCGTGCCTCTGCCGACACGTCCTCTGCAGCCGTCGAAGGCGGGTTCTCCTCTTTCGGGGGTTCAGTAGTAGGTGTCGGTGCAGCTTCCCCCCCTGTTTGTTCTCCAGATTTCTGAGAGTCTGCTTTCGGCGTAGCATCTTTGCGTACTGCTTCGTCAGGTGCCGGCGTGGATGATTGGGCTGGGTCTGGAGTTGCGGTAGTTGCTGCTGGGACAGGTCCATTAGTTGTATCTTGAGGTTTCGACCCAGTTTCTCTAGCAGGTACTGTACTCTGCTGGTTTTGATCATTGTTTTGTTTCGAGACATCTGCAGACAATACTGGATCGGTACGACTTTGAGAGATCTGAGGTGTAGATTGCGTAGGCGTCGCTGCGGTAGCTGCGTCCTGTGCGGGCTTCTGTTCCTTTTTGCTCTTCTTTCGTGCCGTCTCGTCTTTCTCCGGCTTTGGCGTGACATTGACCTTCCCAATACGGGTCAAGCGACCGTTCGTCCAAGTGGCAATCCCACTCCAATAAGACATGACCGGGCCCTCCAGACGGCGATTCTGCAACGCTTCGATCTTGGCCTTTCTCTCTTCGGCCTTCCGCTTCTCCATCTCCTCCCACCGATTTAGACTCTTGCTGTTGAGCCTTTCAACCCGCTCCGCCTCCGCAAGCCGTTCTGCCTGCGTCATCTCCTTGGGTTTGAACTGGGCCTTCCGCTTCGCAGCTTCCTCCATGGTGGCGATCAGCCGGATCCGCTTCTCCTCGCTATCCTTCAGGCGCGCATGTGTCATTTCCTTGTTCTGCATGGTCTGGCGACGAGACGACGACCGTGTCGGGCCTTCTTCCGGGGTTGGAATCCACGAGATCCGCTCGGATTTCTTCTTCGGTCGGGTGGCGGCGGACGGAACTTCCGACGGGGCAGACACGGCGGTGGGATCAATCTTGACTTTCTTGCTGGCGATCTTGAAGCGGAGATCCTGCTGGGCGCGGCGTTTCTTACGCTCAGCCCGCTCTTCTTTCTGGATCTGCTTCTCACCCTCGTAGTCGTCAGGGCGAGCGTTGGGGCCCTGGTCGTCATCGTCATCAGACGACGAGTCCATTCCCATGTCGTCTTCCTCGCCGCCGTCTTCCGCAGCATCCATAGCGAATTCATTGTCGTCGTCGACTTCCTCGAACAGAAGGGCTAGGTCGTCGTCGGCCTCAGCGTCCAGCAGGGCGGACATGTGTCGGCCGGCGGTGGCGCGTTTGGCGCGTCCCTGGATGAGGGACTCAATGGGAGCTTCATCTTCGGTTGACGACGGAGCTTCGTGGTCGTCTGCCATTCTGGGGGTGATTGTTTGACTTGGGTTGCCAGCGTTTGTCGGGGGCGTTGATGGAGAAGTTAGGAAGGCGGTGGCAGAATCCCGGCAATGACCTGAGTTAGTGCCTCAGGCAGGAACATAGGCTTGGGCTGTGGACGGTCTACGGCGTACGTCGTACGGGTCTGATGCTTTTCTGTACGGCCAATGAAGGATTGACGGAGATGAGGTTGTGATGATAACTGTGATTAAGCCCTGAGGATGGATCCATCTGATTGGGAACGGCACAAGTTTGACGGGTGCTACTGGCAAAAGTCGGATCAGGTACGGGATCCAGACATCCCTGTGGCTTGAAGATGGACATGCTGAAGACAGGTTTCATGGGGAAGAGAGTTTATCCCTTGCAGCAAAGTGTAATACACCGCGTCCCTTGCAGTAGGGTGGACAGAATATCTCCGACAGGATCCATTGAGGGCAGGATTGGAGGGTTTGTTTTTTGGGGATTCTTTGTCGACACCGCTGATGTATTATCGATGGTAATGAACTCGTACGGAAAAGCAAGGAGGATGACCGTCGATATGGGTCAACTCGGCATAGTGAACCCAGCTCTAATGGCCTGGTGGAATGCGGGGTGAATGGGATAATCAGAACCACTTCAGCCCGTTTCAGGATGGGAAAGATGTTCGTCGGGATATGTTTCAAAGAAATGAAGGAGAGCTGTCAGTAGGACTCGAGGTACTAGGTACTTGGGTAGTTACGGAGGAGACAAGAGACCTAGAGGTACTAGGTACCTACGGATAGTAGTAGTATCTCTCAGTAGGATGGACAGACACCTGACTAACACTCGACTTCCATCTTTCCTCCTCCTCTCTCTCCCTTTTCACCCTCTCCATCTCCATCTGTTCTCTCTCTCTTCTCTTCTTCTTCTTCTTTATTTCTTCCCTCCTCATTCTCTTTCTTTTTCGTTTTGTCGTGTTTCGCAATTAGAATCCGTCGCTTTTTCCCCCCAGTCCTACGCCGAGTCGATCGATCCTGTTACCAGCCACCGGGATCTTCACTGTCGCCGTCTTTGCCTCCCTCCTGTCTCCCCGACAATTCTTCCCCCTGGTTCCTCCGTTCGGACACCTTCACTGCTGTCTTCACGGTCTTTCCGGGCGGGTCACTGCGGCTAAACAAGAAGGTCAGTCCACTACCGAGATCGTGACGGATGTTTGCGTGTGGGTCGTGGCAGTCGGATCTGAACACTCGCCCGGATCATCATCCATCCTTTCTCTCTCTCTCCCATCCTTCCATCCCATCTCTCCTTCGTCTCTTCCACCTCCCAGCCTCCCACCTTCCTCTGACAGCTTTCCTCTCCAGCATTGATCGACCTGGTTCTCTGCCTTCCGTCCATCTTCCTCGCTCCCGTTCAGCTTACGTATTCCTTTCCTCCGTCCCGTTCGACCCCGCCTGCGAACGCCTTGGACAATTCTCGTCCTCTGCGGTGGAACGCACACATCGTTTGCTGATACTCGACCGGCGCCTCGACTTCACCATCCAACCACGCCTCAATCCCGTTTCCACGCATCTTTCTCCCTCGAGCTTCCCAATTTTAGCTGAACGATCGGGTGTGGCCCATATGGTTCTTTCGGTCTAATCTGCATCTCCCGACTGATCCGTATATTTACCCACTCTCAACCCCATCCGTTCCGACTTCCGTCATTGTTCAGGTTCACAATCAATACGTTGGGTAACAAGGCGCCTGCCTCCTCCGGGCAGAGGATTCTAATCTATAATGCTTCCCGTTTCACGACCCGAGGGTCATATGAACCTCAATTACATTCCCACCACTCAGCCAATGTCCGGCTCCTCAACGGGTCGCAGCTCTCCGAGTGACTTGTCCTCCTCCTCGGCCGCTGTCAAATCCCCGTTTGGCTCTTCGACTGGTCTGAATGGTGCCGCCGGCTCAATTGGAAGCGCGAGGCTCGGGGCTGGTTCCCCTTCTCATGACCTCGGCGCTCGCTTGTACTCGAAACGGTGCGTGCTTCGTGGTTCCCCATCGACGCGAACGGTTTCCAAACTGACCTTGATCATCAGCGCGAGAGAGATTCAAGCCGAAGAAGGCGTGTCTCCCAGCATCTGGGGTCCCCCGACCAGTGGCCATTCCACTCCACTGCGTGAAAATATTCCCGAGTCGCCCAGTCAGGAGGGTTTCCCTGACCTGATTCCCACCTCCAGTGCCGGCATGAATGGTCCGTCCCGTAGAGCCCGGGCCGGCACCGTTCCCTCGAGGTTCTCGCCCGTGGGCGCACTCAACGAAGTGAACCTGCAGCAACCTCTCATGCCGCAAACCACGCGTACTACCCCGTCGACAAGCCCCTTCCGTCCTTCCGGCGTACCCGGTATTGACACCGCCCCGACAAGCGCAACCACCGCTGCTGGCAGGAGCTCCGGCTCTCTTTCGCGCCTCCGAGCCGGCTCCATGCCGCAGCGCACGGGTTTCCTAGGATCTTCCAGCCCATTCGGTCCCTCCTTGTTCTCGACCAGCTGGGCCTCCGGACGTGATCGCGCAACGACTCTGACAAGCATCCGGTCGTCTGAGGGTCCCACCTCTCCTAGCCAATCTTCCTTTTCGAGAGATGGACTCACTGATGGCGACGTGAAAACGCTTGACTATTTGGGACTCGCCGAAACCCCGCAACAAGCACGGGCCAACCTTGTACGACCTTCGGTCGATGTTCTTCTCCAGCAACAGCAGCAGCAACAACAACAGCAGCAACAACAAACGTCCTCTCTACCTCCCTTGCTCGCTGAGCTGGCTATGATGAAAAACAACAATCGCATCCGGTCATACTCGGTCAATGCGAAGGAGAAGTATGCCGATGATGAGGATCTCGAGTATGAAAGCCGTTATTCGCAGCTTCCCTCGGGCACGGTCACTCCGTCTGCCGCCGCAACCGCTGCCCAACTGGCTGCCACCCAGGCCCAGATCCATCAACACAATCTCGCCGTGCAAGCTTTCGCGAACCATGCGTCGGTCAGTCGTCCCCGAGCCCGGACGGCAGGCATTCTCGAAGCCCCTCCGCAACGCGCGTCGATCCGCAACTATCTCGCCACTCCCTCGCGTCTCGACAACAGCTTCAGCGCGGCCGATCTCAGCTTGTCCGAAAATGGTGAATATGACGAGCTATCGGAGGCCGTTCAGATGATGCACTTGACCGGAAGTGGTGTTCCCAATATGGGCATGCGACCGACTGACATGGCGGATGATGGCAGCCAGGATGGCCCGACCCGGGCCCTATGGATCGGCAGTATTCCCGTCTCCACCACGATCACTTCTCTGGCTGCCATTTTCAGCCGATACGGCAAGATTGAATCGACTCGTGTCTTGACCCACAAAAACTGTGGTTTCGTCAACTTCGAACGTGTTGAAAGCGCTGTTCAGGCGCGGTCGATGCTCAACGGCACGGAAATTTTCCCGGGCGCTGGTCCGGTTCGCATTGGATATGCGAAAGTCCCCGGCACCTCCGCGTCTGGAACGCCTGGGGTGAATGGCCTCCAGTCATCTCCGACTCCGGACTCAAACGCCAAGGCGAATTCGGCCGAAGGTGTTGAGGGCCCTGACGCAGCTGCGGTTCCCGAAATCCCAGCTCTCGTTGACCTGCAGCCAGAGATGGTAGAGATCGTGCAGTCCCTGGGCGCCAAAGACGATGAATTGCAGAATATCACTGCTAGCATCCAACGCGCGATTGCCTACCAATCGTTCGAAGACGAGATCCCTCCCATTGCCGAGCCCACGCAAACGAGAATGTTCGATGCGCCCCGTCTCCGGGATATCCGTAAGAGAATCGACAACAATGTCTGCTCGTCCCAGGAGATCGAGGAGACCGCCATCGCGATGCTTCCGGAAATCGCAGAGCTCTCGTCGGACTATTTGGGCAACACTGTCGTTCAGAAGCTTTTCGAACATTGCTCGGAGCCGGTGAAGGAGCAAATGCTTGTGCAGATCGCCCCTCACCTGGCTGAGATTGGTGTGCACAAAAATGGTACCTGGGCGGCACAAAAGATTATCGATGTTGCTCAGACTCCTACCCAGATGAAGATGATCGTGGACGCTCTCCGGCCGTACACTGTACCTCTTTTCTTGGACCAGTACGGAAACTACGTTCTCCAGTGTTGCCTGCGATATGGTCCCGCGCACAATGACTTCATCTTCGAAACCATGCTCAGTCGTTTGTGGGAGGTGGCCCAGGGTCGCTTTGGTGCTCGCGCCATGAGAGCTTGTCTCGAAAGTCACCATGCTACGAAGGATCAGCAGCGCATGCTCGCAGCGGCGATCGCACTCCATAGTGTGCCGCTGGCGACTAATGCAAACGGGGCCCTCCTGCTCACTTGGTTCTTGGATACATGCAATTTCCCCCGGCGCCGCACGGTCCTCGCTCCCAGACTGGTGCCTCATCTGGTGCCTTTGTGCACGCACAAGGTGGCTTACCTGACCGTTCTTAAGGTTATCAACCAGCGCAATGAGCCCGATGCTCGTGATATCGTGTTGAAGGCTCTGTTCTTCAGTCCCGGAGATGAAGTCTTAGAAAAGATCCTGGCCGATCAAACTTCCGGAGCCACTCTGACATTCAAGGCCCTCACCATCCCCTTCATTGACGATTCCATGCGTGCAGAAGCGGTGGACAATGTCTCGCGGGTCCTCATTAAGTTGAAGGTCTCCCCAAGCCAGGGCTACAAGCGCCTGATGGATGAGGTTGGTCTGTCATCTCGCGGGGGACCCCGAGAGAGCCATGGACGGGACCATGCTTCTGGTACCGAGAGACAACATCGTCCCACCTCCCGGCCGGCGACTTCCAACTATCCCCCACAGCAACCCTCCATGGACCGGCCGTACAATGGACAATTCCCCCCTAGCATGCTTCCTCCGAACTTGGACAGTGGACGCCCCGTCGGTGCTGAGCAGCAGCCAAGCACGACGCAATTCGATCCTTATGTCGTTAATGGAGTGAATGGTCTGGGTTCAACGGGCGCCATGAACTCGCTGAATGGAATCGGTGGCCCTGGATTCGGCCAGGAGGCTCTGATGACGCAGCAGTACCAGGCTTATCTCGCGGCGCAGTCTCGGGGAGTGTCCCCCGGCAGCCTCTACCCTAGCCTTGGCGGCTCGAGCTTTGGGTATCCGGGCGGTACGCCATCCATGGAGAACCTCCGTATGCCGTCGCAGGCCGCTCCTATGACCGGAGCTCCTCAAATGAGCCCAAACTCCATGCTGAATCAGCCCGGCTTTGCGCCTCAGCAATTCAGTCCTGTCATGAGCACGGCTCAGATGTATCAGTACCCTCCCCAATATAATTATCCAGCTCAGCCGGCTGTCCCGGGACAGCCGGCTGGGGGACGGCGTGGACGTGTAAGTCAGCCCGGTGCGGACGGCCCGTTCAGATGCTAACACGGTTGTACTAGCGGTGATCTCATGTATGGCATTTAATCCGTCTTGACTTCAATTATATGTATAAAGGTTTACATTCTATCTCCCCTTTTGATTTACGTTTTCCTCTTGTTTATCCTTATTTTTCCAGGATACAGAGTAGTATGGCGGAACGACCCTGATTACATCTAGAGCGACGCTGGATCGTCTTGGAAAAGGGGAAGAAGAAATGGACGAAGGAAAAGTGATATTTGTGTTTTACTTGACTCTGTGGTCCGAGCATGGCGGTGTTTTGTCGAGTTGTTTGAGTTGTGTTGGATTCAAGACGAGCTACTACTACTATCATCAATTACGATTTCTGTTGACTTACCTTATGTATTGTCTGACATCATGTACTCGTGATCTAGATCGGTGGTTTAAGACTGACGAATTTCCTTGAGTCTGTTGGTGTAAGCCTGATGTTTATGTTTTGGTATTTTAATCGAGCCTCCTCCTCCATTATATATCGAGACCGACGTAGGATGAGCAGAGCCGCAACTCAACTTCACCCGAACCACTCCACCTATGCACACCATGGCACAAAACCATGCCAGACTCTGCCATTCTCTACAAGAATGCCGACAACACCGTTTTTCTAATTGACATCCCTACATCCATCGCCCTCGCGCAGGACCTGTCGCCAATACAGGCGGGGGTCACCACTCCAGGAAATCAACATGGAAGCGCAAAGCAGCGAGCACCTCTCCTCTCATCCGCGCCACTAAACAAACCATACCCCGTGTCCTCAGAGCCCAAAACGGACATCGCCCGCGCAAGACTCCTCGAGAGGATCCCGCCCGCGGAGCGCCTCTACCACGCGGATATCATCGCGCCGCTGGTGCGCGACGCACTGTGTGACATTCGCGCCAACCACCCACACATTCAAAGCACCTGGTGTCTTCCGCGCCTGACGGTTGAACCCGTCCCCGACGAGCCCCGAGACACGGCCTACCGGCCTTCCTGTCTACCCGGGGATTTCCCGCTCCTTCTCGACGAACCTGCCCCCGGCGACCCAACCCCGGTGATCCTTGCCCCGGGCGCGCACGCCAATCTCTTCGCCTCGTCGTCAGACGTGTGCCATGCTCCGACGAGGAACCCCTCGCCCGAGCCGGCGACCTTACACATCGCCCGTGTGTCCGCCCAAGATGACACCTCCGCGACCTTTACCATCCCGCCTCAATCCAGCTTCGTGCTAGGCAGGATCCCGCTCTCGCGGGAGGGTCGAGGGCCCCCGGTCCCGGGCCTCCCGGCCACGAGACAGTTCGATCTCATCCTCCTCGATCCGCCATGGCACAACCGGTCCGTGCGGCGCAGTCGGCACTACCGCACGCAGTCCTACCGCGCGGGGGACACACTCGCGCAGAGCATGGGGGCCGTTCTCCGCGCGCATCTGCGGCCGGCGGAGGGGTCGCTGGCAGCGATGTGGATTACGAACTCCCAGCGGGCGCGCGCGGTGGTGGACGAGGCGCTGCGGGCGGCTGGGCTGTTCGTGTGCGAGGAGTGGGTGTGGGTGAAGACGACGGTCGAGGGGGAGCCGATGGTGCCGGTGGAGGGGATCTGGCGCAAGCCGTATGAGGTTCTGGTTGTTGGGCGACGGCGTGCGGCGGGGGATCCGGCGAGCGTCACGAGGAGGGTGATTGCTGCGGTACCGGATGTGCATTCGAGAAAGCCGAACTTGAGGGAAATCGTTGAGACGGTGTTTGCGGCGTCTTGGGGGCCTGGGTCTTCGGCGCTGGAGGTGTTTGCGCGGAATTTAACGGCGGGATGGTGGGCTTGTGGTGATGAGGTGTTGAAGTTTAACCAGGATACGTGGTGGATGTGCATGAGTTGAGGCAAGATGTGTGGTACTCGCAAGTGTCTATCTGCGAACGAGCCAGACTTCAGATTCCTACATCATTGCATATACATATGCCGAGTGTACTTGGTTTCCTACGAGCATGGTCCAAATGTGCGCGACAGCAGTTCCTGAAAGCGGGCCTGGAGAGGCAACATGATTCTGCTTATACCGGGCATGTTTTTGGATATTCCTCGCTGCCTCGTTGCACATTTCATATCGTTTTCGTCATGATGAATACATATCTCTGTTGGAGACTCAAGCTGAAGAAAAGGGTGGACTTGTTCAGCCCTTAAGATCTATCTACCATTGCCCTAACTTTCATTTTACCTGGCTCAAAACAAAACCCAAGTCCCCTCGACTCCTGGTTCCCATACTGTGTAGGCAGTTTTACGGCGACATGCTGACAAGGAACCCTACGGCCCGGCTAGAAAAGTACACACGAAACACAGTCCGACTAATCGAAGACCGCCCCCAAACTGACCAAGCTAAACCTCAAATCCGGATTCCCGGCCGCAGCCTCCGTCTTCAGGAACCGCCGCACGCCCAGCTCCAGCGCCTTCTCACTCAAGGCATCCTCATCTGCCGCGAGCTCGCCGCGCGCCAACGGCCCCCTTCGCCGGCCATCCAGCTCCCACAACCGGCCATCGGTGCCCTTGACAAACGCCACAAAGTGCAAGTCGACATCGTCGTCCGCCTGCGGCGCAGCAGTGTCGCCGCGCTTTGCCGCATCCGCATGTGCACTCTCCAACGCCTTACTCTCATACAGCAGGTCCGCGCGCGCCACAGGCTCCAGCGGCTCCGCCTCGCGCAGCAGGCCGTCCAGATCCGACCCGGGGATGACGTGCTTGCGGGGCTCGCCGTTGGAGACGGCGTGGAGGAGTCCGATGAGCCCGCAGGCGTTGCGGATCGTTTGCTTGAACCAAAAGACGGGCTCGGTCGGCCCGCGGCCGGCGTATTCGGGGAGTTGGCTATCCTCGGCGAGACGCGAGGCTTCGTAGGCCTTCGAGACGGGGAAGACGAGGAGGAGGGCGTGTGATGGGCGCGGTACGAAGGCGAGGAGATCTGGCTCGTCGATTGAGAATACGTCTGTGAAGCCGAGGGTGGGTGGGAGGCCGAGTTGGTGCACCAGGTGGGACATGACTTCGGGGTTGTTTTCTGGGGTGGGGTCAGTCAGAGGCGGCGTTTGTTGAGGATGGGGGCGGAGGGTGACGTACCAAGCGGCACGAAGGCCTTGTGCGTGTTTGGAACGTCTGGGTTCTCGGCCATTTTGTAGATGTCGAGAGGGATGGGAGTTGAGAAGGGATGTAGATGGATGGTTGTAGAGGAACGGTTAGGGAATGGAGGTGGTGAGGGGTTGAAAATCGGTATTGCGGGGTCGGTTTATCCGCGTGCTAGAAGGTGGCAGTCCACGCCTGCACTACAGTTTGAATATAAAATCATATGAATTCTCGTTCAGTCGTACGTCTCGTATAGATCTATGTCTAGCTTCAAGGCTTCACGCCCCGTTTCAGCGGCTCGTAGACGTTCGTCCATAGTTCACTCGCCTCCCCCAGGAAGTATGTCAAACTGACATCCGCCATGCTCGCGTTCTCGTCGCCCGAGAGAGTCTCCAACTGTGAAATGATATTCTCCAGTCCAAAGGCCTTGCCAGTGGCCTGTGTGCTGCCGGCTTCCAGCATGACATTGACCACATGGATGTGGAAGTGGTAGTATGTCGGTTGGTCTGTGATCGTAAGTATCATCCAAAGAAAGTTTCACCTATGAGAACACGGATGAAGATAGAGTCAAGGGGCTTACAATGGACGTAGAGTTTGAGCTGATCCTGCTCCAAGTCCGGATACATATGGACAGTTCCCTCAAGCAGTCGCTGTCGCAAATACCGCAACCAGGGGATATGCTTCTTCTTCAGATCTCGCAGACTCCAGATATCTCGGCGCTGGACAAGAGCGAGAAGATGCAGTGAGCCCATCGTCTTTCGATCCCAGTTCAGATCCGGCAGCATCAGGAAGCCATCCTCGGGTCCATGCCCGGCATCCCGCAGGATCACATCCTCCTGCTCCGTCCGACCCTCCAGGATATTAAACACCCAGTTCAAGCGGCCTTCCTCTCGCTTGGCGCTCATGTATGGCCGGATATAGTCGCGGTAGATTTCCGGGGTTTCCGTGACCATGCGGAGCACCTGGTCTGAGTATTTCTTAATGTGTTGTTCCGTGCACGGCCAAATCAGATTCAATTTGAGATCGGCGGAGGACTCGCTCTCTGCGTCTGAACCAGACGATGCCATGTACCACCGGTAGATGTCATTGTCGCCGAGATTGTTGACGCGCGTGATGGCTGTATGGAATGCGCGGAGGACTTCGAGGGTTTCTGCCGCAAAGGCGGCACGTTCAGCGATTAGGATCCCTTGGGTACCGTCGATTGTCCCAAGCATGGCAATGCGGCGGCCATTCTGATCTAACGGTAGGTTAGTAACGGTTTCCCTTATACTAGTATGCTGGAATGAAGTGAACAAATTGGGGTGGTGAGGGGTGTCGCGAGGGATGGTTGACCTTGTTTAAGGAGCTTAGTGATCTCAAACTTTGAGATCAATGTCTCAGGTACGGGCCTGCCGCTGCTGTTGACCTCCATAGGGGCGATCCTAGACTCGTAGAATGGGACAGGTAGATATTATGAGGTAAACACACGGGGGATGGATGATTTTACCCCAGATCCTGGTACCTGGCAGAATCCTGGGCGGTCAGGCATACTTTGCATGTAGATGTTGTCCGAGGAACGCTCCTATACTTACGTCTACACTTCGTACACTACTATAATGAAGAAGAGGAGGGTTTTAGATCATGGCTAGCTAGAGAGCCGGAACAAACGGCGGGCCGTGGACATGATCATGATCCATCTTTCTCATACTTCAAGGAGTCTCACGGACTTTACTCATATAGAAAGATTATCAATTCAATAATTGGATTATATTCAACTAGATCGTGACAGAAACCATTCAATATATATGCAATAGAGACCAGGAGTCAGCATAGAGCATGCAAACATGCAAAAGGACAATAGAGCTTTCTGGACGGCCTAAGACCAGGCTGCCCACAAGAGGACGCTGCAGAGTAACCAAATCCATGGTGGTTTAAAGATAGTCGTGTGGACTCTCATCCCGGCGTTCTTGCTCCAAGACATGAGGGGTGTATTCGTCTTGTTCTGGGATACAGTCAATATTCTTGTCGAATTCACAGGATCGAAGATTCCGGAGAAAGTCAGGCTATATGAGTAGGTGAGGCTGGTGTACTTGTAGTCCGCTCTCTGAAATGTCCTTGAGCTTCTGTCGCTTGTGAGAGTCAATGCTAGCGTGTCGTTGGTCAGAGTTCCTGCCAAAGACGTGGAATTGCCATATCCTAGCTGCTGCTGAGACGCTTCGTCATCGCACATAACGCCAGGCAGTAACATCCAGTTGCTGATCTCCGACGTGTCCATCTCATCATCAGTAGCATTCACTCCATACGCTGTCATGGCTCCCTCAAAAGCGACAGCGCCTGGGTTTTCCAAGTCCGGTGTGACTGTCACCTTCCACCAGTCCAGAATTTGCCGGTAGATATAGACACCGTACCAGTCTACATCAGTTGTGATAAGATGCAATTTGTCCACTGGAGAGCATTGACTGTATGACCATGTAATATTGGATACCGGCTGACTGCTTTCCCACAACTTGAGCCCGAGCGTGAAAGGGTTACTGGAGTTGGTGGCCACGTCCGAGGATACAAAGGCTAGCCCGAGCATGCGAACGGAACGTGATTCACCCTGGCAGTCATTGGAAACGCCGCCTGTCAACAATGTATATTGAAGAGTTGCTTCTCCGTAGTAATAGGCACCGGTTTCCGATGGTACCCCGTTCACTTCTACCCCAAGTTCATAAAGTGGAACGGCATCGTTGGTGGTCAGCTCGTGAGTCTCAATGCACACAGCTGAACCCCCCGAGCCGCCTGAGCTAGAGGAAGAGTCATCTCCTCCATCGCTACTTGACCCATCGCTGCTGCCTCCTCTCCGCGCATTAGTACCTGCAGTGAACAGAAGTACCAGTAGCAATGACTGGCACAGCTTCTTGCTCATCGTGGAGACGGTAGACAAGTGGCAAATAGAATCACTTGAGACCACACCGGCATTTTAAAGATCTCCCCCCAGCTTGCCAATGCTGTTAAGCCATCACAAGCTTTTCTTCAAGCGCTTATCCTGGAAGGATTGGGCTAATACAGAGTCAGTTGGCGCAGGCTTGCCAAGGCTCGTATTCTCGTCTCTGCGGACCATTTCTGGAGAAAAGTCACAGGTGTAATCTAGATTATATCATCTGTCCAACCAGCCTATTCCCTTTAACCGTAGCAAAATGGAGAAGCCTTTCAGTTGAAGGATCGTCCGTCATCTAACGTCGACGAGATAACATCAGTGGTGACCTGCTAGATCGGGTATCTAGCACCATCTCGACCCTCCGATCGCAAGGACATAGACGTTCTTTGTAGGTTGCGCATTGTACATAGTCATCTCAGTAAAATACGTCGAATGATGGGCGCTAAGACGAAACGCACGAAAGTTGTCGATACCCTAGTACGTGTGTACGCTGCGATATAAATTCAATCTAGAGCGTGGACGCTACCTAATGTTTCTCTTGTGACGCCACCCTATAGACATTTGAACATGCTTCGAAGCCCGGAATAAGAACAACAGAGTAACGTTCAGTAACCACGCAGACGTGGGCCTGGAAATAGCGACATTGTACGGCCCGAGCGAGCGGAGTACACTCCTCTAAGTTCTATCAAAGAGAGTATATGTACTTCTAGCAGGGCGAGCTCGGCGTGACTGATATTCCTGATATCGTCCATGGAGATGTGCCGACACCCATGGCAAGTAGCTTGTAGAGAATCACGCATTGCTGCGCTGAAATGCAGGGATTAGGCTGCTCCAGCATGCTCTATAATTCATGTGGACTGTTGCTTTTGGTCGCTAGGCTGAGTATGCATCTAACTTGTATCAGCATCCAGTCAATCCGAAGATTCAGCAACAGGCCTACCGCTTCGGCCAGCTTGATCCATTCTTCGACCCCCTTGACGAAAGGGTCATCCGGTGCTGGCGTGATTTCATGGCCCCATACCATAACTTCTACAAAGGTTGACTGTTGCTCTAGTACCTTAATTGGTTCCTCCGGCGCAGAATCATCGTTGTCTGCCCCCTTTGACGGAATCACGCGTTCTGTAGGTATGGCAACAACCCCTTGAGAGCAGGTAAGCGTATGTAAATACCAAATCATATGGGACAACTGACCTTCGTAGCCTTCCGGGACGGCAACGCGTCGACCGCGCAACTTGCGGCCACGAAAGTGGGCAGTCTGAACGGGTTGATCTTCAACTATGAGCATTTCACCGGCAATCGTAAATCGCCATGTTCAACTCACCTTTTTCGTCAGGGAAAGGAGTCCAGAATCGCTCCACTGACTTGATGGGACCATCGTGATGGACTCGGCAAGGGAGGATATTGGGCGTGCATTTGTCAGAAGTCGACTGGGGAGAGCGTTGTAGGGCGAACATGATTGGTCAAAGTTATACAAAGATGCCCAACGTACACACTGGCTTCGTCTTTTCTGTCGGAATAGGGTTGTGAGAGTGAGGGTTGAATAGTTGTTGGTTGAGATGGGGAAACGCGACGCGGAATGCGCGTAAAGTGGAAGAGCCAAAAGCGGTCAAACCCTTCGGGGTCGGGGTAGTTCTGCGTACATGCGATGGCTACACCACAACCAGATAATGGACATTAATTATACATAGAAAAGATTATGATTCTATTGCGAGGGTATTATAGCCGACATACTCTAAACACTAAACACTTCATAAAATAACTGTCATGTGGGTAGACCTTATGCTATCCGGTCCATATCAATGCAATCATACAGTATCTATGCTATGGGTATAAAAATGCTCAAGATAATCACCTCTTCCGAGTCTTCTTCTTCTTCTTTTTCTTCTTCTTTTCGTCATCCCCCTTTTCTCTCTCCACTACCACACGGACGGGCCATTTCTTCACATGTTCCTTTTCGAATCCGTCCTTGTCCCGCCGGTACAAAAGCATCGTCGCCTTCGCATCTTCAACACTAGAGTGGGCACCGCCCTGGATGTCCAATCCTAGGAATTCAGAAGCAAGAACTTTCAAACGGGGCGAGCCACCGCCGGCGACCTTGCGATATGGCGGATACTTGCTGGTATCTCTGATGTCGCGCTTGGGGTGGCTCAGGAGCAGCGCGTCCAAATCATTCCTAAGAGCATGTCCCACCAGTATTCGTCCGTCTATAATCTCTGCGACTTCTTTCTGGACTTGCTCGAGGGTTCGCGCTTCCGCCATATGTCTCGGGAGAATACCGCTCACATGTGTCCGCCAGTCGGTCACCATTTCCTTAGGCCTCACAAACGAGTCGTAAACTTGTTCTCCGTTGAAATTGACAATACTGACGCGAGCGAGAGCCGAGTCGTGATCGGGATTGGGACCGACTCCCACCATCTCGCAGTCCATCGCAACATATTTTCCTAGTTCAACGCTATAAGAAACATTAGAACCTGTCTCTAGGATTTGGTACTCGGTAGGATCGAAGAAGACACTCACGTTTTAGAGCGTCCCTCGTTGGCCTTTGCTGTCTTGGGTTCTGCGCGAACCGCAATGCTGGCGGAGGAAGTTTTCCGGGAGATAGTCTTCTCTTCGGTCTCATGGCCGCCGTTCGCATTATCCTGGGGATTTGCGGACATCCTCTTCCTCTTCTTGATCACACGTGTTTGTTCAAATTTGCTTTTCCCTTGGGAGGCCTCGGTTCTGCGTTTCTTCACAGCACCATTTTGCGGTTCGCGATCCGCTGTCTTGCGCTTTGTCGAGGCAGGGACGTTCTCTTTTTTTAACGTCTCCTGGAGTTTCTTCCAATTACTGGAGAGGTTTTGCAAGTCCATTCCAACAAGGAGCAGAACTTATTGCATGGTGGAAAGGGTTGGGAGGGGATCGAGATGGGGGAAAGGGAAGAAATCGAAGCGGAGATTCGCAAGTCGACCGGAGATAAAAATTTCGGCCGGCCCACCCGCAGTCTGGACCGATTAGGTATATACCACATACTCCATGCTACTATATCTTTACATACAGATCCCATGCACAGGACTCGACTGAAGTCGTGACAACCGTGGTAAAGAAACTTTTATATTCAGCGCTCACAATATTACAGACACATCTATATAGGGAAAATCGAACAGAATCAATAGATCTACTCCGCCCCAGGCACCTTGAAGTCCTTGTACGTCCACTTCTCCGTCACCTCTCTCTTGGCCTTTCTGGCCTGTACCACAGGCTTTCGAGACTCCAGTTTGCCCTGGACGATCAGAGTTCGGAATCGGTCGTCGAGAAGATTGCCTTCCGGCTTGAGCAACCGCAAAGAGTCTTGCAGCTCGTCCGGCAGCACCACCTCCAGAGGTTTTTCAGGAGCCCTGTCATGAAGTCAGTAATGATCCCAACATGGCATGAGGGATAATCCAAGACTTACTTATTCTTGCCACCCAGAGGCCGGCGCCGGAGAGTGGTATCATCTCCCTCTGAAGAGTCATCACCATCCGAGTCATTGGCGACCTGGAGGTCTCGCTTCCCGACTTCTTCAGCAATGGCCTTGGCGCGCGCAAGTTGCTCTTCCTTCTGCTTCATTCTTTCCTCCCACTTGGCCTGCCGTTCCGCTTCCTTGCGCCTCTTAATCTTGTTCCTCTGCGCCTTCGTCTTCCGTTCGGGTCGTTTCTTGTTCAGCCAGTCCGGCTTTTCATACTCGCTCTCGAACCCTTCCCAGGCACTCTCGTCATCGGACTTCACCATGCCATCGTCATCCTTGGCTTCAGCGATCAACCGTTGTCTCTCTTGCTCTTTACGCTCCTCCTCCAGTCTCTTCTTTTCAGCCTCCACCTCCTTCTGCCCCTGTTCCTGAAGCAGACGATCCCATTCTTCAAACGACGGGTTGTAACTGGTTCCCGCATCCGGAACGCGCACCGCAGGAACAGCCTTCCCATTTGCAGCGAGCGAAATCGGGGCTTGCTTCAACGTATCTGGCGCCACCTTCGGCTTTGGCTTCTCCAGATAGTCAAACCGCGGATCTTCCATGGCCGGCGTGCTGTCTCCCTCGTCAGCCCAAGGGTCGTAGAGATCTCCTCCCTCAACCTTCTTTCCGGGGTTGTTCTCCCTCGCGACCTGCTTCAAGCGCAGCCATTCCTTCCGGCTGACCCAGTCTTTCTTCTGTCGTTTGGTGTTCGGCTCAACGACACCGTCCGTCACCTTCGAGTTCAAGCGCTTGCGGGTGTCAACAGCAGGGATGGCGGACCGTTGCGCCAGGATTTCGTCGGCCTTGAGGGGTTTGCGCTGCTTATGCTGGGTTTTGCGGATTTCTGCTGAACCGAAGGAATCGAAGGTGAAGAGCTCTTCGGAAGGCTTCTCCGCCAGAACGCCTCTGTAGAGAGATCAGTAAAATGCATGCCGTGCCCATGGGGCTATTCAAGGAGAGAATCCGGCGTACCCTTTGATCTCTTCATCTTTCAGTAAACGGAGACCCTCTTGCACATCCGTCACATCAACGTTCTTACGCCACGCCTTCTTGCCCTTACGAGAAGGCTGGCTATATTGTTTCGGGGCATCCACAGACGTAGACATGACGGCGACCCGAGTGCAAAAATCCACGACGGGGTCAATCCAGAGGAACCTTTTTTTTTTCCGTCGCCGATAAGCGTTGATCTGAATATTTTCGGATCAAAAATCTGGGCCCGCTTATATAATCCCGCGGGGCGACCGCCTGCGGCTACCGCGCTAACCGTGTGGTCGCGGCTAGAAGCAACGCCGCCTGCTCCTGCTCGAACTTTCACCCGCGTCAGCCCGTCGTCGACTCTGGCATCTGCGGACCTGTTGTTCCCCGACAAGAATAGTGTGCCGTTGATTCCCGGTATATTCTGCGGTCGCTGTGTCTTATCGAACTGGTTGGGGCGGTTTGTCCTGCTGAATTTCGCAGCCATGCCGGTTGTCAAAGGAGGTGTCTGGTAGGTGCTCTAAGTTTTGTCTTGCGAAGGAACCACCTGCTGACTGAGACTTAGGACAAATATCGAAGATGAAGTGCTTCGGGCAGCGGTACGTATATAGCCGGGATGTAGTCGATGACAGAACAAGAATTGAGCATGGGGCGGACACAATTTTATGCGATACTGACTATTCTATCCGACCACAGGTGTCCAAGTACGGTCTCAATCAGTGGGCGCGAGTATCGTCGCTGCTGGCGCGGAAAACCCCGAAACAATGCAAGGCGCGATGGGTTGAATGGCTGGATCCCGGTATCCGGAAGGTTGAGTGGTCGCGCGAGGAGGATGAGAAGCTGCTGCATCTGGCCAAATTGATGCCTACGCAGTGGCGTACGATCGCGCCGATCGTGGGTCGTACTGCAACGCAGTGCTTGGAGCGCTATCAGAAATTGCTGGATGAGGCGGAAGCTCGCGAGAATGACGAGTTGGGACTGGGCGGTCCTGCTGGCGCTGAAGCCTCGGCTCCCAGTGCTGACGATGTCAGACGGTTACGGTATGATTTTCCTATTTTCCGTAGAGGACAGCGGTGAGGTTTTGTGCTGACACTGAGTTTTAGGCCTGGCGAACTTGATCCCGATCCGGAGTCGAAGCCCGCTCGTCCGGATACAATCGACCTTGACGAAGATGAGAAAGAAATGCTCAGTGAGGCACGTGCTCGTCTCGCCAATACTCAGGGTAAAAAGGCGAAGCGCAAGGCACGAGAGCGCCAGCTGGAGGAGTCCCGCAGACTGGCGGTGTTGCAGAAGCGTCGGGAGCTTAAGAATGCCGGAATCAATGTCAAGGTTGTCACCCGCAAGAAGGGTGAAATGGATTACAACGCCGATATCCCCTTCGAAAAACCAGCTGCGCCGGGTTTCTACGACACGATGGAAGAGCAATCTCGCAACGAGCGTCAACGAGAGATGTTTGATCCGCGGAAGCAACAGCTTGCGAACAAGCGGAAGGGCGATCAAGACGACGATGCTGAGCGGAAGAAGAGGAAGAACGACAAGAATAGCAATTCGGCGGCATTCGCTGCTGCGGCCCGTGCTGGTCAGATGCAGAAGATCCGGGAGGCCGAACAAAGCAGTAAGCGCAGAGCTCTTGTGCTCCCTGCGCCGCAAGTCAGCGAGGGTGAAATGGAGGACATTATCAAGATGGGCATGGCTGGAGATAGGGCCAGCAAGATGGCGGGAGACGAGGAGGCAACTCGAGGCCTCCTGGGCAATTACTCAGCTATGGTTGGAGGCACACCGATTCGGACGCCCCGCGCTCCTCCGGAGGAGGATCATATCGCCAATGAGATCAAGAATATCAGGGCGTTGACTGAGACCCAGTCGTCCTTGCTGGGCGGAGAGAACACGCCGTTACATGAGGGCGGATCTTCCACCGGCTTCGAAGGAATTGCTCCGCGTCGTCAGCAGATCGTTACCCCGAACCCTATGGCCACGCCCTTCCGACAAGCCAACGGCGTCGGGGCCACCCCGATACATGGTGGTGTGGGCCCTGGAGCGACACCTTTGCGCACTCCCCGTGATCACTTCTCTCTGAACCGGATGGAAGGGGGCCAGCTTATTGGTGCTACCCCAAGAGACATCAAAATGCACGAGAACCTCACACGTCAAGGCATCCGCAGCAAGCTCGCTGCACTTCCTAAGCCAAAAGAGACCGAGTGGGAGCTGGAAGAACTCCCGTCGGAATCTGCAGAGCCTTCTGCCGCGGAGGAATACGCGGAGGAGGATGCGGCGGAGCGTGACCGGAAGGAAAAGGACGCGCGCGAGAGGGCCGCTCAAGCTGAATTGAAACGACAGTCGCAGGTGTACCAGCGGTCGCTCCCACGGCCGAGCGTGCTTGATATTGATGCTCTGATGGAACGCGCATCTCACGTCACGGATCCGATCGCCAGCCTGATCACTCGGGAGGCCGCCCTTCTAATCGCTTACGATGCGCGCAAGTTCCCCCTTCCCAATGCGAAGGTTGAAGGAAAGGCGCGCAAACTGGAGCGACTCGACGATGGGTTGATCGCATCCGCACGGGCGGCCATTGCTGCGGAGGCTGCCTCTTCGACCCAGCTGCCCGAGTGGCAGGAGGGGTTTGAAGCGCAGTGGTCCTCCAGTCACTCGAAATCCCTCCCTGGGCTTTCCAACTACGCGGACGACGAGGAGGAAGATGTGTACCAACAGGAACAACGCATGATCGGGGCCTTCGACAACGTACAAGCGTCTCTGATTGCTACGGCAGAGCGAGGAAACAAGCTGGAGAAGAAGCTGGCTCTCCATTACGGCGGATATCAGAACCGGGCCAAGACCCTCCGGAACAAGATCGTCGAGGCCAATTCGGCGCTGGAGAAGTCCAAGGACGAACTGGATGCGTTCCGCAACCTTCAGATCTCGGAGGAATCCGCGCTCTCGCGGCGACTGGAGAAGCTCCGGGACGATGTGACTTTCATTATGCGACGAGAGCGCGAGGCGCAGGAGCTGTACCGGACCCGAAAGGAGGAGTTGGACGAACTGGTTGCTGGGAGTGGAGGGATGGTGAACGGATGGCATTAAGGAGGGAGTAGGTAAATTCCGAGGCAGAATGTAATCATATGCATGTTTATGTTGTAACGAGTATACGGCATACCATGAAGTAGTATAAGATAAGTAGTAGTAGAGGTGGTAGTAACTATAGTATAGTAGGATGACGAAAGCAGTTGCCGCTGCTGCCCCTGCCGGATTGACCTTTCGCGCACCCGCCGTTTCCCTCCGTCTTCCCCCCAAACTCCCTCTCTCGCTCCCTCCATCGTCGCCGAACAACCACCACCATCACCTACATCAGAGATCCCCTCGAGAGCTTGCCCGTCTTCCCCGTACACCACCATGGGCGTCCGAGATTCTCACGGCGAGGGCACGGGGACCCCCGACCCCGTCGAAAAGGGCTTCGCCACCTTGGCTACCGTCCGGTAAGTCGCGCATTTTTACCGGTGATTATATTTGTCCTCTATTCCTTGGCCTCGCTTTTAACGGTCGCCGGTGCTAATTATGGCGATAGGATCGGCGTGAAAGCCATGGTGCAAAAGGTCAGTTTCCCCTCGCGCCGCCGCCGCCTCTTGGGACATCTCGTCACGTGATATGACTGGACACAGTGTGCTGACTCTCCCCATGTAGGATGGCGAGCTGAGAAAGGCTGAGATCCTGTCGATTCGGCAGCGCAAGGATGGGCCTTCCTTCTAGTGAGTCTCCCTTCGTCACCAGTAACCCCCCCGGCCCGAACAGCGGTGCTAACATGCATACCACAGTGTTCATTATGTGGATTTCAACAAGCGTCTTGATGGTAAGCTCCTCCTCGAGCCTCCTCATGGCCATCAGGCGACAGAGATCCGTATGTGCGCGTACTTACAACACTCCCAGAATGGGTGGACTCCAGTCGACTGGACCTGTCGCAAGAGGTCGAATGGCCCCAGCCTGAGAAACCGGAGAAAAAGAAGTCGGGCCCCGGTAACAAGGCCCCAAGTAAGAACAAGCGTGCCAGAGCCGGAAGCCGCGAAGTCTCCGGTACACCGGATCTCCTGACCGGAAAGAATGCCAACGTTGGCAAGGTCCAGCGTCCGTCAAAGGCCGGCGGGAAAGAAAACCGTGACGATGAGACCCCGGTCAACCTGTCGATCCTGAGTTCCGAGGCTGTCTCCGCAGACGTGACACCCAAACCAGAATCGGAAGATGTCGACATGCTCGATGTCACCTTCAAGGACGACAACGAACAGGGCAAAATGTCCCGCGAAGAGGAACTGGAACGACTGCGGACAAGCGGCAGTATGACCCAAAACCCCACGGAAATCCATCGCGTGCGGAACTTGAACCGGCTCCAAATGGGCAAGTACGATATCGAGCCGTGGTACTTTTCGCCCTACCCGGCGTCGTTCTCGGATGTCGACATGATCTACATTGATGAATTCTGCCTCAGCTATTTCGACAACCAACGCGCATTCGAGCGTCACCGCGCCAAATGCACGCTGGTCCATCCGCCTGGCAATGAGATCTACCGTGACGACTACATCTCCTTCTTCGAGGTAGACGGCCGTCGCCAGCGGACGTGGTGCCGCAACCTATGCCTGCTGAGCAAACTCTTCCTGGACCACAAGACCCTCTACTACGATGTCGACCCGTTTCTGTTCTATTGCATGTGTACGCGTGACGAGACCGGCTGTCACCTGGTCGGGTACTTTTCCAAGGAAAAGGACTCGGCCGAAGGCTACAACCTTGCCTGTATCTTGACCCTACCGCAGTACCAGCGCCGCGGGTTCGGCCGACTCCTCATCTCCTTCAGCTACGAGCTGAGCAAGCGAGAAGGAAAGCTCGGCTCTCCCGAGAAACCTCTTAGTGATCTGGGTCTGTTGGGTTACCGACAATACTGGCGCGAGACGCTGGTAGAGCTTCTCGTAGAGCCTGGTCGCGAGTCGATCAGCGAGAACGAACTTGCCGTTCTAACCTCCATGACTGAGAAGGATGTCCACGAGACGCTCGTCGTCTGTAACATGCTCCGATACCACGTACGCTATCCTTCATTGCGCTCTATCTCCTCCACTCACAATATCTCGCTAACTCGCCGATAGAAAGGAAACTGGGTAATTGTGCTCACTGACCAGGTCGTCGAGCAACACAATAAACGCCTGGAGAAAGAGAAAGTCAAGGGCTCCCGCAAGATCGACCCTGCTCGGTTGCAGTGGAAGCCGCCTGTCTTCACTGCATCCAGCCGTACCTGGAACTGGTAATGAGTGCGGGGTCTCACTTGCTGGGAAAGAGGAATTAAAAGGTGGTTATAGGCGTTCTGATACCCGAAAATGGAGTCTGGTTTTTGTTATATCGTGTACAATAGCAGTTTATGTGTTGCGCATTGGGCGCGCTGGACTAGGGATGGTATCCGCAGCTTTAGATATTGACTGCGCCTTGACGTTTCAAATATCATGTCAAATTATATCCGTTTTACGCTGGATCAATAGCATAATAGAACACAACAGCTTCATGAATTGCAAAATGCCAATGGACGTAGTACATAGATCCGTCCACGTTACAATTACACTCGGCAGGACTTGACTGAACTACACGCCTGGCACGAAGATGAATACATAGATACACGACAGCCCCAGTGAAATGTACTTCATTCTTTCCAGGCTTTCCAGCCACGCAGCCCTTGCTCCAAATCCCGAAAGGTAGACCATAGTACAAACGGTAGCCCGGTTTAGGCCATGACCCCAGTCTGAAAGAAAAGAGACAGATGCGAAACAAGGGAGAATGAAGAACGGCGACCCAATGGTCAAGCTAGATTGAACGATATGGAGAATCAAAAGAACACGGGAGTTGGTACACATCAAACAAACTAAGCTGGTCTGATTGATCTGAAAGCACGATTGGATGAGGAAGCAGAATAGAGAGGATGGTCCAAGGAACCTGAAGCAAGGGAAAGACACAGACAGGTGTTCTGCGCTCCTGCTTCGGTATGTGGTTCTTTCAGATGGACAAGGATAATGAACAATAGCCCCCGCAGATGTAACTGCTGGCGATATAATTTGCATCCATCCTATCCCCTGGTGGTACATGCAATGTTGTTCCTCCAGCCCATGTTGGCCAGAAAAGGCAGCAGATAGACAGGGGAATAATGTATGCAGGTCGATGAAGAAGAGGAAAGAACATTAATAGGAGGATACTAAGAAAGACAAAATCTCGAAAACCAGACCCATTCATCCTTCCCCCGCAGGCGTTGCTCATAATACCGAAAGAAGACGCTCAAGGAATATCGGAAAAAACCGGCCACAGGCAACTCAAAGCAGCCAGTTGCGACCCCGATCATGTTTGACCCCGTGTGGTCAGGGTGTTTAACGAGATCCGCTAAATGTGCGAGGACCCCAGGAGCTGTTTCGCGACTGTTGGCGTGGGGAACCGTTGCCGTTCGTCTTTTGAGAAGAAGCCGGCTTCTTCGAATTCGAGCTTCCGGGTCCGTCACGAGACTTGGCGTTCTTTCGGGGTTTATTATAGCTGGAAGGCCCACGTTGACGAGGGTGGCTTCCGGCCTTCCGGGGAAGAAGCAGCGTTTTGGCAATGATTGCGCCTGGGAAACGGACCAAGACGCGGATGTTTCCTGCGTTGTCTTTATCATGTAGGCCTACAACGTAAGGCTCAACACTTAGGACCTGCATCGGTTTGAGACTCTTAGATCGTCGAGACTGAGTAGGCGGTTGAGCGGGGTGCCAGGCCAGTGGTGGTGCACTGATAGGCACCTGTACAACGGGAAGTGAGCCCGCTTCACGGTCTTCGAAGATTTCCTCGGCCTCCTGGACTTGTTTCGCTGAGGTGTCACCGTCACCAATAGGAAGCTCGTCATACTGCGGTAGCGAGACAGATACTGCAGCAATGTGCAACTGAACGTCAAGCGGCTCCTTAGACGCGGATGTGACTGCCAAAGCATTCTTCTTCTCCGGTGCCAAAGTCTTTTTGCCAAAGAGAGTGTTTATCTTCTCCTGCCAGGAAGTTGCAGTAGAGATCGGTGCCACGCGAGGAGGAGCGGCAGCCATGGAGGCAAACGTGGGAGGCGGCTGAGGTGGAGAGATGGCTTTGGGGGGAAGTTTGACGATGGGCTTCGGTGCCGGAAGGTGAACCAGTGGCCGGGTTGAATTTCCAGTATACACCGGATGGCTAGACATCTCTTCAGGCGGAGGGGGAGAAGGGCTGCGCGCGAACTCGTCATCCTCAACGGCTGGCTTCTTTTGAAGCTCTGTTGCCTGAGGGAAAAATCGCGAACTGCGAACAGGGACACTTGCAAGAGGACGCGTGGAGCTCTCAAAAGGAAGAGAGCCCACAGGGTGATCAAAGCCAGGGAGAGGGTTTGTCATCGGTCCACTGCTGTCAGCAGACTGAGAGATCCCAACGATTTGCCGTTGGCCAACCTGCTCTCCAGTACGCACCTGCCGCCACGTTTCGTTGAAATTGACTTGCAGGGAAGACGGCCCCTCGCGCAGTGCATTCATGTCATTGCGAAGTTTATCGTTTTCCTCCGCCTCACGCTTCGCGGCAACAGTGTGAAAATTGTGCCAGGCCGCTGTGCCAGCAACACGATTGTCATGCCGCCAATGGGCAGACTGAGAGCTTGGTGGGCCTATTGGGGCTGGGCGAGAGATGGGGTTCAAGGCATCATAAGTTGTATGTCTGACCTCCGGTGATGGCAAAGGAGATATCGACGCACTCTCCTGTGGTGATCGCGGAGGGGCTGAGAACGGTTGAGGACCTGGAGCAACAGACGACTGATCCAAGCCAAGGTTGCGGAGAGAGATATCGCGAGTTTGAAAACCACCAAGGCCCTGTTCGAAAATACCGTTACCCAAAGGCTTGTCGATATTGAGGGGCTTCCAGGGATTCGACATGGCGGGAGAAGCTCCAAGCTTGGAGTTGGAGGACCAAGGAGAATAAGGGCCGGACACGTTGAGACCAGGTCCTCTCAGTTGAGGGCTCTGTTCTTCTATCTTCCGTTCGGTGAGTTTATCGACATTAGTCGCATGAGACTCGTGCTGGGAGAGCCCATTCGCCGTAGGAGTAGTGCCGGCTCCGGGCTCACGGACAGGAGAAGGCGCACGTCGAGGATGTCCCATCGAAGACTTTTCTGCTGCTCTCTCTCGCTCAACAAGTTTCTTCACCGTGTCTGGATGGTGAACCTTCATCATCCCATATTGCTTTGGTTCTCCGCTTGGCTCCGGCACCGGAGGCTTTGGAGGTGACTGAGATGGATGGGCAGTAGTTGATGGAACGTTATTTTCATGCTTGGTAGTATCCAAGGATTCCTTGCGTTTCGGCTTCGGCTTCTCCGGAGGTGGGCCAAGAGCTTCGAGCTTCTGGCGTATTCTTTCACGCTTCGCTGCTTCTTCTTTCTCCTCCTGCTCTAGTCTTCGCTGTCGAGCCTCCATCCGTTTCTCCTTCATGATACGCTCCTGCATTGCTACAGGGTCTTCTTGGGGCGCCTGCGCTGTTCCGGATTGGTCGGGAGGAGCAGCGGGGGCCGTGTCGGGTACGTTTGTAGCGCCTCGTTGGACAAATGAGACGTTCGAGCCTCGCCGGGAGGGCGACGATCCTCGGACTGGAGGCTCTTTTGGAATTGCTTGGTCCCTACCAAGCATTGGCGGCTCTAGCATTCCGTTAACCTGGGAGCCCCGTCTGGTTTCAAATGATCTCTGAGAGATGTCAGGACGGCCAATAGACATCCGACGTCCAAAACTACCGCTGCCTCCACTAACGTTGGAAGAAGTTCGACGACGCGGCCAGTGCCCGGCATCATGTCCGCTCGAGCGGTGTGTTTCGAAGGCCGGGGAAGGCTCTGCAGGTCCAGCGAGCTCGCCATGGGTTGGCCGTTGCAACAGAGATGGGCCACGGAAGCTCTGCTCAGTGCGCCAGGATCCCTTCCTTGTCTCTGCAACGGGCTCATAGCGGCCAGATCTAGAGTTGTAGAGTTCACGCGTACCCGTCTGCATCTCTCTCCACGATCTGTTGAAGTCATCTGCGGCGATCTCTTTCGGAAGCGCAGGGCCTGTGTAACCATCATGCGCATGGGGTTGTTCTCTTGCATTGTTGCGCAGGGTCTGCTGCAACTGCACAGGGGGCATTACAGGTGAGATCTTCTCCACGGGCGGTAGAGGGGCCCATGGTGACTTCACTGGAGCTGGGCTGGCGGACAACGAAGGTGACACCTCATTTGACCCCTTGGACATCATGCTTGCGCCCCTCGCCTGCCTTTCCGCATTTGCGCCGAGGCGTAAAACGGTGGGGTTCGGTCCAACTGAGGTCGTGGGTTTGGGAGCAAATGTTGGAGGCTCTCTCGGGACAGATGTTGGTTCGGCACGTGGAGGAGGGATGTCATCTTTGGGCTCGGGCGGCTTGATATCTTGACTTGTTATTGCCGGAGGTTCCATCTGGGTCAGGTTCGTTTTCGTCCCATCAGTCCATTCAATTGTCTCTGGGGCCCAGTCGTCCTCATCATCGTCGATATCAGCCCACTTTGCTTCCGTCCCACCGCCGTCTTCCTGGATTCGGGATGTCATGTGGATGCCGTATTGTTGTTTCAGTTCTTCGTCGGTCAAGTGTTTCGGAGGCGTCTGTTGAACCGCTTGGGGGTGGTCAGTATGATACTCCATGAGTAGGTCATGTTGGGAGCTTACGTCGATTCTTATTCCAAACCTGGCTCGGGTCCGGTCCACTTCCTGATCGAGCACCAGGTCCAGTCTTCGACAAAGAGTCACGCAAACTGCTAGTTGTCTTAGCGACTAATCGTGGTCGCGAGCTCTGAACCGGGGTACCCAACGGGGTCCCAGAAGATGAAGAGGGCGCTGTGGTACATTAGATGTGCATCCAGTCGACAGCGAGGGAAGTATAGGTACCTTTTTCGGCCGGCTTCATGGTGGGAGACGTGCCCGGGGCCTTGGGAACCGAGAATTTGGCAAAGCTAACTGGCTTGAAGGATGTAGGTCTTTTTGTCGACGTGGAACGTGAGTGCGCTCTGCTCTCCGTGCGACTTGCATCCGACTCCGAACCACCGAGAGAGGCAGTATCCTCCCCAGCATCGGAGCCAGAACCTAACCCATTCATTTCTAGTGCTCTGGATTCCACAGGCCCAGGACCCAGCTTCGAAGTATCCTGTGTCCGGTTCAGTTAGATCGTCCGTGATTTCCCGGCTGATCAAGACTCACGGTCGACGGTTGTGTAGGGTCCCTCTCCGGCTCATTCCTCTGTAGCGGCGACTCGGAAGAGCCTACCCTCTGTTCCCCTTGTATTCCGTTGGCTTTCGGTTCGGATTGTGTTGCAGTAGCGGTAGCGGTATCTTTGATCTCCCCCACGTCCCCTCCAGCAGTAGTCTTGTCGTTGGTGCTCGCAGGAACGTCGGAAGGCGAAGGCTCGCCGCCCGACAGGGTTTGATTTACCACATCGTGGCTGCTCTGCTCTGCCATAACAATTCTCGAGTCTGTAACGCCGAGAGGGTGCGACATCTGTTAGACCAAGAGTTCTCTTGAAAGTGTGATGGGATAGGGAAAAGGGCAGTGGCGACTGGAATCCGCGGAAATCTTAAAGAAAAGCCATGCAGGGACGGTCAGGTAAATACCTCTTGTCAGGTATCAAGAATCGCCACGGTTGAACAGCTTGAGCTCAACGGGTTGTGAGCGGTAAAAAGCTCCTACTGACCAAGAGAACGGGCGGCGGAGAAGGGCCAGCAGCGAGCGGCAGACAGATGGTCCGTGGCTGAGAAACGCGGTCGGCGAACAAACGCCAAGTGGACAGGAAAATGACAGCCGACTGAAGCCCAGGAAGGTTCCCAGAAGGGAGATTCGCGATAGGAGAATGGGTCTTCTTCAAGAAGATGGTTCGGGGGGGAGTTCGGTCGGGTGATGGGCTGCGGTCATGGATGGCTGACGGTTCAGGTTGAGAGTTGAGGTGGCTGTTTTCGGTTAGCGTGGGAGGTGTCTGAGGACGGAGAGACAGCCAGACCGTCACGAGAACGGCCAACAGAATCACCAAAGTACAAGTAGGTGGACGAAGTATATGGAAGGGGATTTGGAAGGGTTGGTCCAGATACTGAAGGACTGCCAATATTCTATCCCACCGTTCTCCTTCTCCTGGTGGTTCTGCCGGGTGTCGCCTGATATTCCATCACGATGTATCATATTCCCATCTACCTACGGAGTACCTAGATAGATACCTACGCCGTACGCTGTAAACACTGCCTCTACTCAGTCTACATTCCCCGAAACAAAAAGGAAAATATCAGTATTCTTCTACATGGTCTTCAATGGGTATGCGGTATATACACATCCTCCACACCCAGCAAATCCAGGAAACAATTTAGTGAGGGTGGTTCTTGTGGTGACCTATTCTCCGATTAGTCCTGCACAGTCTCACAGAAGCCAAGATCACTTACGCAGGTGGAAGTAGTATTCCATGCTGTATCCCAGAAGGAGGATACCACCGATGGCGTGAGCAAGGGCTATTCAAGCAGCACAACATCAGTATTGTTCCTTCCAAATCATCCCTTGAAGCCGTTGGTACTTACGCGCAGCAGACGGGTTCTTGCCGAAGTAGCGAGCCTGGTAGCGACCGATCAGGCCGGTGGGCTTAACCTCAGGGGCAGCACCGCGGGGGAGACGGGCGTAAAAGTTCACCACGCGATCCATACGGGCGGCATCCTTGGCGGCACCGATGGCCTTTTCGACTGTCAGTGATTTTCCAATTTATATAGAGGGCAAAATATCGGTTTGAAGCCGAAGTCGCAACGTGAGAAGAGATTGTTCCGAGGACAGGAGAACTCAAGGGACGGCCAGCGAGTTGCAGCTGGGGAGAAACTCACGTTGGGAGAAGCGATCTAAAGAATGATTAGCCTTTGCACAACTCGTGGGATCATGTTTTCGGTGAGGGGAGGTGCTATGGGGTATCCTACCTTGGGAGGGATCAAGGTCGAGAGACCTCGGCGAGTGATGTAGCTCATCTTGTGCAAACTGCGCTCACGTCAGAAAATCCCGCCGCAAAAAATCACAGTCAAGGCGACCAGGACAGACCGCCCGATTGAGGCACGTACCTTGATACGAGCAAGTTGAACCAAGTGGGTGATGGGAGGAGAAAGAGGGAGATTCCGGCGAGAAAGCGGGTTGTCGGAAGAGCGGCGGTTCCTAACGCAGGGAGCCTCACCTCGCGCTAACCGCTTTAGGCCTCGTCTGCACGACCGGCCACTTGCCCATACCTCATCTTGCTATCGCACTCCCGTCGCTCCCTCGTCTTTCTCGTCCTCCACGCCCTCCCACACCCACCATCATGTCGCTCATGAGAGCTGGAACCTTCGCTTGCCTGCGGGCAGGCCGTTTTACCGCCCCCGTCGGTGCTCGATTCCTTTCCACCAACGTCAACCAGGGCAACCCTCCCGTCAAAACCAGCCCTTCCGACGCCCCGACCACGCCCTCCCAGGGCAGCTCATTGATCAACAAAGAGACCCCGGCCGAGGCAATGGCTCGTCACCAGCCTGATTACGAGGCCACCATCGACCACGGCACCTCGTATGGCTATCCCGTTGCCCCCCTACGACCGACATGACTGACGACTGTCCAGGCAATTCTCTCCCGTGCCCAAGCGTGTCATGGACGGTAGCGAACCCGGCGAGACTGTTCCCGCCGCCGTTCTCTCCGGTGCCCCGACTGACCTTCAGGCTCGCACTGTCCGGTACAGTTTCTTCACTTCCGCAGTATCCTTCTGCTGCCAACCGCTGATTCTCCCATAGGATCTACCGTCCCGCGAAGCCCGCAACGCAGTCCGGTACCTGGCACAGCCATCACTGGAGAATGGACTGGGATGTCCTTGGCAGAGGACACCGCTGGGAGAACCCCCTGATGGGCTGGCAATCGTCGGCCGACTGCATGCAGGGTACCCATGTGAACTTCAAGTCGAAGGAGGATGCCATCATGTTTGCGCAGAAGCAAGGATATGAATATTTCGTTCAGGAGCCGAACGAGCGCCGGTTCGTCCCCAAGGCTTATGCCAACAACTTCGTCCACGAACCGAAGAAGCTCAAGCACATCAAGACCAAATAATCAATTCTGTCAAGTGTATTGTGTATATAACCAGACTTTTGCTGTCGTTCAGATTATTCAAGTGTTTAGGGATTCCAATAAGGTGCTTAGTTCTGCGATTTGGTTGGATATTCTGCACCGCTTCAAGGCTTCGGTGCCGTAAATTTGTCACACGTATTATGGTGGAAGATACGGCGAATGTCCGTGCGAGGGCCTATGCCTGCAGCTTCGAGGGCGTGCGGTTATTTGCCTGTGCCTGTACTTCGAGATCCATCGCTATAGCCTCCTATACCTCCTATGGCCTGCTGTCCAGATTCCGCCATGGTCCACCGGTACCATCCATTGCTAAAGTTCTATATCTGCCTCGACCTACCTAGGTAGTTAGCTGTCTTATCTTCACATCGGCTAACTACTACACTGAGGGAGGTTTTCATGATATTGTTTTAGTATCTAAATATAGTTGGTGTTGCAATCAGCAGAACGGTGTCTAGCATCACTATATTCCTGCACATGGAAGATTGGCTTGCCTGAATAACAGCCACCAAAACGTTAGCCTGTGTTTCAGTTTATAATTAGTGCCGCATAAATACTACTAACTAGAATTTTATACCATTTAGAGATGTATGAAAATATATAGTGGACGTCAGCTTCACCCGTGCCGGTATAGTTTTCCACCAGGCCATGGACCACGACTTATACAGAGTACGTATCGTAGCTCGAAGCATTACTCGAGAACTTCTTCATACCAGAGGGGTTTTTGGAAAGAGGTACACGTAAGAAAGATCTTACAGGTGCTCATCTAAGCTGCAAGCGCAGTAAATATTTTCAAGCAAAGTAGGCCTAGCCGCGGCCGCCTACCCCGCCACCCCACCTAAAATTTATTATCTGGTTATGATAAGATCCAAAAATTTCTCTATCTGCAGTGACCTTATTCATCTCTATTGGTTTTATTTCTTCAAAGGATCTCTCTCTAATTGAAAAAAAAAAATGGCTCCCTCTGGAACAGACAACCTGGAGGGCGTGGACGAGACCATCCTCAGCCTGCGCAAAGTCCTCACGAATGAATCGGAACCTCTTGCCCGTCGATTCCGTGCCCTTTTCTCCCTGAAGTACCTGGCTTGTCAGCAGCCTCCCACCGAAAGAACCCTCCCAGCTATCCAGGCGATCGCGGCCGCCTTTTCCTCCTCTTCCGCTCTGTTGAAGCACGAACTCGCATACTGCCTGGGCCAGACCCGCAACCCGGACTCCCTTGCGTTCCTCCACGACGTCGTGAAGGACGCTGAGGAAGATATGATGTGTCGTCATGAAGCTGCCGAAGCTCTGGGAGCTCTGGGTTATGAGAGCAGTCTGGAGATCCTGAAGTCCCTCCGCGATAATGAGAAGGAAAGCGACGTCATCAGAGAGACTTGCGACATCGCGGTTGACAGGATCGTCTGGGAGAACTCGGAGGAGAGAAAGGCCGAGAAGCTGAAGCCTAGGTGATTTCCCTCCCATTCTACTTGGAGACTATCCGGAAAGAACCCAAGCTAACCATATTGATTTTAATCCATGAAGTGACTTCACCTCGATCGATCCTGCCCCACCGCTTCCCCTCGAATCCAGCCAACCGTCGATTGCAGAGATGGAAAAGACCCTGCTCGACACGACACTCCCTCTGTTCCAAAGATACCGGGCCATGTTTGCGCTGCGCGATCTTGCGTCGCCACCGGATCTTCCCACGGCTGCGACGGCGGTCGAGGCGTTGGCCAAGGGACTGAAAGATCCGTCTGCGCTCTTTCGCCACGAAATCGCATTCGTCTTCGGTCAACTCTGTCACCCCGCCTCGGTCCCTAGTCTTACGGAGACCCTCAGCAACCAGGAGGAAGCGGGTATGGTGCGCCACGAGGCCGCGGAGGCGCTTGGCAGTCTGGGTGATGTCGAGGGCGTGGAAGACACGCTCAAGAAGTTCCTGAACGACCCGGAGAAGGTGGTGAGAGACAGTATCATCGTCGCATTGGACATGGCGGAGTATGAGAAGAACGGAGAGATGGAGTATGCGTTGGTGCCGGATTCGGGAGCTCCTGCGGCTGTGTCGGCGGCTTGATTGCTTTCTATCTCAAGACAAAAAGAGAACCTTATTTCTTCTTTCTTACAATTGTCGTTGATTTCATTAATGTTCGCTTCATAGATATACAATTCGAATGCAAAATAGACCAAACTCCTTCCGACGGGGGGTATTAATTGTTCTGAGTTTCTCTGTGGTCAAACGTCGATTAGCACTGATCGACACACGAGATGGAAGGATGCATACTTGTAACCGCAAACGCAGGTGTAGAAAATCGTGCTTCCCTCGTCAGCACTGCGCATCTGCACTGCAGTGTAGAACATCTCCTTCCGTCCACATTTCGCACAAGTATGTCGCATGAGGGCCTCTGTCCGTCGGTCTGCCGTCGTCAAGGTCTGGACTGCAGATCGCTTTGCTCGGAGTGCGGAAGGGAAAGAGCTGGGCTTGGATTCAGACACGATAGTCTTGGGGATGGCATCTAGGAACAGGATCAGCGTCTATCTGGACAGGTGGGTGTCGTCGCTTGTTACCTTTATTTCTAGCACCGCAGATACTGCAGACGATAATTTTTGTCGGGTCACCGGAGGACTCGTCCAACAGGTTTCCGCAGTCGTTGCAAAAGATAAGGGACCCAATGGCCGACATTGTGGGATCTTGCGCAGGCAAGCAAAAAATAATAAGCCGACGGACGACAAAGAACAAAAAGAATAGTCCGTACTGCCGTGGTTGAATCTCTTGAGGTCTGGAGTAGTTGAGACTTTTTTTTATGGAAGAGCGCACGGGCCATCCGCCGCAGTACATTAGTGCCGGGCGGTCAGAGGCGGCAAGAGACCCGTGCCTGGCATGAATTATCATTACATCGTTCTGTCTTTGAGGCTGCAGATCGGAGTTGGGAATGGGTTTACAGCCTCTTGCGTGATATCACCGTCTAGCCATGTCTCCGAGCGGAGCATGTTCTGCTTTCGATACCAGATTCCTTTCCATCCCAGCTTTCCTGTTCTCCTAGGAGTGGTGACCAGACGCCAACCATGGACCAGAACTGGCGTCCGGCCCTCCAGGTCGTCATCAACAATGGCCCCCAGGCGGTTGCCCATAACCAGCATTCGCCTGCACGGCCACAGCGTCGGGAAAGGCCATTGTTTGTGGAGGAAGCGCTGCAGTACTCCCCTATGTCCAGTGCCCCGGTATTTGGTTTAGGTCAGGGACCGCCCCCCGGAAGTGAGAGATTGGTGAACCGCTACTGACGCATCATGTCTTCTAGATTGTATTCTACGTCCTGATGTCGGCAGACCTCCAACCACGACCTCCATCAACCATATCCTTCAATCTGGCCGCATAACCTTGAACGAGCTCAACGGCGACGTCCACGGCCGCGATGAAACCAGTCGTCTAGAGACCTCCCGGGAATACTTACAGCAATTGTTGGACGGTGATCAGCTGACGGAATTGTAAGCAAGTTCATGCTTCACAATTACGACACGTACTGATCCATCCATCTAGCAAGTTTAAACTTCCGGTGGCCTCGAGCAATACCCAGTCTCGCGCAGCTGGGCCCGTCAACCAAGTGTCCAGCCGCAACAGTCTTGGGGGGTTCTCCAGAATAATGCTAGATTCCACGGATATAGCATTTCGATGTAGGTTTTAATTCGAGGGTCAGTTATCCTGGAAAGAACTAACGGACGTCCTGCAGATCCCACTCAGCCGCCGTTGCAGAAGCCTGATGTCTGGAACCAGAAAGCGCACTCCATGAACAAGTCTACCTCCGCTTCCTACCGTCAACAATTCCCCCCGTCAAGCCATCTGTCCGTTGTCATTCCGTCGGAGCCGATTCCGGACGATCGTGGTGGAGCAAAAAGGAGGAAGCTTAATGCAGACGGAGACGATAATCTCACTTCAATCCGTCTGAAGGATCAGAAGGAGGAAGCAGACGCCGCTTTAGTGAAGCTACAGGACTTGCTCCACGAGGTTTTCGAAGCCGAAGACCAACTCGAACCAGACATGCCGTCGACTGCTGCTGCTGAACGGTCAAATGGAATTTTCTCTGCTGCTCAAGCCTTGGAGATCACCGGGTTATTATTGTCTTCCGATGCTCATAGTCGTCTCCAAAAGGCAATAAAGAAGGTCGTGGGCTTCAACAGGCTTCAAGACATCCCCTCCGACTATCTAAATAGGACCCAAAAGCTTTGCGAGAAAGCTATCATCGCTGCGCAGTCTCCTGATTTGAGGTTAGATGACCCATCTAACGAGACCGAGTCCCTGGATTGGCTGAAAAAGTTGGACGATGTGCATAATGCCCTTCTAGCTGTTGGGACATTGCTACAGACAATGTCTGGTTCCCAGACGGAGCGCGACCTTTGCCCAGAAGATCTGATCGAGGCCATCCCCACAGTTCTGAATCAAGTATTTGATAACTGCATTATCCCAGCAGTCGAGGCTCGTCCTGGTGGCAAGGATGGCAAGTACTTCGAGTTCTTCTCCGACCAAAGGCGCGTTGTTGGCGGGTTGATACAGCAAAGTAAAAAGGTCCTCGCCCTCTTCGCCGCTTTCCTCGCTCGGATTGATGTGTCGGAAGGAACAGTGACAGCCACCGAATTTTTCGCTGCCAAACTCATATTTGTGGAGAACTCTCACACAGAAAAGGATTCTGCCGTAGGATTCCAGAAATATGAGTCCGTCCGACGGGGTGCGATGGATGTTCTTGCAAAAATTTTCTCCAAATACCCTGACCAGCGGCCTTTCATCCTCGACGAAATTTTGGTCTCGTTAGAAAAGCTTCCGTCTACTCGGCAAAGTGCCAGACAGTTCAAACTTGCTGATGGCAAGAATATACAGCTTCTAACGGCATTGGTGATACAACTTGTGCAAACGACTGCATTGGACGTTCCTGCTTCCAGATCATCGCGGACAAAACGCAAGCTGCCCACAGGTGATGAGGACAGTGAATCCCTTGGAAATAAAGAAGACGTCGATGAAGATGAAGACGAGATGTCCCTGGAGCAGCTGGCGTCGAAAGTGAACCGTCTTTATGACAACGCAGTACGCAGTGCCCAGTATATCGTGAAGTTCATCGTCCAACGTGCGATGACATCTACCAAGACCGGCGACCAACCTTATCGCAATATTCTTGACCTTTTCACTGAAGACTTGATCAGTGTACTGGGATCCACAGACTGGCCAGCAGCAGAGTTACTCCTTCGTATAATGGCTTCTCATATGGTTGGTATCGCGGACCTAGATAAAAGCGCTGCCACGGCGAAAAGTATGGCACTTGAGCTCTTGGGCTGGATGGGATCTGCTATCTCTGATCTTATTGTGACCGCCCAGCATTTGCTTCCAGCAATGGAAGAGTCTGACAGCGATCCCACAGATCATTTGAGGCAACTATTCGATGACTATTCGAGCCGTGCTCTGCATCCGCAAGATCTAGTCGCGCCAGAAGGGCCCTATCGCATGACTCTAGAGTACTTTCTCCAGGATCGCAGCATGGATAATTGGCAACTCAGCAGTGCCCGAGGTTATTACCTGGCTCAATGGGCGAAAACTTTTTGCTCCATATACTATAACCAGGAGGACAAGGAAGAAGTAGCCTACGATCATGTGGCAGAAAATTTAGTCGATATTCTTGCGAAGCTGTTCTCTGATTCAACATGGTTGGAAACTCACAGGTGAGAAACCATTTGCATATCCCTATGGGCATATCTAATATGCTTAGGCATTTTGACAAAATATCGAACGCGCATGGACGTTTTGCGTATATCCTGACCGTTTTGAACTCAAGCTTCTGCAAGGCCTTCGACACAATTCTGAAAGTTCTGCTCAACTCAATTGCCAGTGATCAAGCAAAAGTACGCAGTCGCAGTCTGAAGAGTGTGATTTATATGCTTGAAAAGGACCCTAGCCTTCTTGACCGAGATGCATCGGTCATGCGGGTCATTCTTCGGTGTGCCACAGATGCCTCGCCCATGGTACGCGACTCAGCTTTGTCTCTGATCGCAAAATGCATCGCCTTGAAGCCTAAACTGGAAGAGGATGGTTGTCGCAGTATACTTACGTGTGCTGCCGACCCTACTGCTGGTGTACGGAAACGATGCATTGGCTTACTCAAAGACATCTATCTCAAGACCTCGCGCACCGAGTTAAAGCTTGCAATTCTGGATAGCTTCCTCCAACGGTCTGGTGATCTCGAAGAGAGTGTATCCTCGCTGGCACGTCAAACCATCGAAGAAATCTGGCTCGTTCCTTTCTACGAGCTGATTGACTCTACCCAGGACGGACCCAAGTTGAAAGTCGGCTTGGCAGAGCAAGTAACTTTGATGGTGAACTTGGTGCAGCGTAGTGAAACCGCCCTCGATACTCTTGGGGAAAGCCTCAAGAAGCTTCTTGCAGAAAACTTGAAGACCTCGTCGTCAAATTTCAAAGTGTGCAAGGCCATGGTCTCCACGATGTTCGAAAAATTGGTAGAGGACAGCGATTCTTCAAGCAAAGAATTCCAGCAAGCGCTTCTGCAGACAATCACTGTGTTTGCCAAGGCAAATGCGAAGCTTTTCCGCCCCGATCAGTTGGAAACTTTGCACCCTTACATCGGGCATCTAGCCACCGCAGAAGACCTCTTTTTGTTCCGGTCTGTGGTAGTAATCTACCGATGCGTCCTCCCTTTCCTATCATCTGCTCATAATACCTTATTGAAGGACGTGCAGAATGACCTTTTCAAGAGCGTTGCTAAACTCGCTCGCTCGGAGTTGAATGAAGTGATGGCCTGCTTGTGGACAATCAACGGTGTTCTACACAATACCGACCGGCTCGTCAAGCTCACGATCTCAGTACTAAAGCCAATACAACACTATAAAAATGTTGACTTATCGGACGACACCAATGCGGCTGTTTTAGCACGAGCCAAAAGCTACATTCGAATTGCAGGTTGTGTCGGCCGGCATTGTGATCTCGAAAAGTACGAACCGCACTTCAGAAATGCTTTCCCGTCTTGGGGCGGTGGGTCCGTTGCTGGTTTGATGGTTGATTCTATTATCCCCTTCACCATTCCAAAGCAACCTCTCGAGGTCCGAGTTATGTCTCTGGAAAGCCTGGGTTCTATCTGTCAAGCTTGGCCGGGCCAGTTCAGTCGCGAACCTCCGAGACAAATCCTGTCGATGGTGTTTCAGGAGGATAACCCAAGTCTTCAGAACATAGTTCTGAAAGCATTTGCGGATTTCTTTGCTATGCACGAAGGCAAGGCCGAAAAGTCTGTCCTTCCCTCCGCTGAAATCAAAGAACAGGAGAATACGACAAGATTAGGAGGATCATTGAAGGCTAGTGACAACGACGGCGCCGCAGCATTGATTGCCCAACATTTCCTGAAAAGCATGCTCCGTGTCGCCCAGTCACGCCAGGATTCTTATGCACTTACGGCGATTGAGTTGATCGCAAGCATCAACCGTCAAGGTTTAGTGCATCCTAAGGAGTGTGCCGGCGTGCTAGTTTCACTGGAGACATCAACGGTTCCTGCAATTGCCAAGGTTGCATTTGACACACACAAGATGCTCCACCAACAGTACGAATCGATGTTTGAAAGGGAATATATGCGCGCGGTACAGGAAGCGTTCTACTATCAGCGCGACGTGGTTGGAGATTCCACTGGTGCCACGAGTCGGCCTTACGTGGCCAAATTAGCGCCGCTGTTCGACATCGTCAAAATCAGCAACAGCCGCTACCAGAAAAAGTTCCTCGCAAATCTCTGCGCCAAAATCAATTTTGAACTGAAAGACCTGGATGCGTCTGGTAGCCCCCCAGAGCACCTTCTGCTTGCACGCTTCGTCTCGCAAAACCTCGCCTTCTTCGACTATGCCCAGTTTGCTGAGCTAGTACCGACGATCGGGTGTATGGAGCGCATTGTCTCTGCCACGGGGACGGTTGTTGCCCATTCGATTGAGACCGAGATTTTCCCTCCTCAGGCAACGCTGCCCCCTCAAATAGAAGGCATGCCCTTTCCCTCTATGGGGGTTGCTGAAATGCCACCTCCCCGACCCCAGGTCAACTCTGGAACCTTGCGACATCTGGCAACGGCCGCGGCCGCGCTTTCGATGCTATGGGAGGCCCGGACACACCTCCGCCGGCTGTACGGAGTCACCGCGCATGCTAGAAAGGAAGGCAAGGCCGCAGCTGCTAAGGAGTTAAACAAGTCCGCAACGAAAGTCCATGGGATTACAGGCGATAGATTCTGGGAGGCCATATCACGCAATATGGCGTCCTTGGACAGCGAAGAGAACATGCTGGTCAAATGCCGGGATTTCGCCACCTTACTGGCTATTGATGATGAATTCAAGGTCGGTGAAGATGAAGATGCAGAGGGGGACAGCTTTGATGCAGTGACCGATATGGATGATTCCGGGCTGATAGGCGGACCGGGACGACCAGTGAAGCGGAAGAATTCTCTTTCCGGGCAGCATCCTCCCAAGAAGCGAGGCAGAAAGCCTGGATCTGGGAAAAAGAGAGCCAGTACCGAACCCGATGATGAGACTGACTTCTTATGATAGACCGGCCTATTTATGGTCAACCCACTGTATTTCGACTGCTTCTTTCTTTTCCTCATACATAGATGATGTCGCATATGGATCAGGACTGGCGTTCGGGAAGAGACATGGCGTCTTCCATTTACTGTCTTATAATGTATTTAACGGATTCAAGCCAAGAAGTTTCCAACCTTCTCTACCCCGTATTATAATACTTCAATTCTGATAAATAGTCTAGAATGTACTGCGCTCCTCTATTGATATAAAAAGCCTTAGGTTTTGTAGCAGAGACACGAATTATCTTCTAATATAATTGAAGTCTATCGAACTCTTATACCTCAACTACACAACATATCCTCGTAAATTAGACCCTGCAATATGTATATATTGCCTCTCTAATTATAGAGTAAGTATCAGGGGGAGCGCCGATTGTCCTTCGCAGGCAGGGATTTGTACATAATGCCAAGCCGGCATGGAGGCCGAGTGGACCCCCCGAGAAGGCTTGACTGAGGCATGACGTAGCAACCCGACTCCGGTGAAAGCGCAGCTCTTCTTCCTCTCTTTCTCCTCCGAGCCTCACCACGTTCACTCTCTTCTGCCATTTACCCCCTCTCTGTTGTTCTGTCCGGCCTGTGTCGGTCTTTCCTAGTCGCTCCCTTCTGTCTCCTTCAGTCGTTCCATACAGCCTGAGCTGAACTCCTTTCTCCGCGATCGTCCAGCTGCACGCGATGAGCGCAGTCCTACTCCGGAGTCGACCGGGCACGCCGGGGTTGAGAAGAATCGGACTGTTGCCATGCCGGCTGTCGCTCTCAAATTCATCCATTCGACTTGCTGGCTCTCGTCATCTGTCCGGGCCCACTCGTCGAAGCCCTAGCCCCCAATGCCTCTCGTCTCCTGCCTTCTTCACCAGCCGGATGTCGATTCGACACAACTCGACCGCAGCCGAACCTTCCGCACCGAAGGAAAATTCCAAAGTCCTTAACTTCTTGCTAAAATCGTTTGCGGCATGCGGTTTCTTCATTGTCATGAGCGGTGCCGCGGTGGTGGCCTTTTTCATCTACGATGCAACCACATACAACGAACACTCTAGTGCGGAAGATATCCCCGTGTCGGAATTGGCTTTGAACCCCAGACGGGGAGGACCCAAGAACCTCCCGATCGCGGAGGTTTTAGTGGGGGATAATGACTCGGAGACAATGGAAGAGCAGAAGGACAAGCCACGGCTGGTGGTCCTGGGTACTGGCTGGGGAAGCATTGCGCTTCTCAAAAATCTCAACCCTGGCGACTACCATGTCACGGTCGTCTCACCAACAAACTACTTCCTGTTCACCCCAATGCTTCCCTCCGCAACTGTCGGGACGCTCGGACTGCGTTCTCTCGTTGAGCCGGTGCGACGGATCGTCCAGCGCGTCCACGGTCACTTCCTGAAGGGCGAGGCTATGGATGTGGAATTCTCCGAGAAACTAGTGGAGATTGCGGGAGTGGACGTAAATGGCAAGCCGCAGCATTTCTATCTCCCGTACGATAAATTGGTCATTGGTGTCGGTATGTAACATGTCAAGCTCCATGATCGTGGACCTTCACTGACAATGCCATTGTCTAGGCTGTGTAACAAACCCCCACGGCGTGAAGGGCTTGGAATATTGCCATTTCCTGAAGACGATCGATGATGCGCGCCAGATCAAGAACCAGGTCCTGGAGAACATGGAGATGGCGTGTCTGCCAACTACTACCGACGAGGAACGACGACGCTTGCTTTCATTTGTTGTCTGCGGTGGTGGCCCTACTGGTGTTGAGTTTGCGGCCGAGCTGTTCGACCTGCTCAACGAAGATCTGCTACATTCATTCCCGAGGATCTTGCGGAATGAGATCTCCGTTCACATCATCCAGAGTCGAACGCATATCCTTAACACATACGACGAGGCTCTCTCGAAATACGCAGAGGTATGATGCTCCAATATGCTCTTGATTCCTCGTTCGCACTAACAATTACAGGCTCGCTTTGCTCGGGACCACGTCGATGTCTTGACAAATGCACGTGTGAAAGAAGTCCGCGATGACAAGGTCATCTTCACCCAAAAGGAGGATGGCAAGACCGTGGTGAAGGAGATCCCGATGGGCTTCTGCCTCTGGTCGACCGGTGTCGGTAAGTCATTTCCCTGCTCCCTCACGCCAACGCAGATTACTGACCGTTGGGACAGCACGCGCCGAACTTTGCAAGCGACTCTCCGACAAGCTCGACTCCCAAAACAATAAGCACGCCCTCGAGACCGACTCCCACCTCCGTGTGATTGGCGCCCCGCTTGGTGACGTCTACGCCATTGGCGACTGCTCAACCGTTCAGAACAACGTGGCCGACCACATTGTGTCTTTCCTGCGCACAATCGCATGGGAGAGAGGCAAGGACCCTGAGAAGCTTCATCTCACATTCCGCGAATGGAGAGACGTCGCGACCCGGGTGAAGAAGCGCTTCCCCCAGGCGTCTAACCACCTGCGCCGCCTAGACAAGCTCTTCGAGCAGTACGACAAGGACCACTCCGGCACCCTCGACTTCGGGGAGCTCTCCGAGCTGCTCCATCAGATCGACACGAAACTCACATCGTTGCCTGCTACCGCCCAGCGGGCTAACCAGCAGGGAGAGTACCTCGGCCGCAAGCTGACGAAGATCGCCGCGGCGCTTCCGGGTCTGCGAGCCAACGAGGTCGACCACGGCGATCTCGACGAGGCTGTTTACAAGGCCTTCAAGTACAAGCACCTTGGCAGTCTCGCCTACATCAGCAATGCCGCGGTCTTTGACTTTGGCGGTCTCAACTTCAGCGGTGGCCTGCTCGCTATGTACCTCTGGCGAAGTGTGTACTTCACTGAGAGTGTTAGCCTGCGCACCCGGTGTATGCTCGCTATGGACTGGGCTAAGAGAGCCCTGTTTGGAAGAGGTAAGACGTTTCCAACCCGATGTGTTCCGCGTTGTGCATGTAAACTGACATTGGTGTTTAGATCTTATGAGCTTCTAGTGTTGCGTCGTGCAGCCTGCAGGATCTAGCTCTTTTTCTAATGGTGCCCATGTTCGTGTCTTTCATCTCTATACATAGTATGTTTATTTAGCATGAATTTATATCAGTGCGGTGATCAAGCGTTCTGACCCAGTACGTGGAGACATTGTTGGATATCGTCAAGTGACGGGCACACAAAATATGGATTATATGATAGAAACAGCATACATATTGCTGGACCAGTGCATATATTCCACTGACATAACCGGTTTCCAGAAATGATCGCAATAACAATCACTGATAGCTCCCAACCACAATACAAGCTGCCGCCACGCGAGGCAAGCTAGAACGCGCCAAAACACCACGCTAGAGTCGAAGAAAGTCTGAGGAAATTATGTGCGGATGGCGATATCAGACATCAGATAGGCTGCATCACGAAATCATCGGATCCACGTCATTATTCATCATTACAGTGTCGTTTGAGCCATTTTGGCTGTTGCTGGCGTCCTTGCTATTGGAGTTACCATCGGAAAGGCCAAGATCCAGCTTGTCCGGGATATCCTTCTTAGCTTCCCGAGCCTTTTGCTCGGCCCAGGTGCGGAGCTTCACTAGATTCCGTAGCCGGGCCTCTTTACGGGCGCCTTGGCTTTGCAGGATGGCCTCGTTAACCTTGGTGGCTATGTCTTTACGCAGGTCGGGGTGTAGAAGGGGGGCTAGGGATGGGGTGAGGTTTTCAGTCGGGAAGATGAGGAGCGCGAGGGTGCGCTCGAGATCTTCGAGGAACTGGGGGTTGGTAGGGGCCCGAGGGGCGAGTTGCGAGGTTGCGAACTCGAGGGCCGGGCTGATGTCTCCATCGGGGCTACTAGAGCATGAACGAATCAACTCCACCAGTTGGAGGCGCAAGAGTGCGAAGTGCAAGGCAGGATTTTCATCCAAGATCTAGACCGGGTGGACAGTCAGCATGTGGTTCAGGAACGACGTGTGTGATGAAGAATTCAAAGTTTTTCTTTCTGCTGATCATACTGGAAAATGGTGATGTTTGTTTTTCCTCAAGTACTCCGAAGAGTTTAGGAGTGGTGCATGAAACTTTGTCTAATCCTAGCAAAGAGGGAGGAGGGAGCGTGGAGTGTGGACGAGATTTTCTTACCTGTGGGTTGAGCTCGTTGATTTTCTCAATTGCTGTCTGGATATCACCCGAGTGAATGGCGGTCCGAATCTCTACCCTTTCCTGGATGGACTCGATATCTGCCTTGGGCTGGATATTGGCCTCCACTGCGAATTTATTCGCAGCCGCGGGATAACCGTTGGTGACAAGGTAGTCCATAACTAAATAGTTTATATCTCTTGAGACGAAGTTAGCATCTGTAACTGGGAATATGACGGAATAAACTTCAAAACCGAGGCAAGTTAAGTGATCAGAAAGACAAGTTAATGTGTTCTCTTCAAGTGGTTTCAGAGAGATTCCCAACTTGATTATCAAGATACATCATTGGACACGGGGACGGGGGAGAAAGTGGGGAGACACTCACGTCTTGGACGGCTTCACCTCGTCGACCTTGCGCTCGAACTGATGCCATGTTGGCGTTGTTGTGGAAGAAGTGGGAGACATCTGTTTCCCGTTAAAACCAAGCAACCATGCGCGCGTGGCACGTCGGGAGGCATACGTAATTAGTCGAAGCCATAGTATGGAGGTGACTGGGACTGGGAAGACGTCCTTGATGGTTACGTTCCCTGGAAATGATGTGGTGGCCGTCTGGGAAGATGGAGAGCTTCGCCGACGGGAGCCATGGGGATGCTGCAGAGAAAGAGAGGAGAGAAAGGAAGACGAAAGGAAAAGCGGCGGGTTTTGATGACTACTGTGGCTCTAGTCCCGAAACGGCAGTAGTGTGAGCCGCAAGCGAAAAGTCACGGACACAGACTAATCCCGATTAGGCACCGGCTGGAGCTGTCGCTGCGATAAGCACGTGAGCTTGCAGTGTGGACCATTGGGTGGCAGTTTGGAATTGGAAGCTCTGAGCGAACGAGACCAAGCTCCCTTCGACCGGCTGCAATCCCTTATCGTGGGTGCATCTTCACTCCTGGTGTGCTATGATTGATCTCGCCCCGATTCTTCTTGACTGGTCAACCCTTCGGTGAGGTTTCAACACCATGGAGTCGATGTCCCCCGTATACTCAGCGCCAACTGCCGCGGAGAAGAGCTATTCCCCGCCATGGGCTGATCTGAGTATCATCGGTATCGCTGGAAGCTCCGGCTCCGGAAAGACGTCGGTGGCGATGGAGATCGTGAAGTCGTTAAATCTGCCGTGGGTGGTAATCCTTGTAATGGTATTTATTCTTCAACCTACCCAGCACCCCTCGTGAGCGTGATATGCACAGCATGAAACGTGTTCGCCTTTCCTGACCCGGCGTAACCAGGACTCGTTCTACAAAAGCTTATCACCGGAAGAGCATGCCAGGGCGCACCGAAATGAGTTTGACTTTGACTGTCCGGACGCCTTGGACTTTGATGCCCTGGTGCAGACTCTGAGAGATCTCAAGCAAGGGTAAGCGAGATGCTCCGATCCCTTCATACGCAATTCCAGAACATTCATGCGAACCTAATATTTTTGCATGCGAAAGAAAGAAGGCAAATATCCCGGTGTACTCTTTTGCCCATCACCAACGTCAACCTCAGACAACTACCCTTTACTCACCGCGAGTCCTAATCCTGGAAGGTATTCTGGCTTTACATGACCCGCGAGTGGTGGACCTCCTGGATGTCAAGGTATGACCATCCTTCATTTTATTAAGTATTAACCACCTTGCTCTAATATATTCCAGATCTTTGTTGAAGCCGACATGGATGTTTGCCTCGGGCGTAGAAGTGAGTGGCCAAGCATCCTAGTTGGAATGCGAACTGTTTTTCTAACATGATTCATACTAGTCCTGCGCGATGTCCGTGAGAGAGAAAGGGACATTGAAGGCATCATTAAACAATGGTTTGCATATGTCAAACCATCATACAGAAAATTTGTGGAACCTCAGCGAGCTGGCTCTGGTAAGCTGACTATCTGCATTTGTTTCTTCCATTCTTACGCCTACATCAGATATTATCATCCCTCGCGGAATTGAAAATAAGACGGCTATTGGTAGGAGATTCGACCAGACAATGGTTTAAGTAAGTCGCTAACTGACTTTATAGACATGGTCGTGAAACACATCCAAGGCAAGTTGGACGAAAAGTCGGCGAAGCATAGCGAGGACCTGCGCAAGCTTAAATTGCTCGCTTCGGAACTGCAGTTGTCGTCCAATGTCATCATGCTGGCTCAGACGCCGCAGTTTGTTGGTATCAACACAATCCTCCAGGACCCTGAGACCGAACAAGTAGACTTTGTTTTCTATTTCGACCGACTTGCTTCTATGCTGATCGAAAGGTGTGTTGACCCAGAAGGCGTCCTCTCCTGCTCTGGGGTGGCTTCTTTGCTGACCGGGCGTTCTCGCGGAATAGCGCCTTAGATAGGACCAAGTATATCCCTGCGATGGTAGAAACCCCCCAAGGGACCTCCTTCGATGGGCTGCACCCCGCGGGGACCATGTCTGCGGTGGCAATCTTGCGAGGCGGCTCCTGCCTCGAAACGGCCCTTAAGCGGACCATCCCTGATTGCATCACGGGTCGTATGCTTATCCAGACGAATGAGCGGAATGAAGAGCCCGAATTGCATTACCTGAAGTTGCCTGGAGGTATTGAAGAGCATAGCATGGTGATGCTCCTGGATCCCCAGATGTCCAGTGGAGGTGCTGCCTTGATGGCAGTCCGAGTATTAGTCGATCACGGCGTGGAAGAGAATCGAATCGTATTTGTTACCTGCGCCGCTGGAAAGATAGGGCTGAAACGGTTGACCACCGTGTATCCCGAACTCACGGTGATTGTGGGACGGATTGAAGAAGAGCGGGAGCCGCGGTGGATGGAGAGGCGGTATTTTGGCTGCTGATGATGCATATAATTGGGCGTGAGGCTGTTTCTTCCTGGAATTGGGAGCAAGACCAAGTATATACGCATGCTTACATACACTTTGATATTCGCAGGGAACGAGTAGACTGATAGACAGGCCGTAGTAGTATGTAGTATGGTATGCGCACGGGCCATCCGCGCAGGAACTTTTGGCTCCGCCGAGAAAATTCCCTTATCGCGATTGCAATCAGTAACTGTCCCCAAAAAAGTTTTAATCCGTTCCCTGCGTCTTCGATCCTCCTCTCAACCACTTTCGGATTGTCATCTTGCACATTCTTCATACTATTTCTGTGCTTGTGGACTCACCACAATGCCGGACCATAAGAAAGGCAAAAAGAGCGGCAGCTCCAAGAAGGGCGCTGGCCCGGTCATCAGTACTGCTCCCAATTTCGCTCTCTTCTGAGGAACCGCCATCGCTAACAGACATATCCCAGCCGATCCTCGATTCGCCAACATCCAGAACGACCCTCGCTATCGTCTTCCCAGCAAACGCCACACCCATGTGAAACTAGACAAGCGATTTGCCCATGTCTTGAACGACAAGGATTTCTCCCGCAATGCCCCGGTGGACCGCTACGGACGCAAGCTGGCCCGCGACGACACGAAAAAGCAGCTGGAGCGGTTCTACCAATTAGAGGAAGACGAGGAAGATCCTGAGATCGATGTCGATATCGACGACGACGAAGTCCTAAAGGAGCTGAAACGCGCTGACGCCAAGTCCTACGACCCTGCGCGGGACGGCGGGTTCTCATCATCTTCATCGGAGGAGGAAAGCTCAGACGAGGACGATGATGGAGACGAAGATGAGATGGTTGGGTCGGGCGAGGAGCTCCAGTTCCCCGATAAACAGCAGATGGATGTGCCGACCGGGGACGTGACCAAGCGAATCGCCGTCGTCAACCTTGACTGGGATAACATCCGCGCAGAGGATCTGTTTGCCGTGTTTTCGAGTTTTGTCCCAGCGGGTGGGAAAATACTGCAGGTGTCGGTGTACCCGAGTGAGTTTGGCAAGGAGCGCATGGAGAGGGAGGAGGTCGAAGGACCTCCGAAGGAGATTTTCGCATCTGCCAAGGACGATGATGAGTCTAGTGGTGACGATGATGAGGGGTTGGATTCCGACGAGGAGGAGGAGAAGATCAAGCAGTCTATCGTGCAGGAGGACAAAGGCGAAGAATTCAACTCGACGCAACTACGAAAGTATCAGTTGGAACGCCTACGTTACTTCTACGCCATCCTCACGTTCTCGTCTAAGGATGTTGCCAAACATGTCTACGACCTTGTCGACGGAGCGGAGTATCTGACGAGTGCGAACTTCTTCGACCTTCGGTTTGTGCCCGACGAGACGGATTTCTCGGAAGACAAACCCCGCGACGAATGTTCGCGGATTCCAGCCGGCTACCAGCCCAACGACTTCGTGACCGATGCGCTGCAACATAGTAAGGTCAAGTTGACCTGGGATATGGAGGACAAGTCACGCAAGGAGGCCCAGGCGCGGGCTTTCCGCGGCAGTCGGAAAGAGATTGATGAGAATGACTTGAAGGCTTACCTTGCGAGCGACAGCTCCGGTGAGGAAGAGGACGAGGACGAGGGAGCCGTGGAAGTGGTGGATACTACGAAGGGGGACGGATCTAGTTCAAAGATCTCCAAGAAGGAGGAGGAAAGGCAGCGCATGCGTGCTCTTCTCGGGTTGAGTGGGGAGCCATCACACTCGTCCAAGTCTGACGCGCCTGTCGGCGAAATGGAGGTTACGTTTACGTCTGGTCTTGCGGGAGGCCCTCAGCGCGACAGCATCTTCGAGAACGAACCCCAGATCGAAGAGACAACGATCGAGAGGTACATCCGTAAGGAACGTGAGCGGAAGAAGCGCAGAAAGGAGAAGCTGAAGGCCGCCAAACAGGACGGGCCTGTGACTGAGGATGAGGAAAAGAACGCGGAGTCTGGAGATGATAAGCCGGCCCCTGAAGAGGACTTAGGCTTCGACGATCCTTTCTTCGACGACCCAAGCGGCAAGGAATCTGCTGCGGCTCGCCGCAAGGAGGAAAAGCGGAAGAAGCGTGCAGAGCGCGCAGCGGAGGAGGCCGCTGAAGCATCCAAACGGGCCGAGCTCGAGCTTTTGATGGTAGACGAGGACCAGTCAGGCATGAAGCACTTCAACATGACTGAGATCGAGAAGGCGGAAAAACAAGCCCGCAAGAAGAAGAAGGGCAAGGGCAAGGGCAAACAGGTCCCGGAAGTCCAGGATGACTTCCAGATGAATGTCAGCGATCCTCGATTTAGTCGGCTGTTCGAGAGCCACGAGTTTGCCATCGACCCGACCAATCCTCGGTTCAAGGCGACGAGTGGTATGAAGGCTCTGCTGGAGGAGGGCCGTAAACGCCGTCGGGACCGGACCGAACGGGATGATGAGGCCGAAACGAACAGTGCAGATCGGAAGAAAAAGCCAAAGAAGCAGAAGAAGGAAGCAGGGGGGTCGGAGGAGTTGAAGAAGTTGGTGGATCAAGTGAAGCGGAAGACGCAGGCGAATTAGGATACCATTGACCTCCGTTGATGTAGTAATGAAAGTGTTCTGGCATACTGTATACGATCTATCAATCCGGGATATGCGCGATGAGGTGTTTGTGACACCTGATCGGCGGCGATTTCCCCAATGAGACTGAGGTCATGTGCTCTCTCGCTCACCGCCCTTTTGATGGCCGGCTCCGGCTTTCTCCCTCGTGGTGATGCTTCCACTTTGCTTCTCTCTCCCTCTCCTCCACACTCTGCCTTGTGCATTCTCCCTGGTGGGACTCTCTCTGTCGGTGGAGACTCTTCTTCAACTTACTTTCTGCCAGTCCCATCCAGGCCTCTGTGCCCCTCAATTGCCTGTCGACCCCTCCATCGCCTTGGTTCCCCGGTGTGCTTGAATCAGACTCACAACTTCTGAACCGGTGAATCTCGCCATCGTCCGTTCGATCATGGTTGTACCGATCAGGGTTTGAATAATGGGGAATTCCAGCTCGCTCTAAGACGTCTGTCGGACTGTTGATTTTCTGTTTTCCTACCCTTTGCCATCCTCGTGTTCAGATCTCCTTTCCGTGAACACGGCCCCTCTTCCCTTCTCACAATGTTGGGACGTTTGTTGAGCACAGCTGCATCGACCTTAAACCCAGCGGCATATTCTGGTAAACCTGCTCACCAGTTAGAGTCCGTTACTGAAGAAGAACATACTTCCGGTCTGCTGTTTCCCGATGCCAGCCTCCTTCGTCGCTCGAATACCCATGCCTATCCACTGCATTCAACATTCAATTCTCCTAACGCCTCAACGGCCGGTGCATACGATGACCGAGGGGGCGTGGAACTCGATCCGACCAAAGATTTCAGAGTGATAATTGCGCAGAATGCCCTTGGAGATCGGGATGCTTGTATCTTGCTCGATACAAGGGCCTCATCCCCAGACTCATCTCCCCATGGGCTTGGCTTGGAACCGCAATTGTTTGAGAATTCTGGTACAAGACATGCCCGAACTGTCTCTACCCTTACCCGAGGACCACGACGCGGGTATCTGTCCCAGTCCTCAGCCGCCGAGCCGAGTCCTCTCTCGTTCGCTGTGGATGCACGCAGATCACCCCCGATATCCTCAGGTGCATTTGTCCGGGCCCGTGGTCGCAGCTCTACCTTCGCTCCCATGGGTGGTTTCCACGACGGCGGCCCAACCCGTCATACAGCAGACTCCAACGATTCTGGATTGCTGAACTGTATATTCGGAAGCAGTGCTTTCAGCTATCGAGGCTCTTCGACGAAAATGCACATAATCTCTGCCGATGATGATCCCAGCAGGACAGGCACATCTCCAGCTACACGCCAGTCCCTTTCACGGGCCTATACCACTGGGAGTTCGTCGGCCTACCTTCCTGCCAATCGTGGTCCAGATCCCAAGCCACCCTCGAAAGTCACTGTACTTTTGACAAGGATGTTTAGTGTCAATCTTCCAGAGGCGGGTGAAACCTCTCCAGACAGACATGATGCTACGTCGATCTATCAAGAATCCCTTCCTGAATCCGGGTTCCCGTTTCCTGACGTCACAAAACGGAAGAAAATTAAAGAAAAGAAAACTCCGATGTATGCAGTGGCAATCACAATCCAAATACCATTGCTTGGACGTAATTCTGGGCGGCCTGTCTCTCGATTCAGCACCCAAGGCCCGGATTCGCCTAGACCGGGTATCTCTTGCTCACTCGATTCCGACTACCGATGGCGCGCTAGCCTCCTGGATGACAGTTTGTCCCTTGCGTCCCCACCAGCTAGCTTGGATGAGCGTATCGATTTGTTGGTCGATCACTGGGATGTGATCAACCGTACCTTGTCCCATCTGGAAAGACAGTCTCGAAAGGAAATCCTTTTCCTCCTAAAAAAAGTCGATTCATCCGGTATGCACCCGAAGCCTGCGAAACCACCGAACATGCAGCGAACGAACCAGACCATCATCCATCTTCCGGCAAACATACTTTCCGTGAATTCTAAACTGAAGGACGAGGCTGTTCGCAGCACCCGCCGTATCAGCACGGCCCTTCAAACCCCATATGTGGTCACGGGCCAGAGCCGTTGGGGTGTCTGGCGGGAGGAAGGTCGATCCATTGTTCGCAACATTGGTGATAAGGAGCATAGCTTCTTCTTCCTAGTTTTGATCACTGCGTTTCTGGGCAACCATACAGAATGGCTCAATGCACTGGGCCCAGAGTGGTATCGCCGGCGTCATTACCTGCAACAAAAGGCGCAGCAACAGGACTCTGACCCCTTGCTTGCACACCGCACCGTAATCATCTCGCCTGATAAGATGACTGCCCGACGACTTATCTTTTTGCTATCTGCGTTTCTTCCACCCAAGCAACGTTTCGAGCCGCTTCCCTCGCCTCTTCGCCCGGGAACCTCGACGTCTACACGCGCCGTGTCACAAAGCCCACCCAATGTACCTGTTCTGCGGCAGGAATCACTACGCAGAGCTATTGAACGACGGTCCCGCGCACAACGCTTGACCCTCGCAGACAGAGATCAGCACCAACGATCCGTGAGCGTTTCCTCCAGCGAGACTGCACATCGCTCGACAGATGATGTTGACGCTCTCGCATCGGAATATGCCATAAATAGGAGAGGATCGGATGCTCGTTCAATCAGAACCTTGGGAATTCCAATAAACGCGAAGGATGTTCGCAATAAGAACACCAGCATGGCAACGACATCGACAGCCACCCCTGGTAGTACTGTGCCGGTCCCTCATTTTGCCTCACAGCGTCGGCTAGAAAGGGAAGGGTCAGATCAGTCGGTTCCCGAGGGCAACGACAGCCTGGCATCTGAGACTCTGCTCAAAAACTTGCAAAGGAGTGAGAGTTCCATGCTAAGTGGGAATAGCAGTGTTCCTTCCGGTGGTGGCCGATGGGGTAGCCTCTTCTCTGGCCTTTGGAGCTCTCGTCAAGAGACCTCCTCCACGGCCAGCGACGCCGTCTCTCCGGCAGAAGCCCGGAGACGCTCTGTTTCTGTATTCCCCAATTCCCCCAAACGCGGTCCCCCTACACTGAGCCAGATGGTGAAAGAGGTTTCTTCAGAAATAGAAGATGGTCCTAAAACTACCACGAGTGGAAACATATCTATCCCCAATGCCGCGAATCCGCCACATGATGAAGATGCGCAGGATCTCTCTCTCCCAACCTGCCATACTAGGGAATCTTCCCTGAAACTATCCGTGCGTGGGGATGACGGGATCGTCGATGTTGACCTTCCGTTGCCTGGGTTTGTTTCACTTTCTTCTTCGACTGAATCCACTATGGCGTCTCCCAAAAAGACCCGAACTTCTGTTACTAGCGTTGATGCTCTGGCGTCGACTCACAGTAGCGGATCTGGTTTTCATCATGCCCCAAAGGAGAACGAAGGCCCAAATATCAATGTTGCAGGGTGGCTAAGATACTTCCATGAAGACTTCCTGCTTCAAGCCGTACGGCCATACCCCTCATTAGAGGCTGATATCAAGCGCGCAATGCAGGCGGAGCCCACCCCTAGCCACCTTTTTTTCCCTGAAGCGGACGGCTCAGAGAGGTGGGTGGACGTGGCAACAACTTTGATTGCCGATGCTAGGACCTGTACCGTGAAACGACTGCGACTGCGGCGTAAAGCTGCCGGTTGGAAAGGACCGGCATCACCGTCCATAGGTTCGCAGGCGGGAACACCGCGTCATGTCTCAGTTAGTTCGACCTCAACGTCTCACATGACCAACTTCTTTTCTCCCGCTGGGGCGCCTGGTAAGATGTCGCCTATTGCCCCTCCAGACGAATATTATGACCCGGAGGAAGTTGAGGAGCGGTTTGTGGAAGAGCCTGTGATGGACCTGGACGGGACGCTGGTGGACGCTCTGGAGCGCGTCCTTGCTCAGAGCGGGCCTTCGTCATTGGCTCCTACTCGAGCTCCCTCTCCCTCGCGCTCCCGTAAAGGTGACGACAAGCCGGCGCCGGACGCCGTGGTCCGCGATGAAATCCCTTCCCTTGAAGTCCCACGCACTGAGTGTCGAAAATTGGTACTAGGAGCGTTGGAGGAGGTTGTCCGGAGTGTAACCGCGGAACATTGTCGTGACGATGTTGATGGGGAGCTTGGCCTCGCTGATAGAGAACGCAAGCGTACGTTGGCTGGGCCTGATAATACCCTACGAGAGGGAGTTCGCAAATGGCTTCTTGACGTTGAAGAGGCTTGGTGATTCTCCAAATCGTTCAAGTCTACATGTTCTTTTTTTACGTACTATTCTTTTCCCCCGTTTCTTTGTGCCCGAAACAAGACCGCCTTGCATCCTTGCACACATTCTGGTGGCTAGCGTCGGCTTTTGTTTTCTGCGAGATCATCATGATACCCACATGTTTATGTTTTAACTTGTTATTGAGCATAGATGACATAGCCATCATTTTATGCAGATATCTAATCACATCTAGTCTATATGTCGCACTATGGTCCTGTCCTGCTCTCGCGGCAGGGAAGGTGTCCCCAATCCAGGTAGCGCTGGTCCTCCTCTCCGCCGGTTTTTTCTTGCCATTTTACGCACCACGATGAGCTGCATGATCACGGGCGATGAGTAGAAGCCAGCTCGAGCGTCGAGATAATCCCTCCACCAACCATTAGCTTTCATAAACGACACCCTTGAGTATGATCCTTGTAAGGATATCTGTTAACGATCGGCAGATCATGCGGGCCGTATTCCAGCGATGGTTGAGGGCCGAGGAGCTCTCATAGCAGTGGATGTGTCATCGCCGTAGCTAAAGACATTAGTATTTGTTCTATTCGCGAGATTAGGACGTATTAAATGCCGTGTTGGTAATTCTTCCATTCAGGAAAGTCTCTAAGCCACTTTCTTGTGGTGGAGTCTGCTTCTCTGTGTTTAGGCCTGACATGCTCTGAAATGCTCACTTTCTCTGTAATTTGTTTCACTATCATCATTATTGCCGCCTGAGTCTTTGCGGATGGAGCTCGTTATCAATATCTCCTCTTTCGGGCGTATACGTGCGATTTGCTCTGGCTAGGAAGCTTTTGAACATTTGATTACGCGCTGCATCACTGAAGCCTGCTGTAGTCGTTCGCAGAGCATATTGCCGTTTGCAATTGACCTGCAGTGCGCACCGCTGACAAAGCTGACTTGATAAGATTGACAGAGGTGGTTATACGAAGCCGAAAGAGAATTAGGAGTCACAATATATAAATTGGATGAATAATCCACTTGGAAACCCATTCACTGGAAGATACAGTTTCTATTTGGACCTCCAGTGAAGATATATGCGATACCCAGCCGACGTGCATCATCATCATGAGATATTCATGGCAATATATACAGTTCCAATGAAGTGGTCATCTAAAACACCCTTATTCCTTATTGTTCTTGAAAGTTGCCTGGCCATTCATAGTGTGTAGGATTAGGGTGTTCGCCTGGTGATGGCGAGCAGCCCAGTCTACGGGACGATTGAAACATCCTAGGCAATTCATCTTATCCCAGCTTCTGTGCATCTTTCCTGTAAATGCAGAAGTGAAAGTCAATATGCCATATATCGCTAACTGTACTCCCAGCCTCTAATGTCCAACCCAAACTACCTTGACTGTTTCATCACTAGCGGTCACATTTTCACCATCCGGTCCAATCCGGACTACTTTCAAAACGTCACTCGTCTTGTTCGGGTCCACAACCTCAACAGAAACCTCCGAGTTCAATGTCCCGTTAACGAGTACCTCAAGACCGTCGAGCGCATCATCCTGGGGTGCCTTCAATTTCGGATTGAGCAGCGTGACCGACCCCGGTCGAACCAAGATAGGTAGAGTATCGAACCCATGAGTTTCAGTGTACCATTGACCAGACTCGTAGGTCTTGCTATGATCGAACCAAGAAATCCATTTTCCGTTACCATCTTCTGGGGTCCGCGGTACATAGAAAGTGACCGTTCCTTCTTCCGAAAACACCGGTGCCACCAGTAGATTGCTGCCAAACATGTACTGCGTGTCGAGTGGGTAGGTGCTCAGGTCATCTGGGAACTCGAGGAACATCGGTCTCATGAGCGGGGTGCCCTCGCGGTGCCCGACCAGCGCCTCCTGCAGGAGATACGGGGTGAGGAGGATCTTGCGCTTCACACAGTCGCGAAGAACGTCACAGCAGTCCTCGCCATAGATCCAGGGCACTCGGAACGAAGAGGACCCGTGCAAACGGGAGTGTGAAGAAAGCAGGCCGAACTGCACCCAGCGCTTGTACACCGCGGGCGGCGGAGTGCCTTCGAAGCCGCCAATGTCGGAGGCCCAGAAAATGTACCCGGAAAGCATCAGGCTGAGCCCTCCGCGCAGCGACTCGGCCATGGCTTCGTAGGTGCTCTCGCAGTCACCTCCCCAGTGAACGGGGAAGGCTTGTCCGCCGGGAGCGGTGCTGCGGGCGAAGAGAAGGCTTTGTGACTCTCCGTATCGCTCGATCATGGTTTCATAGACAATTTTGTTGTAGAGGAGGGCGTAGTAGTTGTGCATCCGGGTTGGGTCAGACCCGTCGTGGTACTGCACGTTCCTATACGGGATGCGCTCGGCGAAGTCTGTCTTGAACGTGTCGACGCCCATGTCCATGAGACGACGAAGGTGCGTTGAGTACCAGGAACACGCTTCGGGATTGGTAAAATCGATAACGGCCATGCCGGCCTGCCAGTAGTCCCATTGCCAGACAGAGCCATCGGTGCGCTTTCCAGCGTGAGTGTTTCCAGATGTACTAGACGGGGAGCGAGGCGGCGTACCTTGATAAAATAGCCTTTCTTTTTACCCTCCTCAAATAACGGAGAGGCCTGGCCGACGTACGGGTTAATCCACACACTAATCTTAAGCCCGCGCTCCTTAATACGCTTCATATACCCACTAGCATCTGGGAACATCTCCGAATCAAACTCGAAATCGCACCACTGATATGACTTCATCCAGAAGCAATCAAAGTGGAAGACACCCAGAGGAAGGTCACGATCCCGGAAACCATCAAGGAAACCAGTAACCGTCTGTTCATCATAATTCGTCGTAAAACCTGAAGGGCATCGGAGAAGTCAGCAATCAACATAATAAGACTAACTACTACCAGGGCACAAACTCGTCGTAAGCCAAAGGTTGTAACTCCACGCAGGGACCAGACTAGGCTGTCCAGTCAAAGCCGTGTACCTGCGCAAGATCTCCTTGGGCGTCTTCCCGTAGACGACAAAGTACTCCAACTCCTCGCCCGCAATTGAAATATTCACCCGAGTGGTCCGCTCCGACTGAAGCTCAAGGCTGACCTTGCCCGGGTTGTTGACGAACACGCCGTATCCTTTTGAGCTGACATAAAACGGGATATTCTTGTACGCCAGCTCAGACGATGTGCCGCCGTCCTCGTTCCAGATATCAACAGTCTGTCCGTTCTTGACGAACGGACCAAATCGCTCGCCTAGACCGTAGAGCTTCTCGCCAACGCCGATGTCCAGAGCAGCGAGCATGTACCCTTGTCGTTCGAAGAAAATGCCATCATCCCATCGGGATTTCTCCGTAGTTTGGTCACCGACGTATCCGATAGAGCGCCAGGAATGGCCTGTGAGCTTTCCTCTCCCATCTGAGAAGACAAAGTCCATTTCATTCGGGGCGGTGTTGACGGTCAAGCCCAAAGCACCGCTGCCGTAGCTCAACTTTTCGTTCCTTTTGTGGTTGATTTCTGTATGACCTATTGAGTTCGAGAGCTTGTAGTGGGGGCCGTTGTCCACCTGTCCTGCCCTAAAGTGCGAATATTGGTCAGCCTGCACGAACATCCTGATGTTGATGGCGACCTACCAATGTACCAATTTAACTCCGATAATTCCTTCCAACGGCGAAGAAACATGGGCAGAAACAGTCGCTAGCCATAGTCAGATAAATCCCGGAAAGTCTGCCAACCATCAACGTCTTACCTGAGTTGAGTGTATCGCCGCGATGGCGCTGGAACTTGTTTAGTAGGATATCAACCGTCTCATCCTTGATGCTCAACCTCTCCACATTGCTCATCCAATCCACCCGGATACCCTCCTACAAGCTGTCAGAGAGCTGCCGCCAGCTCGAAGACTTAGGCTCACCTCACCCTTAGGCGCCACATTCCTTCAGTAAACTTCATCTTAGAAAGTCGATACCTCGACGGAAGCTCAATATACACCTGATAATGAATTCGAGAGAGCGTGATGTGAATCTCTGTAAGACCTCTGTCCAAGAGATATCTGTCTACTGAAGAATGGAAATCGTTGCAATGCAGAGTTCAAAACTGCTAGAGGTAAAACAAGCTAGGTCGCGCCATGTTCAACTATGCCATCAATGTCTAGTGTCCCTCGATCCCGCATTAGCAAAGGACCAAACTCCGTGGTCTGTAGTAAATAGAGCTACCCTATGTCCTCCCTATGATAAGGACGCTCGGAGCAGCGGGGGCGGGGCAATGCGTGGGGTTGCTGGCTAGAGACGACATCGTCGTGACAGGACGGACGCCAGTCGAGTCTTTCCACCAATGGAACAGGACGCGTGGGATGCCAAGGTGCGAGCTAACGGATATTCGGGATGAACGGCTAAATGCAAATGTATCAATCAGTCTCCTGGCGCGGGGGGAATAGTCGTCCGTTATCGAATACGGAATATGACAGGGGTATTATGTATGGGTCATGAAGGGCAAACACGCCAGAATCATCAATCATATGTCGTAACAAATATCATTCATTAATATACACTATCGGGTATCCAGATTGCACTTCAACCCAAGCGAAGTGGCCGTAAACCGCTGTTTCTAGGGCTTGCTTTTGGACCAGGTCGGGGGCTGCCTTTCGGTAGACTGCTATCATCTCGTCCCTGGGATCTTGAATCAATTGAGGGAGGCGCTGGGGTGCTCTGTGGTGCCCGGGACGGGAGGATCGGAGGAGGAGAAATATGGTGGCTGACCACACTCGCAGGCAGTTCCAGAGATGGGATGGATGAGTCCATCAACGTTGCGGGTGCAGGGCCGACCTTAGTAGATGCGGGACGCGCAAACGACTCATTATAAAACTGCTCCAGCTTCTCAACATCGTTGCAAAAATCTGCAATACCAGCCAATATATGCTCTGGGGCACGATATAGGTTTGCCGAGTCGAGACTGGGATGCCCTTGCGGGCTCAGAGGGCTGGTCGTATCGTGCACAGGGCGAGCAACTGGAGAAAGACGTGGCGACATTCGATCGCCTGGGTCGTAGGTAGCCGCCCGTGCCCGATACTGCTCCGGTCGATCCAGTCGATCATGCCTTGGATTATCACGACTCGCAACACCTCGCGTGCTTACAAGCCGATTAGCAAGAAGCAGAATATCACCTTCATCAGTGATCTGAGCGAGCAGACTACCTGAGCGATGAATGTATTGTGAATACCGGTAGTCCGGAATTCCCCACGAATATGACACTTCCACATCCGCAGGAAATGCAGATCTAGCCTCAAAGTCCAGGACAAAATCAAACTTCCGCAGGAGTGCTTTTTGAAAATAGTGCTGGTCCGGCGTGCCTTGATGCGAAAATGAGGTAGGATGGAAAAATGTGGGCACAGGTGCTTTGGGAGGCGGAACTTTGAGCTGGACTCGGTATGGCTTGCGGAATGGCTGTGTCTGGTCGATAGCACATGCCTCAGCAATGGGAACTTGGACGAGTTTGAGCCCAAACTTTTCTGCTGTCGAAGCCCATGATAGCACTGTGTCTTCAATCAGCTTCGCAGTGGTATTCATCCAGCTAAGCTCAAGGTGGAAGCAGTTGTCAGGATTATGCAACCGGTCATAGTGGAGATCGACCACCTCAGGTCGGTTCGACCTTTTTCGAGGGTCTACATCGTATTTCATGCTCTTCGACAACATGATAGCTGCTTTGTTCTTCGATTTGGACGGCGTGTTCGGGGTCTGAAGAGGAGTGTCATCGACGCTATCGGACCGCGCATGTCCTCCCATCGGCGAATCTTTGTTATTGTCTCCTGCCGGTGTGGATGGAATGGACTTTTCTGCCCGAATCTGAGGAAACCAGCTGTTTCGAGATTCTGGACGCGAGACACGATATTCACTGCAGATCTGATAGAAGTAGTTTCCGTCCCGGAAATTATGTCGTTTTTCCACATGCTGAAATAGACCGTGCTTCATCAGTTGGTCGCCAAACTCGACCGCTTCCTCACGGGTATCAATGTCACGGAAGTTTTGCAGAAGCCATGTTGTCAGTTCAAAGCCAATGAAACAGTTGTAGTGCAATCGCCAATGCCATCTTCGATCCATCATGCGCACGCCATTATCGCCTTGAATGACATGTGCTAGGGAGGATAAGCTGATACTGGAGCGTTCGAGAAGTTCTGACTCAGGTAACAGCTGAGCAGGAGAGTTATCGAGCCCCGGGTCTGTTAATATGATCCGGTCAAGTTCCGCAGCAACAACTTCGGACGGGTTTCGCGTCTGATACATGATGTTGAGAGGATTCTGTTCTCTTTTCTTGTTGGAACTCTCAAATCGTTTTTCTTCCGGCGGTACGTATTTGTGTCTTTGCCATATATGGGTGAGATGATTGATTCCAAGTAGATGAACTTCTTCCTCGTTGTCTTCGTTGATAGACTGTATATTGCGTCTTAAATGCATCGGGATCAAGACGTAACGGACGCGCCAGAACTGGAGCTGGTGTGCTGGGTTGTAGAGATAGTCGCGATGCCCGGCAACATAGTTGTCAGCATAGTTCCAGTTGTACTCCTCCGCTGTTGAGTCAAGTTTTATGCCTTTAACCTCGTACACAGGGTTCAAAATGGTCCGCATTGCTGCGGTATAGACGGTGAAGTCATTCGTTCTTTCAGGTGACAAAGCCGACGAGCTCCGATGGGTAAACCGAGTGACTTCGATTTCCGCACCATCGACACAGATAAGTCGGTGTATTGACTTGCCTTTGGAGAGGAAGACAGTGGCCCCATCTCGCTCGAGACCGTTCGTATCAAAGACATTCGGTGACTGGAGGGAGTATTGGCCAGAAACTTCCACGACGTTCTTGCCGACGACAATTTGGAAACCGTGTGAAAGGCGAAGCGAGATCATTTCTCGAAGCAAGACAGCCCTCGTCTTTGGCGCTTCAACTCCTTCAGTATCGTCATTCGGGAAGACACGGTATGGTGTCTGTAGGTACTGCGAGGCCAGCTCATTTGCAGTTGGAAACTCTTCGGTCGTCAAAGGCAGGATAGCGGGAGACTTTAGACTCTTCCACTTCACTACAGCAACATGGGGTGGCCTTGGATAAGCGTGCTGCCAACGCCCAAACCATGTGGTATCCCGAAGAACTTCTCTTGGGGTGTTACATGGGTTGATTGAGCGGACCCAAGGGGCTAAAGCCTTACTCTGAGGGCTCTTGGACGATCCATCGCGTGAGCCCGTATCTATTGTTACCTCAAACTTTGGTCCTCTCCTTCTCAACTGGGCTGCTGACCGAGCGTCGTCTGCCAATGGAATCTCTGTGGCAGTTGTTGAAAAGGATGCTGTGATATCAGACCGATCCTGCTGCTCTGGTTCCTCGGGCGCTTTGGGGGGCGCCTTTATGTAAATTGGTCTCGACGGTGTGATCGCAGAGCTCTCCGCTGATTTGCTAGGAGTGGTTGGCACATTTGACATATCAATTACTGTTTTTGTCGAAGCACTGTCTGACGCGCTCAACGACTCGACACTTTTCGAGTCTGGCAATGTTTCTGTGGACTTTTTCTTGCTCGACATGGCCGTAGCGTGCTCCACGTTGACTTCCGTACTTGCCTGTGCGCGAGGCGGGGTAGAGCTTAATCCGCGCAGAGCAAAACTGATAGTCCGGGATATCCGCGGTCCCCTGGTAGTCGACTTAGCCTTCAAGGCTGGCTTCTTGGGGGATGTGCTCTTGGTAGAGTTAGGACTCTTCGGAAGCGGAAAGGATGCATCGACCTTCTTTACCGCAGGCCGAGGGCCGGTTGTCTCGTGCTGCCTCAGATGAGATATAGACCGCGCAGAGATGCGTTCATGGGCTCCAGAGACCTGAACGTTAGGTTCACTTGGCCGTTTCTGCTTCGATGGCTTGCGACGCCGGCGATGCTTGGGAAAAGGCTGGAACACTTTTTCATCATATTTGTCCATCCACGACAGGACAGAATTGGGTGTCTTCTTTGACTTTGCAAGAACGACATCCTTGGGGTTCTCCATGTTCTGGAGGAACGGTTCCGGACGCAGGCTGTCACTCAGCTGATGTTTGAAGTTAGAGCTCCGCCTTGATGGAGCTCTTCCAGAAACAGCCAAACTGGCAGGGCTCAAACTAAGCCCTGGACTTGGCCCTCTTGTGAGCCCTTGCCCCTCCAGAAGGTACGGGATTGAAATGTTAGACTGTTCGCTTTCCATCACCCCCATCATTTGGATCTCGTACATTCGTACCCGTGGCACGAAGATTTTGGACCGTTTGGTGACCGTGAACGGGATTGGCGCATTCGGATCTTTCTTTAAAATCCGTCGAGCTTCCCTATACGTATCAGGATTCCAATAGGATATGTCGAGCCAGTGAGGAATTCCGTAGTTCCATTCCTGTGAGCGCGTCGACCACGGTTCTCTAAGGCCTATTCCCGGGAAGGAGTCGTGGATAGCAGACTTCGGAGAGAGATGCGGAGTTCGGTTGGCCAAGCTCGCAAAGGAATGACGCATTTCTGGCGAATAGCCACCATTCTGAATATCACCGAAAGAAGAAGTGGAGGGTCTTCTCGGTGGTTCACGATATTTAAACAGCGGTACTGAGTGAAGAGGCATGGGACTCAAACAGACAAGGTCGATTGCGATTCCGCGGTTCGTGAGAGCCTCTGTGGTAGAAGCCAAAGACTCGTAAGATGCCTCGAACACCCCACTTCCTGGGGTAATGACGATAATCGAAGTGCCTGTATGGACCATGTCACGGTCGATATGATCGTATGCAAGGTGCGAAGAAGCCAGGTGAATTGCTTCCAGAATATTTCCGCGAAGTGCAGTACTGGGGCGCCCAGCAATGACCGCAGGCTGAGAAGGGGGAGAGGACTTTGAGCCATCGACGCTGGGCGTAACGGGGTCATCTACTTTCAGGGTCGATACATCTCTGAGGAATGTTCTAAAGTCTTTCTTCAACTCGTCCAGGATAGTGGTCCAATGTCCACTAGCCATGTCATTGACCACGACGCGATAGAAGTCCCTTGTTGGAGCATGGTTCGAACTGAATGTATTTTTCAGACTTTCCGAGCTAAGCGTAGACGACATGCCAATGGCGGACGCATCGTACTCAACTCGTGTAAATAGGACGATTGTGACCAGATGTCTCGCGTCGGAATTCGCCCACCGCTTAAAGAGCTCTGGCAAAAAGCCATTGATGACTCTGCTGAAGAGAATATCACCGGTACCTTCCGAATCGAAGTCCCACATTTCTCTGGACATCTGTATGAACAGGACATATTTTGCGGACTCGCTGCGGAAAACAGGTATGGTCTGTGGCGAGAAATAGCCAGAAAGAACCTTCTCTCCTCGGGTGAAGATATTCTTCACAGTGGCCTTGATACTGCCCATGAAGACAATCTTCTGACCCTTGTAGACTATCTTGTCCGCCAATTCAGACATGACCAGTCTCCACATGTCCGAGCGAACCACATACTGGTCGCGGAAGGCGATGTCTACATGGGACGCGGCACATTGCGTGTGGTCCACAACGGAGATGTAAACAGTGTCGCGATTTTTGAAACCAAAGATGTTAGCAATGCTGGTAGTCACTGATATTTCCAGCTTGGGATGGCGCGTTTTGATATCCTGGGGCAGTGGCTTGACGACAAAGAGACACCGACTTTGCAGCGGGGTCTTAAATTTGGACAGGGAGTCTGAATGAAGCGTAGAACTTGAATCCGCATGGCTATCGCGTAATGGCTTTCCCCCGAGGTCGGACTTGAGCGAAAGGGAGCTGTCGCCTGAATGGCGAGCGTGCAGGATCTCAACGACATCCCCAGCTTTCACTTCCGCATCGCTGAACGCAGTCTGATTGAACAAGATCTCCTCCCGGGAAAAGGTCTCGTCGTGGACCCAAATGGTACATTGTCGTCGTTCGAGACCGGAAAATGACAGCCGGACGGTCCTTTCCTCCGGGGTGGACGGCTGGTCACTGGGGATATCATGGTTGGAGGCCTCCAGTGAGCGGGAAGTGGAGAGGGTGTCGAGGCTTGCTGCGCTGACCTGTCTGAGGTGGGAGCGTTTCATGGGGCCCCGCAATGACATCCTCTACAATCAGGGATGCATCTTATGACAGCAGGGAGTAGTTTGCTTCTCCGCAGCGGACAATGGGATAATTGATGACGTGAGTCGCGAGGTATCAATCAACACCCTTTTCCGATATGGAAGCGGGTGGTGGACCCCAGGATATCCCAATCAAGAAGGCGGTCTAAATCATACACGTGATCTAATATCAATTTTCTGCCTGAGGCATTACTATCAGGGACCTGACCGCCTGATCGGACCTCGCCGGCTGAATCATACGATAACAGTCTTCTTTTCGCGATTTTACTTAGATTAGCGGCAATTCTAGAAAGTGACTGACCGAAACAACTGTCGATGCATACGAAGTACTGTGTACGTCGTTACGCAGTACAGAGGTTGACCCCCCTAGCGGGGCCTGTCACAACCTATCCGAAAGGATATGAGAAATGCTCTTGTCGGGTCGGAAGAGCAGATCTGCGTCCTTTATGGAAAGACGTGCAGATGCCGATCTTGACACCTAACTGAGTCCTCCGTACTAATGCAGAAATGCATGGACATCTCACCGGACGAAGAACGGAATTGGGGCCGAAATTGAACACCCCCGTTGGTGCTACCATGGTCATTGCCAAGAAGGGGAATCAAGTCAGCATATCAGAGGAACGAGTGGTGAATTGTCTTCTGTCCTGGCCGGCATACGAAGTTCCGGAACAACGAAGACGCTAACCGAGATGCATTAGTATCGAGCTGACGTCCGTCAGAACAGGGTTCAGGGCACACCCCCTTGTAAATCTGCATTCAATGAACAGTCGCCTGTCTTGGGTGTTCAGTATCTTTTCGCTAGCCACCGAACAATGAATTGCAATAAGCACAGCCGGGTTCGTGATCAACTACGGTCTAGCGATTAACGTTGATAATAAAGATTCCCCCCCGAACTCTCTTTTCTCGCTATTCTGCGATTATTGAACTCTCATTCGAGTGTGGAGCAATCGAACCCACGGACTTTCGGGATTTGGGTTGATCGGGGATTGGAGGCTAAAACCCTGTTTAATTCGAGGATCGTCCATATGGTAGCACTACCGATGCACCGGTCCATCCTGACATCTGCTCCCTGGCCAACAACGTGAAGAATGGCAGCACTGACACTCGGCAGTTGTCAAACTGTCATTCCTATTGGCATACAGCGAGGGCACATCACCATCAGACACGATTCATGCAGATTGGCTCTTAATGTCGTAATGGTAAGATTCGGTTTTACATTATTCCAGCTTCAATAGGTATTCGAGTACTTCGTATCCACGCCAGTGTCGGCTGGGATAGTCCAATACCAACAATTACGTCCCCAGCAGGGATTCCACATCTTAGAGTGGGTCACGTTTGCAAGATATCAGTACCCACGGCGCTGGCGACGTTTCCAAGCAGCGTCTGGACGGGAAGATACCGGGAGAGGTGAGAGCGGCTTAAGGTGACAATTTGATTCGGCAACCCTCTCCACAATTTCTTAGTCTATAGGAAGCTACGGAGTACTCTCTTCCAAATAATGGAGAACTCCCGCTTCTCCGTCCCCCTTCTCGTCTTGATCTCTGTTCGGTATCTCAATTACTCGGCCTCGTAATGCTTTATCGTATGCAATTTCCTCAATGGGCAAGTGAGGAGGGGGTTTTTAGTCCAAACTAGCCTTTTCGTCTCTCCCAGCCCGACGTGATTAGCCTTGGTGTCACATCCAAGCCGCGTGGACAGGGCTTGATAGATGATCAATACGAGACACGCTTGTTTGCTGACCACCGTCCTTTTTATTTAGTCTCCGGGGGCAAGGCAGATTGTCAGCACATTAACTGTACCTGTCTCTTGGTACCAAGAACATTCCGGTTGGTCTCCGATATTTCCCCGTCAGAAGCTCTGTCCATCCGTACGCAGGTAATAATAGATCGGGTACCGCACCCACTACGGCGAGCCGGATATCAGGCCTACGGCTGCCTTGATTTTGACTGGGCCGTATCACTGAAGCAATAATAAGCGTACATACTATTTAGTAAAACCCAACGGGCGTAGGGGGGAATATCTGTTCCAACGCATTTTATTGGAGTTGTCCGTGTCGATGTTTCAATTTAATGATCTGGCGCCATGAACTCCAGATGACTTGGATCGCATGGGAAGGGAGAAAGCCCCAGTTAGGGATAGAGACTAACTGCGTATGCAAGGGTTAGGCATGTCTAGCCCAGCAGTACCAATAGACTCATACCCAAGGATGAACTTGCCGCTGTGACGGAGTCGACTGCCAGCAAATGATTGATGCGTTCTAGGTGGGTAATGACCCACAACGAGGAACGGAAGGAACCGACTGGACATGACCAGAGATGATGATTGCTCCGAGGTCATCATCACCTTGGAAGTGTCGTTCCGCAGAAACTATCCGTGTTGACACTGAACTAGTATTGCGTGCGAATCAGGCCCAACGGGGTCCGGTGGTCGGGTCCAATGATCTATCCTTGTACCAGTTGGCGCAGAGCAATCGCTACATCCCCACTTGGGCAAAGACCTGTGCGAATGATAGGGAGCTTGTAAGCTTGGCCTATCCAGTACACAGTACGCAGTACAGTTTGAACTTGTCCTCTGGGGCCAGGAAGGCATAGCTTAAGTGGGTTATATTCTAGATCATAGGTAAAATTACTTTGATCTGATGCTTCGATGGAATAATGGATTGGGAAATTGGACTGCATGAAAAGGGTGAAGACCAGTCAACCACAGGAGCCTCTTCAATAGTAGCATAGCCATCCGGGACTTGAAGTCCTACCGAAAGGTCTAAGAGACGTGCTGAGGCGGAAACATGCACATCTGCAATACCGGTGAAGATCTTTCCGGCTTTAAGACATCCCATTGAGGGGTCACCGTCGAATATGCCGATCCTATCAGTTATTGTCCTGAACCAAAATGGACTATCCGGAGGGTTCCCCAACTTGCCTCACGTGATTGGAAAGGCTGACTGGGGTTTCTCATCAGAAGGTCGGCGACCCAGTACGTGGAGAAAATAACATAAGCCTCGACCTAAACTGACCCAAACGACGTCGAGTGAACCAAAGACCTAAGGTCTTTCGGGCAGATCAGCTCTCAAAAATAGCACGAATCTCGGCATCTGACTCCTCAGTTTTCTGAGCGACAATGCCCCGGCACACTTCAAGAGCTCTATGAAACGATGTGTCTCTTCGTGACAATTCTGTTAGCCAATAACCTGTCCTGCATAATCTCTCGAGCAACATCTTCTGTTTAACAGACCCTCGTTTCGCGAGGAAGAGAAGCTCGGTTAGAAGCACGGCAGCAGATTGCATGAGGTAGTGCAAGATGGACCACCAAGGTGAAACATGATACGCCCACGTAGGGTCGGGAGAGTCAGGTAACAGATCTAACACCTGGGCAGCCAGGTCGACGCACATGGCAGCCATTATGTCACAAAAGCTCCCTTGCGTGTCATCATTGGACCCATATCGGGCAAGGCGACTGAGGCATGGCTGAGTGATGAGGATCTTAGCGCTGTAGAAGAGGAACGCCAGGCTTACACGTTGCCTCTCGAAGGATCGAGTGCCTTGGGTGAAGTGAAAAGCGGCAGGAAGTCTTGCGAGCCAAGCGTCAGCCTTTCCATTCAGTTCGGAGATTTGTGCCTCTATCTCATGCCAGAGCTTCTGGGCAGCACCTGGAGCATATAGTTTATCAATAGACTCCCTCATAATCAGGCCCAGTGCTACACTATGAAGAAAGTAGAGCGAGATATTCGGTATCAGGGACTTGACCGCACTGGAGGCAACCTGTTCACAAGGTTTTCCCATGTTAAGGACAGAGCCTGTCTCAGGCGGAGTTGATATCTCCGTTGTTGGGGTGGCTGGCCCCTTTAAGCTCAAGCTTTCCATGAACATGCTTCGAGCCTCATGGTCGGAAATCAACTGGGCGACATTCTCATCTAGGAAATCTTCTTCTCTGAAGGGCACTGGAAGAGGGGTAGTGCAAAAGGCACTGGCAACGTTGGGGGGACGGCCTGTCATAACAGAAAGTGAGACATCTAGCAGGTAGATTGACCACCAAACACGGTAGCGAGTTTCTTTTGACGTATGCACAACGGTGCTGCTCTCATTCCGAAGGTTTAGCCCCATAGCGACAGCAGACCGTACGCAAATACCGCAAATTCTCCATGAACTGTAAGCGGGATTAGACCAGGTTCAATGCAGAGCCTTAGGCAACGTACCGGTTCACCTGTGCAACAGACGCCAGATAGAAAGAAGTGAGGGCTTCCACCTGGACCTGCTGTAGGTTGGGATGATCTAACAATGCATCATCGCTCATGCTTAGTTTCCATGCTCTTGAGAAATAGACAATGTCATCATCTGGGGCGATAGTTGATTCCACTTCCATCTGTCGTAAATACCGGGTAGCGATAGCGTACACCAAGTTGAGGATCGCTAGCCACCTCTTTCCAGGTCGGACGAAAGGCGTAGAAGAGAAAGATTTATATTGCCGCAAAAATATCACCTTCCCAATGACCGGGAAAGACGGATGCACTGCTTGGAAGTAATTGTCCACGAGCTGATCAGCGACTGCCTGCGGAGGTCGCTGACCTAGATCAACATCTGCCCTAACAGGGATATCCGAGTCATCTAGGAAGAAATTCACCGAAGAAACTGAGAGTCGATCGGAGGCGCCTTTTAAAATAGACCGTCCAAGCATGCGTTTTAGTCTGTAGAACCATGCGATTTCGGAATGTTGGCCTACGAAGCCCATAGCTTGTATCTTCTCGTCGCGGTTAAAATCCTCATTAGTGTAATCCAAGGCCACAAGTGATGAATCCACATCAGAGCCCGAGGCAACAGCAGGCTCAACCGGCTCATTTCTAAGGGTTGCCAGAGAGATCGAAGGCTTTCGGTTAGCCGCCTGGTCGATGTCGAGCTTCTGGTAAGGGAGTATTAGGAGGAAGTCCGTATAAACATGAAAGCTCAAAATAGTTCACGGGGGTGGGGGGAGAGAAATGCGCAGGACGGTGCTCCCAATGGTGCTTACTTCATTCACGACCTGCTCGACGTACTGTGCAGATTGGGGATCCAGTTTTGGGCTAATTTCTCGCAAGAGTGACTCGTACATCTGTACCTGGCTCGTGAGATCGCTGAGTTGCCTATTGTCTCTCGTTAGAACTCAGTGATCCGGATATGGTTGCAAGTTTGATCATCACACACTTGGCCACCTTCTCGCGCTTCCTGTCTCCATATGAGCAGCGGATGCCTGCCTCCTGGCATCGTTGACAAGTTGGGCGATGGCCGCTACATTTGGCTTTTTGCTCGCGACAGTTCTCGCAAGCACGGCTGACACGACCACTACTGGTCCAGCTGCTTGGCTGGGCAGATCTGGGAATGGGCACTTTGGAGTTCATAGACCATTCACTGGCGTTGTTGACCCGAGAAGTCCCGGCGGGGTTTTCAGCAAAACCAGCGACCGTCTCAAAGCTGACTTGCGGCCCGACAAACGGTTGGGAGTAGTGGGAGCCAGCCCCGTCGCTAAGAGAGACGTCATGTTCTACCAGGTCAAGCGGGCCTAGGTAAGACGAATATTGAAAAGGAGGAGGGCGGTTGGGATCACTCATTATTATTGTCAAGGATGAGGACACTCGACCGGCCTGCTCTGCGCCAGCCCTCTTGGGGATTTCGGTAGGGCGAACGGCCAGGAAAATGAAAGACTGCCTGGGTTGGAAGCAGGTGCTGAGGACAGAAGCAGCCACAAACTCCGACCACCATGGAAGTGCCCTTACTGAACAAAACAATAATAAATCCTGGTGGAAAGCAGAGCCAAAATGGCGTGGGGATCGGGGGCGGTGATAGGCTGGAAGACATAGCCGCATTGTGACTGGCCGGCAGGCATCGGCTGTGGTTCCGACGTGGTAAGAAACGAGGGTAATCAAAGTACAAGGCGTTCGTTGTCTGGGATGATAGGCATGGGACCATCCACCAGACGGCCATGGAAATTCGCAGGGTGAAAATAATGATAAAAAAATAAAAATAAAAATAAAAATAAACAAAATAAAAAAAAAGTGATAAGGTAAAATAAACCAGTACAAACAAAGAAGAATTTTAAACTTTCTTTAACCCGGCCACAGGGAATACAAGGGAAATTCTGGGCGGAAATAAAATAAAAAGAGGCCAGAGCAGTGCCTAAGCCCAGGGCTGCAACTTGGAAGTGAGCAGTCATGCAGCTCTGATCTGCTTTCCCCTTCGCACATTTGCTGGGGTTTCTTGCGTTGCCTCTTGGCTCTGCCCGGGCGTCCACGCCAACACGCCAGCTAGGAGCGTGACTCGGGTATGAGGCTTCGTTCCAGGGCTCAGTAGGTGGTTCAATGGCATGTTAAAACGCTGACCAGTGCTGAATGAACATCCTCTCCCGTCGAATTTGCCGAAGATCAATCGGCTTTTCTGGAGAGTTGAGGCGCTGATCTCATCAAAAGTTCCAGAAAGGTCACCGCGAAATGGCAAGACGAGACGTCAACCGCAGCCCCGTGCATACGTCAAACTTTCGTCCCAGGAAAAACGCCGGGGACACCGGCGTATCAGGCCCAGACCCTTGACCGATACTCGAGGTCTTCTTCACAAGACCCATTGTTTCACCAAAGCGATCCCAAGTCCGCTCGGGATATGGGCTTGATCGATGTTGATCTGCTTTGTCATTTCACGGGCTATCTGTCTTGCCGTTGAGGGTCGTAGAGGGATAAATGAACCATCTAACCACGCGCAGCCAGCTTTGAGGAAAACCACTGTTTCCCAAAAATTCGACATTGCGCAGATTCATCCGTTGCGGCACTGAAAGCCATGTGGTGACAGAGACAAAGGTTCCAATATCGGACCATACAACGACCCTGCACATTGACGACGGCATCTTATCGTACGCTTACCAGCGGGATTGGTGGATGATGCCCCAAGGCGTGACCAATCAAGAGACATCCTTTCGGAACATAGTTCTTCGTGTCTAATAACAAGACACCAGGGACGTTCTCCCCTATGAGCAAATTACCGAGGCTTCATTATTGGGATGGTGGAACGATGACACTCGTCGAAGGCCATGCGCTTGACAAGTTAAATGGATCATGAGAGTTGTTCATGTCCATCAGTCAGGTCCATCAGTCATGCCTCGTGAATTGGCGTGCTCGGGGATTGGAAACGTGGAAACCACGTTGCAATCCGAGCAATGGTCCGGCAGCGGAACTCACCAGCCCAATATGCGACCAATATTGGGCTGGCAAACAAATGGTTGTATGATTGGGTGTCTAATGCGTCCATCCGTTGGGTTATCAATGACAAGGCGCATCTGAGTCTCTTCGCCACAACTCATAAACCACACATCAAGAAAAGGGTTCTAGCATCTTTCCCTTCCAGTAGTTATGCCCATCCCCAATTCACGTCGAACAGGCAGGATGGCGTGTTTGAATGGAAGGGTTCGGATCGACTGGACTCGCGTCTCGTTCCGGTCATCACGCCATCGATTGGGCGTTTATTGTCGACGCTTTATACGACGCCGGATACTGATCGTGGTCTATGACAGACAAAAATTTAGCCACCACAATACAGCCCTTCTACCACCAACACCGCTTACCCAGTGACGTTGGCAGAGTTTTCCTCTCGGTCGAGGAGCCCCTTGTGGAACAGCAGCCTCGCGAGCGATCTGCCGCGTGTCCTCCTCCCAGTTTATCAATCAAATGAACACGGGTTCCCCATTCGCGTGCAGATACAGTAGCAACGTACTATACTCCGCTTTCCCATCGATGGTGATAACCCGTCAGTTCGTTGGGGCAGGGGCGTCGTGCGCCACCAAACAGGGGTTGTAAGGTAGGATGGGAAGTGAAACGGACGAGGATAGGTCAGCAGAGATGAGGAGAGAACAGACTCCAAAAATGACGATGGGAGACCACATCCATGGTCGAGGGGCGATGGTTTGGGAAGAAGAGAAAATGAGGGGACGCAAGAAGTCAGTCCGTTTTGCTAGAGCTTTGGGGGGTTGGTGGTAGTCGCTGGGTGTCTTCATTGGTTAGGAGAAAGGTTCCGTCTCCCATCAATTCCCCATACTCCATCCATTTCGCATTTCTTCCACACTGCCCAGCCGGGGATACGTAATCACGATCAATTCTCGCTTTTTCTGGGCCCTGCAGCCCCAGCAGCTACCCGAACTGCGCTCGAAGAATGACAACATCAACGCCCTGGCCCATCAACAGCCGACATCTCGGACGCGCCCCCCTCGAACCCTGTCGTTTCGACCCCATGTGCCCTCGCAGATGCTTAAGAGAATGCTTACGGCCATCCGCCGGGCAATCCTGGGTAGCATGCTCCGAGATTTCCCTCGACCCTCCGCCTCTACCACCTTCTCGGTTCATAATTCGCCGCCATGAAGTTTCTGACAGAGGCTGAGAGCTGCCCGGGAACCACCAGGCAACGATTCTCTATCCCATACACTCCAATCGATCTCGGAGAACCCACGTTCTACGCTAATATCGACGATATTGATGACTGCGAGCGCACCATTCCGTCCCTGGGACATCTGCGGCGCTTCTCACAACTCCCTTCTCTGGTAGCCACACATTGTTTTGATTCTCCGAATTTGGTTTCGTCAAAGGTCTTGAATCGATATGGAATAATAAGCCCGAAGGAGGGTTGGAGTGTTTTGCTTCCACGACGCCCTCGACAGAAGGTTGTCGATGGGTTGGATTCCCTCCGGGTTGCATTATTGCATTTTTTACAAGTCACCAGACTTCGGTGATATATCCTGTCAGGCATACAGTATACCACGGGTGAATGCCACAGATATGGGCAAGATAGAAGGGATGGTCTTACGGGGTTTGGGCTTCGAAGGTCAAGGCCCTATCGGTCTGTCAACCATTGGGCTGACTCCCTTATGAACTTGCTCTAGGGAAGGCTGCATGATGGAATCAATCCATCCTGCGCGCTTCTACCTTTTTTTTTTTTTTTTCACAAGCAACCAGGAACGGTCTGTCCAACGGCTTTAGACTTAATAAGTCCAGGAGCGGTTACTGCCTCCCTGTAACTAGCCGGCTTGTCCGGCTATAGACTGTGTCGATATGGCACTTCCAGACCATATGACTTTGGATCCTCTGTCTGGACAACTTGAATCAGTCCAAAGTCTATCTAGCGTGGCATATTACATCCATCGTCAACATCAACTAACGGCAGGTGTCAAAGCAACCGAGGATGTCGGTCACAGTACCATCGCACTGCGCCGCAAAGAGCTACTGCAGGACCAACACAATCCGGTCTAGATGAATAACTCATTATGTATATCTACCCACCACGGGCATAATCGACATGCTCAACAATTTCACGGTCCTGTCCTGTTATTCCCTTTACGCGGATCGTCAAACTACCGATGGATAAGCGCAAGTGATCCGTGGAATATTAGATCTGAGCATTGCTGGAGTCATTTAGCAGGCTTTGGCCCGGTGGTAAGATGTCGACAAAGCCTAAACCCTGGGATCTGTGGTATTTTGGCTGCGGACTGCCTGTAAGATAGAAATACGAGCTCGGCTGCAATCAGAAGTATAGTGTCTGTGCCTGTCTTGCCATCATCGCACGAATCTACTACCTTTCACAGTTCGTGAGTGCCGTCGATGCCACTTTACTAATTGATTCTAGCATTGTCTACGCATAGTTGCCACATCTAGTCCCGGATCCTGGGAACTCTTTATTCTTCAGCGACACAAATAGGGAGATTAGGTTAACGAACTCCATTATGGAGGATTGATAGCTCGAAAAATCCCCGGTGGAACATTCGTCGCATATCTACGTACAGTCTAGTATGGCATAAACCACGCCAGAACGTTGTTGATTATCTTTCACCCCATATGATTCGTCTTATCCTTTGGAACGTAGGTATCCACAGCTCCAATCCATAGAGATTGGACTAAAAATACGTCTGGCGTGGAGTTCGGCGACATTAGCCGATAGCCGGCTTGGCCCGTCAACCTTGAACGACAACATCCGGCAATCTCCCTCATCCGCCGAGTCTGCCAACACACACCTCGTGTAGCAAGTACGGTGGACGACTTTGATCCCGGGAGCAGCTCGTTGCATCTCAAAAAGATGCTGGGCCAGTCATGAACCGCAAAAGACCCAGCAGACCCGCTGACTCTGGAGAGCCCTCGAAACGGAGAAAATTCGTTGCGTACGATCGCCATCTGTGAATGACTACTGTGAATCCGGACTGACCCAAAATCCAGTTGTCAACGATGCCATGCTCATAAAATCAAATGCTCGGGAGACCTCCCTTGCATCAAATGCCGGCAAGTCGGCTGTGCGGACGAATGTGCATATGCTGCTCGGGACCGTCAGATCAAAGTCAGTGAAAGGTACGAAGTACCATTCCTGACTCCATGCTTATTTCCTCCCGTACATCTATACTTTTGACTACCCACCGATCCCGCTAACGTCTGATCAGCTACCTGAATCTACTGGTCTCGGAAAACCGCCGGCTCAAAGAGCAGTCGGCACCCTCGGCCATCGCTGCCGAAGTAGAGCCAGATGCCGACTCAGGCCCGTCTCGTCCTGCAGGGGTGCCCGACGAGAGCAACACAAGCGTGCGCAACCCGCTCATTGGGGACCGGGCCTGGTTTCACCGGTATGATCCGTCGGCGCCGCCCATCTTCATCGGCGAGGCCGCCTGCACCGCGTTCGCCACACGGTTTCGCCGCTTTCTGACCGGCAACAACGCCCTGCCGCATATCCCCCGCACGCAGTATGTCACGGAGGAGAATCTGGCGGCAGCCAATGCCACCGACCCGGACTGGCCCAGTCTGCAGCAGGCCCGGCTGCTGGTGAAGATCGCCCTGCGCCAGGTGGGCGTCATCTACCACCTGTTTCTGCGCAAGGCCACCCTCGACAAACTCGAGGAGATCTACCGGACCGCCGACTTCGCCTGCACGATCAACCAGTGCAAGTTCTTCGCGCTCTTCGCCTTCGGCGAGGCCTACTCCAAGCGGGCCGAACCGTCCTCGGGCTCGCGTGTCCCCGGCACCCCGTATTTCGCACGGGCCTTGAGCATGGTGCAGATGCTCCCGGAGCGCACGAGCATCACTCACCTCGAGAGCCTCCTGTTACTCGTTGGAGCCCCCTCCCCGATTCTCCTACATTATTGGTATCTAACTGACAACGGCAGTCCCTTTTCTCCTACTACCTGAACCGCCGCAACTCGGCCCTCGTGCTGGTCGGCACGGCCATGCGGCTGGGCCTCTCCATTGGCCTCAACCACAACATCCCGGAGTCGCAGCTTATCGACCCGGTGGAGCGACAACACCGCGTCCGCATCTGGTGGACGATCTACACGTTCGACCGCATGTGGGGATCGAAGATGGGCCAGACGTCGCAGATCCTCGACGACGACATCCACGTCGACATGCCGGCCAGCATCAGCCCGCCGCAGCGCCACGACGAGCAGTTCTCCGACACGGACCACATGGCCGCCAACATCCAGCTCGCGCGTATCGTCGGCGAGACTATCGCCAAGCTCTACAGCCGCCGCAAGTACAACGAGACCTTCCTCCAGCGGGTGCAGAAGCTGCTCAAGGCACTCAAGACCTGGGTCGAGTCCCTCCCCGCGCACCTCCGCCTGAACGAGGACGACCCCGAGCTGAACCACAAACACGTCTCCTCGCTGCATCTCGCCTTCAACCAGTGCGTCATCCTCACCACCCGCCCCACCCTCCTCCACCTCCTCATCAGGCTCAACGAGTCCTCCTCCTCCTCCCCGGCCCAGCCCGTCCTCACCCTCGCCGAAGCCTGCATCCACGCCGCCCGCCACTCCCACTCCCTCATCCTCACCAAATGGATCCACGGCTCCCTCCCGGTCTTCGGCTACTTCCACGCGCACTACCTCTTCTCGTCCGCGCTCATCCTCGCCATGTCGAGCTTCCTCCCCATCGGCCGCCCGTCTGACCTCGGCGCCTTCGAAACAGGCCTCGAGGTGCTGCGCTCCATGAGCGAGAACGGCAATCTCGCCGCCGCCGAGTTCCACGGGAACCTCGAGCAGGTGAAGGCTTGTCTCGACCGGTACGGGGCCGCCGTCTCGGGGGCTGTGTCGAGCTCTGCTGCGACGGCGGCGGCGGCGGCGGCGGCGCCCACCACCCTCCCCCATGCGACGACCATCCCGGCAGCAACCTCCGCGGCGATGCAGCCAGCCCCCGCAAGCACCAATGCAGCCGCACTGACAGAGGCGCCGGTGATGGCCGCTCCGGATGCCGACGCTGCCCCTGCTTCCTTGCCCCTGCATCCGCCAGGATACAGCCAGCCCGGACTGCCGGCTACCACGGGGCTGGGGTTCCCGACAGCGATGACGTTCCTGGAGCCGACGATGCAGGACTTTCTGGCGCAGTCGGATTTCGACCTGGGGCTGCTGCATCCGGTGGACACATTCATGAACGACGAGAGTCTGTATACGTGTCATGGATTGTAGTGAATACCGCAGCAACAGTCTACTCATCACCTCGTAAGCGTAACCGCATAGATCATACCGAAATCTAGTCTATCTATTACATTACTCTATATGCGTCCGCTAGAACTCCGGCTTCGCAGCAATATTCCACCTCCGCTCCGCCCAACGCTGCATATCCACCCCCCACCTCGTAATAACCAGCACGAGCGCACCCCCAAGCAGCGAAAAGAACACGCAGATCGTAAACGTCCACCCGACACCAATGCGATTGATGATCGGGAGCACGAGCGCACTACTCCCCGCCGAGAAGATATACTGGATGATGTACTTCCCGGCGATGACCTCGCCGCGCTTATGCGGCAGCGCCTCTGCGGCCCATCAGCGTCAGCTCATTTGACCCATAGGATATTTACAAGGGATTTAAAGGGGGAAACCCACCAGCAGCATATGTATTCAAGCTATTAAACGAGCCCATCAATCCCCACCCACCGAAGAACGCGCTGATGATCGGCACGACCATGCCGCCCTTTTCTTCCTGCAGGGTCCAGCCGTAGATGAGCGCCGCGATTGGCAGCACGCCGAAGAGCGTAGCCAGGCCGCTGTTGAGGCGATCCTGGGGGAGACGCAGGCCGTCGCGGCGGGCGATGTAGCGGCGTACGGTGCGGTCGGAGAGACGGCCGCCGACGATGCTGCCGATCAGGAAGCCGCCACCGGGGGCGAGGTAGAAGAGGCCGCTGACGAGGGCGGTGGTGAGGTGGAAGCGCGGGTTGAAGATGGAGCGGGCGGAGGTGAGCACCGCGTACATGAAGGTCGAGAGGAGGCCGCAGGTGAGGTCCTGGCCGGGGTTAGTGACGGGGAGTTCGGATCTGTTTGCCCCCCGGGGGGAGGGATGGGACAGCGCACGCAAAGGAAGATGTTGGGGTAGACGTATTGGCGGAGGATGCGGACAGGGTTGAAGAGCAAGAGAAGCTCGACGACGGAGCGGTGCGGCTTCTTCTCGTCGGTCTTGCCCTCCTGTTGGATGCTCGGGACGAAGAGGACGGAGAGCGCGAGGCCGAGCCCGGTCATGCCCAGCTGTAGCCAATAGATGATGCGCCAGCTGGCAAAGGTGACGATGATGCCTCCGATGCAGGGGCCGATGGCTGGACCGCAGACGGTGCCCGTCATGAAAAAGCCCACGGCGGTGCCTCGAACGACCTGCCAACAGTCAGCCACTGCTCGTCAGGGAGAGCCGGAGTAGGGGAGGGGGCCTACCGGCTCAAAGATGTCGGCCAGGATGGTCTGGCCGGAAACCATGAAAGATGTGCCCGTCAAACCGCTCAAGACGCGCATGGCCGTAAACATATGCAGGTTGATGCTGGCGGCGGTGCCGGCGGAGCAGGCGCAGAGGATCAAGATGGCCAAGTTGTAGGAATGGCGACGGCCGATGAGGTTATTCATGGGGCCCCAGATCAGCGAGGAGAAGCCCATGGCCAGGAGCACGCCCGCATTGGTGATATTGAGCGTCTCGGCGGTGGTGTTGAACTCGGCGGCGATCTCCGGCGTTGCGGGCAAGAGAGACGTGCTGGAGAAGGTGACGGCCAGAGTCATCCAGCTGACGACAAACAAGATGATGCATTTTCGCCAGGTGGGCAGATCATACCCCTTCCCCAGCGGGTTGGACTTTTGGGGCTCGAGATCTGAGCCGGGGACATTACCAGCTTCCTCGTCTCGCGCGGAGGTGGAGGAAGAAGACGCCGAGGCTGGGCGCGATACCAAGTCCGGAGTATGTCCCATGGCCGGCCATGAGGTAGTAGACTCAAAGATGCAGCGATCAATCTCTCCATGGCCCATGCGAATATAAATAATCTCTCTAGTTCACGGAGAAGTTTCCGCGCAGTCGGCATGCCGTTTGTGTGGCCGAAGTATCCACAGCCGGCTCGGTCGTGACCACCGAGTCGGCGACAACAGCCGATATCGAGCAAATCTAGATAGAGCATGCCAGCAGAGACGGGACTACGATTGATATAGGTCACTTGGGCACTGAGGGACTCGGTACTTGATACATTTTGGATTTAATATAAGATGAACGAGTGAGAGAATGAAAAAGATGTCATACGGTTGCTGTCTGGACCTTTCGCCATCTGCGGAAGTGAACCAGGATACTGAGACCGAGCTGTAATCAACCGCTGTCTAAACCACATACCATGTCTCGGGAAGGCTGCCTTCTCAGGGGAAACGTGGTGTACAGAGAATCATGTATAAAGCCTAACAACATCTTGGTTAGATGTATGGAAATCAAGAAGATTAGCAGCTCGTAAAACAACACATACTTGCTAATTATTTACGCGACAAGAAATCAAAATTCACAAAAGAATACACTAGCCAATCCACCTCCGTACGGAGTCCCATATACATTGATTGCACCAGATACATGGCATGAGTTACGCCCTCGCTTACAGCAGGATCATGCCCGCGCCCGCGACCAGAGCGGTCATCAGATAGGCTCCCATCTGCCAGTTGCCAACCTTGACAGCCATGGGGCTGGCCGCAACGCCAGCAGCAGCCTCGGAGGTCGAGCTGGCCATGCTGCCGGTGCCACCGGAGGTGGGAGAAGCAGTCACAGTGCCGGTACCGGCACTGCCCGCCTGCTTCAGAAGAGAAGAGCAGCTGTCGGCGCTGGAGGCCTTCTGGGTCTGGCCGGAACCGTTGAAGTCACAGGCATCCGAGGCCTTGTTCTGGGCCTTGTAGTAGCGGTCCATGACGAAGGAGAGCTGGTCCTTGGACGAGCAGACACTGTAGGCGCCGTAGTCACCCTTGGTGGAGTTGGAGGCGATACCGGCACAGTCACCCTTGGCACAGATGTAGTCGAACAGGTCACCGTACTGCTTCTCCTTGACCGAGTCCTTCACCACGCAGGAAAGGGACTTGACCATGCAGGAGCAGAGGTCGGGGTTCGGGGAAGGCGGGAGTTCATCCGAGGCGCCCCATTTGGAGCCGACGGCGGGGCAGGAGGGGGTCACGGCGGCGGACGCAGTGTAGCTGGCGCTGTTCACGCCAGTGGCGGTGGCCTTCTCCATCTGGGACGACAGGTAGGAGAAGTCGTCGCGGGTGGAGACCTTGTCGCCATCGACGTCGACCAGACCGTAGTTGTTGGCCTCCTGGAAGTACATGTAGACGATACCACCGCTCCAGACGTCGTTCATCTGGGGGCCGAAGAGGACGGGGACATCGGTGAAGCGACGGGGCTCCGGGTCGTTGCAGCCGTACTCGGAGAAGAAGGCGGGGACGGGGAAGTCCTTGAACTCCTGGGTACGGGCCTGGTAGCCGGAGGTCTTGAAGGAGGAGTCACCGCACCACTCGTAGATGTTGTAGCCAAACATGTCGATGCGGGCGTCGGTGTCACCACAGACAAGGTAGTCCTTGAGGTCGGCACGGATGCTGGCATCGTCATCGGTGGCGTAACCGATGGCCAGAGAGGTACGGTAGTTCTTGGCCTTGATGTAGGCCTTCATGTCACGCACGGCGGCCTTGACGTAGGCAATGGAGTTGGTGTTGTTGTTGTCGTTGGCGACCTCATTACCAGCGAAGAAACCGATGACGTTGGAGTAGTTGGCGAAGGCATCGACGACGGCGGTGTAGCGCTCATAGAGGTCGGTGTTCCACTGGGGATCGCCGCGGTTGATGGATTCGGAAGGAGCCGACAGATCGGTGATCAGGTAGATGCCGGCATCGTCCAGGAGCTTCATGCAACGGTCATGGTTGGCGGTGGGGTCGACCGCGTAGGTACGAATGACATTGGTGCGGAGCTGTTTGAGGTACGGGATGTCACGCTCGCACTGAGAGTTGTCGGCCAAGGGATCGACATAGTCGCCGTTGGACTCGGAGGTACCGTTGGTCGAGTACTCCTCTGTGGGGGGTTAGTACGGGGGATGGTTGGAATGACACGGGATGGGAATGTGTTGGGAGGCATACGTTGATAGGCGACACCACGGATGAAGCTGGAGGGGGTCAGTTCTGAATGGCAATGAAGGGATCTCCATGGAGAGACTTACAATTCAGTGCCGTTGTTGGAGTAGAAGAACTTGTTGCCCTTGGACTCGATGGCGGGCAAGGTGGCCAAGGCACTTCCCACGAGGGAGGCACCAGCGAGGGCGAACGAGAGCTTCATGATGGAGAAAAGGCGAGTCTAACGAATGCACGCCGAGACAATATGGAGATGGATGATCTACAGACAAGAAACGACAAGCGGGTGAACCAGTCGATCCGCCAAGTGAAGCCAAGTTGAAGATGAGATAGGAGGAATTGAGGACAACGAGTGACGACGGCAGACACACTGGGCCGTGGATATAAGGAGGATAAACGAAGGAAGAAGAAGAAGAAGGGATGTGATGAAGGAGGAGAAGGAGGAAGAGAGGAAGAGAGGAAGAGGGAGAGAAGAGGGAGAAAAGGAAGAGGAAGAAGAGGACGAGGGAAAGGGGGAGCGAGTGGTGAGTGGTGGAGAGGGTGTGGGCTGGTGGGTAAGTTTCTATTCCGAGTGATTGCGCAAGCTGAAGTATGAGGTGAAGACATGAAGGTGGTAGTTCTATGTGATGTATCTGGGTATGGATGGAAGTATCTGCGAGATATCTATCTATTATACGTCTCCTTCGATATACTTATACGATAGAGAAGAAATTGTTGATCAAGATGTCCTGTACCTGATGTACCTGGTAGTAGGTACAGTAGTACCTCGTACCAGTGTAAGAAGGGTATCAAAATGTATTGATCAACAGACCCTTCCCAGAAAGGAGGGGAAAGGGTCCAATTCGAGACCCTGACTGGAGGACCCTGTTTTGGCTGTAAATTACCTGGTATGGTACGGTAACATGGCTGCCTCAGGTCCTTTCGCTTCCCTCTCCTTTATCCATGGATCCTCTTCCTCTGAAACATCCTCCTTCATACTTCTTATCCTGATATCTTCGAATCTCGTGCTTTTCTATTCTTACCTCCTACGCAGTACACCATACATCGACCTTGAACACCCCCCCCCCCTCACCCCGTTTTCATTCGTCATGATGTCATACAATCTATTCTACGCCATCCCCTGTCTCTTCCTGTCGCCCCTCCCAACCCTCCACATACTTCATCCAGCACGGTTGGCCACCTGAACCCTCGGATCCATCCATGGAACTATGAAACACCAAATATCAACCTGCCAACGTGTGGCACAACGACAAGAAGGACAAGAAGGACAAGAAAGCTTCGCCGGATGCTTGGTCCGCCTCCACTCGCACATCCACCTTGGCGTCTCAGCTTCAATTGAAGCATCAAGCAAGGAATCTTCAGATGGCCACGCCTCACCGCGCGTGCGAGTACGTGAAAGTCCATACATGAAATTCGAGACTGCGCCTCCCTGCGCGACCATGTCATTCCAAGTCATCAATCAATCAAGACATCCCAGACCGCTGATGCCACGGGTGGCCACCACATACCACAACCGGCCATTCTGGCTCCGATCTGCTTGCGCTAGACCAACACAGCCACAATCTCCTTTCTTCACAGCGTCTACTGCGCCCTCCTGCAATTCACCACCTCACCTTTGCTCTTTAGGCTTCTCCTGGATCAGTTGTCGATCAGAAAAGTCTATTCGGCACTCTTTTGACTTTTTTTCCTTTTTCTTTTTTTTTTCTTTTTTTCCCCCTCGTCTCCCTTGTTGACGGTTGTCATTCTTTCGCATCTTGCCGTCCTGCCCTCCTGGTCCCCTGCTCTTGGACCTCTTGGTTTAATTAACCTCTTTTTCTTCTAATTTTATTATTATTATCATTACTATTACTCATCTTCTCTCGCTTTCCCTCCTGGATCTCCCTCCCCACCGTCAGCTGAGGCTTGTTGCCATCAAGATCTGAGGCTGCGTCTTCGCATTTCAGCCACAACACAGCGCCAGATCTACCTGCCTACCGCGTATACGGAGTATCTAGGACCTCACCTGTGCCTACCTGCTCGCCCTCCATCGGGCTTGGGCCGCTCGTAACTCGTCAATCCGCTCGAACACGCATCCTGCTGCGTTGGCACCACCAGCCCACCACATCCCACACACCCTATTCCACGAGACTCAGTAGCCTTCCTCCTCATACCGACTTTCATATACCATCTGCAGCCTCGTTGATCGCCCAAAAACAAGCAATTTACTCGTCACCATGCGTAAGTCGCTCGGCCCCATCCCCTTGGCCAACCGTCCCCTAACCCCTGTCCGCGCCGCGGTCTTCAGACATCTATCGCCGCCACGCCAGGAACCTCGCCTGGTACGACGAGGAAGGCGAGCCGTCGTCGCACAACCCATTCAAGAAGTTTCGCGCGCGCCCTCGCCGCTCCGACTCCATCCAGCTCGAGAGTCGCCTGGCCCCCGTGCGCACCGCCGGCGACGTTCGCTCCTCCGAGGAGCGGCGTCGCCGCAGGGACATGACCGATGGTCTCTCAGGCCCCGAGCATTCTTTCTCCTTCCCGCCCGAGTCGTCTGGTACCGACCAGGTCTCGCGACTGGAGAGCATCGACCGTGGAGGCCCTGACCCGTCCATGCACAGCACCGACCCCATCAATGTCTCGGCCCCCGACGCGGCCACCGAGGACCTGCCCGGTGTGCCGCGGAAGCGGAAGACCACGAAGCTGGATGGCCCGTCCGAGGATGACTATAGCGTGAACGGCGCCAGTGACGACAAGGATTTGGACACCCAGCCCAAGTTCACCGTCGGCAACCAGATCAAGGCCACCATCTTCAACTCGTGGATCAATGTTCTGATCCTGGCTGCGCCGGTTGGAAGTGAGTGTTGCAGAGCGTCGGAAGGAATTCGACTAACCCGTGTGCAGTCGCCTTGAACTATGTCGATGTCAACCCGGTAGCGGTCTTTGTGGTGAATTTCATCGCCATTATGTATGATGCTTTCCGCCCCACGACCCCGACACAACTGACCCATCGATAGCCCGCTGGCTGCCATGCTGAGTTACGCGACGGAGGAAATCGCCCTGCGGTACGTTCTCAATCTAGCGGGAGAAAAGCCCCCCCGACTAACCCCAGCAGCACCGGAGAAACAATCGGCGGTCTGCTCAACGCCAGTTTCGGGTATGTCCCTCACCGCTGTCTCTGAATGAAGCCAACCTGTCTAGGAATGCGGTCGAATTGATCGTCGCCATCATTGCTCTGGTCGACGGCAAAGTTGGCATCGTCCAGGAGTCACTGATTGGAAGTATGCTCTCTAATCTGCTCCTGGTCATGGGAATGTGTTTCTTCTTCGGCGGTATCAACCGTCTCGAGCAGCATTTCAACGTCGTCGTCGCGCAGACTGCTGCGAGTCTGTTGGCGCTCGCCGTGGGCGCCCTGATCATTCCCACTGCCTTCCACAACTGGTCTAATGGTGAGTGAGTGCGAGTTCTTCCCGCAACGCATAGCTAACAGTCACAGCTGGCAACACTGGCGTGGCGCCTCTCTCCCGTGGTACGTCTCCGGCTTCCCGTGCGTGTTCTCCCTGCAACAAGCTAACCATCCGGACCAGGCACAAGCGTGATCCTCCTTGTCGTCTACGGCTGCTACCTCTTCTTCCAGCTGAAGTCGCACACGGACATCTACAACAGCCCGAGTCCAAAGGTCGAGAAGCGCCGCCAGCGCATCGCCGAAGGCGACGCCAGTCGTGGCATTGCGCAGATCGGCAAAATGTCCGCCACCCTGGCGGGCCACAACGCGCAGCATATGGAGATTAAAGACCCGGGCGACGAGCCCGAGGAGCCGCAATTGCACATCTGGGTTGCCGTGCTGACATTGGCCATTTCGACAGCGCTGGTGGCGCTGTGCGCCGAGTTCATGGTGCGTCGTGCTCCTTGAATACCTATCCGACAGAAGTGGCTGACTGCAGGAACAGGTGGATTCCATCGATGCGATTACGGCGACTGGCGGGGTCTCGGAGACCTTTGTCGGACTGATCTTGCTGCCTATCGTGGGTAATGCGGCTGAGCATGCCACTGCTGTGACGGTGGCCTGCAAGGATAAGATGGACTTGTCGATCGGTGTGGCGGTGGGGTCTAGCATGCAGATTGCGCTGCTGGTGCTGCCGCTGATTGTGATCCTGGGGTGGATTCTGGGTAATGACGATATGGTGAGTAGGATGTTTTCTGGCCATTGATCGTGGCAGTGCTGACACAGAGCTGGTAGACGCTCTATTTCGACGGTTTCCAAGTAATTCTGCTCTTCGTTTCGGTCCTATTGGTATGACACGTTTGCGTCCGTGGGAATCTACTCGATCGTTCTAACGAAGTGCCGCAGGTGAACTATCTCATTGCCGATGGCAAGTCCCACTGGCTTGAGGGCGTTCTGCTAATGATGATGTACATTATTATCGCGGTGGCTGCCTGGTTCGTCTCCTCTCTCCCTGCACCCCCTAAGACAAACATGAGACAGCTAACACCCGGCCAGGTTCTACCCGACCAGTGAGAACCGGGGCGCTTAATACGTACGATTCAGCATCAGCTTTATACGTTGTAATCTCATTCGGGCCGTGAACATGTGGCCCTGTCTTCTTCTATGTCTATATACTTGTTCCCAATTTGCGATCCAATCAAGATATCGATGCGATACGGAATACTCGGAGTCCTCCCGGTAGAGCATCCCGTTGGAGTAGCAGCTGGGCGGCCAGCTGGGAGAGCACTGTTCGGAGGAAACGCCGAGCATCTCCAAGATCGGTATCCCCCGGCCCATCCCGCGCCAACCTGATCGGGTAAATATTCTGGACCCTGACGGAGATGAAGATGTCGGCTTGGGTCGAGATGGTCTGTACTGCGTAGTTCGGTCAGATTTAGCCCGAGCTGCGCTGGCTGCGGAGCTGTGGCTACCACACGCCGGCACAGTAGAAAACCTCGTTGACTAGTCTATATAGAGAAGAAATGGGTTCCGACAATACGTTAAACAGATCATCATCTATGGACAACAGACTACGCAGTATGTCTACGTTTTTGGCAGCATCGAGTGGTCAGCACAGTGGGTTGGGAATATATCTTCATCGTCGAAGTCCCATCAACCCGACTTTCTCACCTGACAACTAGCAATTTACTCCAGTCACTTGCTATATCCTCTCCTACGTTCTCGAAATAGCACTTCATCCATGTACTCCATACTTAGAGAGTACCCTTTCTCCGCACAGTCAACCGTCTGATCGGCCACAAGCCACCATCTGCGTGGTTACCGACGAGCCCCTGAAAGGAAGAGATCGAGAAAACCACCCACCTCTACACTTCCAATGTCTCCCTCGAGAAACCTAATAGAAGTCTCAGAGTCTACACCGTCGAGCCCCCCGAACCAGTGATGAAAGAGGAATCGAGCGATGAAGAAACCCCTGGCAACGAAAACTACGAAAACTACGACGAGTTCGAGAAATACGAAGGCCACGAAAGCTTCAAAGCCTACATCCGGCTATTGGGCGTCAAACAGGGGGGTACCACCACCACTCCTGCGGCAGACAATGCATCTACCGGGACAGCCGGTCCCGCGACGGGTCGGACACCGTTCACTCGAGAGACCGCCTGCCAGAAGCCGGGAGTGCGAGGAATTCGGCGTACTTACTTCGCACTTGCGACCCATCGAACGGCAACGAAGGCCGTCGATATTACTCCCGTGTGCGATGCGGCGGCTTTCTCATCTTCGCGGACGACCGTGGCATTCATGCGGACAATCCCGTGTGTCTTTGCGGGTTTTTGACGCGGACCCAGATGAGCGGCAAGGACAGCAAGATCCGGTAGAGCTTGTTCAGGAGGTGCCAGATGGCGAGCTGTGATTATTTTGAACGGGTTGCAGATAAGAAGGGGGACTGCGTGTAGAGATGCCTGAGCCGATTCCTTCAGCGGAGAAGATGGCTAACATGGGGTATTAGTCGGTGCTGCGTGGTTTTGTCCAAGGTAGGTGGATTTTTCGATACTATTAGAGTTGGACAGATGGGCGAGTATACTTTGTGCCTGATTGCATACTGAGACCGCTTAGATATCAGCCCTGCTGAACATTGTTGCAGTACTGCGTAGCTTGATGTTCCGAAAGGCCGGAGTCATCACGTGAATCTCTAAAGTAAAGTTAAGGGAACTACGAGGACGACCAATCCAAGGGACTGCATACTTCTGCGTGATGTCGTATTTCATAAGAGACCGACGACAGAGGATCAAATGCAAGCCAGGCACATCCCGACCAGCCTCGGAAGTCAGCGAGGAGACTCGGCTCAAAGGATTAGAACAGAACGAGATTCTCCGGCTTTCCCCAGACTGCGGAAGTGAGTTGAGCCAGGGCCGGAGGAGAAGAGCGCTAGGAGATGCTCCGAGTGGCACTTCGCCTGTGACCGACGGGGGGACCGGAGGGCAGGAAGAGAGGGAAGGCGGAGGAGAGGAGCGTGGCGTGGAGGACAAATGAGAGGGCGGTGGATACGGGACGAGGGAGGTGTCAGCGGGATGGTGAGTGGTGGATTGGACGAGGAGGAGGGTGGAGTCACCCGCGTGGGTGGAATCGATATGAATTCATTCGACCGTTCTCGGGACGGATTGCCCTTGTCGTGGACGGATCAACCGCAGTGTTGCCGTGCCGAAGTCGTACCTAGGTTACGGAGCAGGGGGGGATTGGGTGTGATAGGGTGGGTTGAACAAGGTTGAACAGGGGCGGTACTGCTTGAGATTGTGACGATTGGGAGGACCTAGCCCTGGTGCACCAGGGCTGGACAGGCCTTCAGAGACTGACGATGGCGGCGCGTGGATTTACCGAAAAGAGCAGGGTAGAGTAGAGAGGCTCCGGGGATGTCCGACGTCGTCCCAGAGGAATTTGCGGGGTCGGTTCGCTTCCAGTTGGGGGCCTCGGATGGGGGCACACGCCCAATCACAGGCTCCGGCCGGGACCGAGTAGCGGCCACGGGACAACCGGTTAAATGCGCGGGGACTGACCGGGTTGTGGCTCCAGTTCCGATCAGTCGGTCGGAGAGTCGCCTGAGGGGACTGGACTGGACTGGCCTGGGCCAGGACGAGAGGGAGGGGACACACCTGCGGCCTGCGGAGTCGCTGTGTGTTGCCGAGTAGGACAGGGACAAGAGGTTGGGTGCATGGACAACCAAATGTCCCTCCTGACGCCGTGTCGATCGGGATAGCATCCTGGTGGTGACCACCCAATCGGCGAACACGACCAGGATCGAGTGACTCCCCGCGGGGAGGTCCGAGAAGCCCTTGCTGTTGCCAACGAAAATGAAGAGGTGTGGTGGTGGTCAATACCCGAGGTTCATGCAGGGGTCATGACACCGCCAGCCTCCCCCAGGAATGGGATGATTTGCCGGGGTTTCCCCTCATTCTCCGGCGGAAGGTTATAAAGGTCGGTACCGTGGAATGTCGAAACCGGCTGCACCCCAGATGATCAGACGGGGATATTCCGCATATGAGGAGACCGTCCTGCGTCCCTACGGCGGATAGGTAGAGACCGTCCGTCGTCCGGGAGGGAGGATGGATGGAGGTTGATGTTCCGACGACAATTCGTCGGAGAATCCTTAGGTAATGGGAATTGATGTTCCACACGGATGCTGGTAACCGGCATCATCGGGTCGACTCACTTCGAATGGACGGATGGCGGACTGAAGAGGAATGTCTTCTGAGTAGAGAGCTCGATCCTAGGAGAATGATATACTGATTGTATCATGATGAGAATACCTATATTCCATATTATCCGCTGAAGGAGGATCATAGATCGGGTCGGCTCTGGACCGCCTCGACCGTTCCCGAGGACCGTGGATTCTACCTGCATTTAGCCGATCGATTCCCTCCATGATTCCATGATCAAGAGGGATAGAGCCATGATGGCCATCGGGAGAATTAGACCAGAAACCAGAATAATACCCCGACACAATCATAAAGTAATCGTAATCATAATCATCATCATCATCATCATCGAATCTCCGTCCGAGCTCAATCACATTCTCGGCACTCGGACTCCCCACTCCGGCCGGCGTGACTAACCGGCTGGGGATGGACTGCGTCGAGAGTCTCTTGCGGTGCTGGTAGAAACGTAGGGAAGAGGACAGAGGTAGATGATAGCGTAGAGAGGAGACTATCGAGGAGAAGAACAGAAACAAGATCACTCCTATGTAGATAACGAGATCATCACGAAGTCCAGGAAGAATCCCTCGATGATTCCCCACAGCGCAGTATCCCGACTAAATTCCCCATCTCCGGCCTGCAAACTCTCCCCCACACTCCGCGTCTTTTCCATTTTTCCATTTTTTCCATTTTTATTTTTTTTATTTTTTCCCATTTCCTTTTCTCATTTCCATTTTCTGGGTCCACGGGGAACCTCTTTTCCCTTCTCTCCCCGTCTCGGACGTTTTCATACCCACACGTCGCACACATTCTTATTCTCTAGCTTCCCCGGTCCTCCAGATCCTCTTCTCTTCCCTCCTCCTCCTCTCCTCTTCTTCTCCCCTTCCCTCTCTTCCCCCCCTGCAAATCCCCCAGATCCCCGGATTTCTATATCCCGGTTAGTCTCTCTCTCTCTCTCTCTCTCTCTCTCTCTCTCTCTCTCTCTCTCTCTCTCTCGACTCCCCCTCCATGCCCTCTATCTAACACCGATCTACCTCCTCCAGTCGCCGCTTCTCGGCTCTTTCTACCCCCCCCCTTTATTATCGTCCGGGCTCCCGGGGAAATATTACCGGAGAAATACCGCGGGATCCGAAGCAAACTCACCACCATCTCTCTCACACGTGTTCCTCCTCTGTCGTGGGCCGCTTGGTCCTCTCTCTCTCTTCTCCTCTCCTCCTTCCAATCCCCCCTGCGTCGTCCTCTCTCCTCTTCTTCCATCTCTCCGCTGTATCCGATCCCAGAGAGGCGGGCATTCCGTCTCTCGCCCTCACACTTCCTTCACCATGCGCTCGAGTATCGCCTGTGCTCGCTGCCGTCGCAGCAAGATCAAATGCGTCAACGCCGGTATTGACACCACCTGTCGCGCCTGCGAATCCTCCGGCCGGGAGTGCGTCTATCCTACTCCCGCCATCGGGGTGGGCGGCGGTGCCGCCAAACGGGATATTGCCGCCATGGCCGATGGAGAGGATCGCAATGGAGACTGGGACAGCCCGAAACGACAGCGTTCGCGGAAGGCTGTCGGCCTCTCGGCCGCCGCCAAAGATGCCGCCAAGGCCTCGCTGGACGTGCTGGACTCGTCCATCCTGACCCTCAAGGTCTGGGAGACCGTTTTCGACCTCTTCCAATCCCACTACGCCACCTTCTTGCCCTTCCTCCATCCCGCCTCCTTCATGGGTCAGATTCGGCAGCTGCCGGGTGCTCACTCGGCCGCCTCGGCCTCCACCACCACCACCACCACCGTCAATCCGGCCCCCGTGGCTCCCGCCGCGCAGCCTGAGACGTCGCGCGACCCAGCGCAGACTCCCCCAGCGCCCAAAGCCACCCCGAACCCCCTTCTCCCGCTCGGCGTTCTCGCCCTCACCGCTCGCTTCCATCCCCAACTGGCCGCCTACCATTCCCCCTCGTCGCCGGGCCACCCGTCCAACCCGCTGGTCGCCTCCGAGTTCTACGCCACGGCCTTGCGCAGCCGGCTGGCCGGCGCCGACGGCTCCAACCTCGCTGTGCCCGATCTCACCCGCATCCAGGCCCTGCTGATGCTCGCCCTGCACGAGTGGGGCATGTGTCGCGGCAAGAGTGCCTGGCTGTACGTGGGCATGGCCATTCGGATGTCGCAGGCCATGGGTCTCCCGTTCGAACTGGAAAATGAGCTCCTCGCCCGGGAGATGCCCCATTCGCCGGCCATCAAGGCCGAAGCCGACGTGTTCGGCCTCTCCCGACGAGCTGTCGAACCCAAAGACCAGACCTCCGACGATGTTATCGCCCAGGAGACCAAGCGTCGCACCTTTTGGGCCTGCTTCCTCCTGGATCGTTGCCTGAGCAGTGGCAAGTACCGGCCTCGCATGATCCGCGTGAAAGAGCTGGCCATCCAGCTCCCCAGTGACAACGCCTTTGCATTTGGAGAGCGCGTGCGGACGTCGCAACTCGGTGAGCCCGTCGTGCGCCGGCCACAGAGCTTCGGCGCGCAGGGAGTGCAGATCCCCAGTATCCGCCAGAGTCTCGGCGGATTCGGGGACGACAAACTCCCGACCAGTGCTCCGCAGGACCCGAAATCGTGGTCCCCCGTCTCGCGGAGAAAGGACTCCAGCGAGGATGAAATCGACCGTTGGGAGGTCGGTGCCGAAGAGTCGGTCCTGAGCCGTGTCATTCGCATTATCCGCATCTGGGGGAGTATCGCCAAGTGGTCCTGCGCGGGTGGCAGAAGGTATGATCCCATGGTCCCTCTCGTAGTGATTGCATATCCACTAACTCTTCCCAGAACCGACCAGCTGCCTCCGTGGCATCCGGATTCGCGTTTCGCGAGGCTTCGCATGATGCTGGGAGAGTTCCAGGATGGTCTGTCTCGCAACTTGCAGTACTCCGCGCGCAACACCGACACCCATATCATGTACAAGAACACCCTGGCCCCCTACACGGTCATGCACGTGGTTTATTTCTTGTCGGTGATCGTCCTCCATCGCGCCTACATCCCCTTCTTACCCGTTCGCTGTGCCGAGCCGGTCGGCCCCCTCGACGAACCCCTCTTCCCCGCCGAGAAGATGGGAGCCCCCGAGACGTTCTGGCGTGAGAGTGCTCGGGAGCTCTTGAGCGCTGCTCGCCAAATGATGGACCTAGCGGTCACCTGTCAGGACCGGGGCGTGCTTGTGGAAACCCCCCTGGTCGGTTTTGCGATTTACAACGCCGCCTTCATCGGTATCTATGCCTCCCACTTCCCCCACATGGACATCGATGGCACCCTAGCCTCAAAGACCACCGGAGATCGTAACCATCCGGGTCAGCTTCAAACCCGAAAGGGCCTTGATATCCTACGGGAGATGCGCGCGCGGTTGAAGATGGCACGGGGATGGTTCCGCACGCTGAACCGTGTCCACAGCTATTTCTCCAAGGTGAAGCGGGATTTCCGCCGTCACTCCCGCAAGTCGGACGGAGCGGACGGAGCGGACGCCCGTACGAATGGCACCCGACCCATCCGCGAGGGTGGCGTTGGCGGTGGTTTGGACGAATTCAAGCTGATTGAGAAGTTGTTCCTGGACTTTGGCTCCGTCGAAGATCAGCTACCGGAGAACGGCCCCGAAGAGGACGCGATCGCGGCGACGAGTGACCGGGCGACCAACCTCAGCGACGCTGGCAGCAATGCGGTCCGAAGCGAAACCGGGGAAGGGGGGGAACCTCCCTTGGATGGAGCCGGTGGACGCCGTGAGTCCTGGGTCCCCGTGAACAGCCCCGGCATGCCCCTCCCCGGACCGGACGGTGAGCGTAGGCCCAGTCTGCCCTTGCCTCCGAGCCGATCGTTGCAGTCCCAGTCGCCCTTCTCTCTCCCATCGCTGCAGCACCACCCCGAAGGGGGCATATATAACAACTCCTCCCCGACTCTTCCTTCGATTGCGCCCTCCAGCTCATATGGACCGCCTCCGACTACCTCAGCGGGTCCAACCTCCTCGTATAGCGGCATGCCGCCGCAGTCCAACCGACTCCAGCCCCTGAACTCGTGGTTGAACAGCCGACAACAGCCTCCCCCTCCCCCATACTCCCAATCTCTGCCACCCATCAACGCGACGGCCTCCCACGGTCTACCCCTGCTCCCGCTCCCGGGCTCCGTTGGCCACCCAGGGGCCTCTCCACCGATGACGGTGGATGGAATGGATCACATGGCCGCCCATAGCCTCTGGTCGACGAGTCTGGGTGGCGACGACGTTCTCGCCTTCCTGGAGGGATGCGAGTATGAACAGCTGCCGGCCACGATGTCTCTCGAGATGGGTGCTCCTGCTGGATGGCTCAGCACCGTCTGGACTGAATTTACTCGGTGATTTGAACTGATTTCATTGCCTATTCTGGTTGATCTGTCCGTATGTTCTTTTCCCCATTTTCTGTCTATGTTTGCCTGTATCAATATCATGTACTGTATGAGTATGTATGCCGCGACACCGACGGCCTGATGACGATCACGCGAGGTTGGGAATGAGGTTGTTCCTACAGGTCCTCAAAAAGCCACGAGGGATGGGTCTGCTTTCTGACTGCTTTTGGGCGCAAGCGTTGACGGATGGATGGATGGATGGTTTGGGTCTTTTTGAGCGCGGCGTCTGGTTGATTGCATGATTGTTGATGAGTAGTTACGAATCAGCATTTCGTCTTCAGCGACTTTGCAAATGCTCTGGCCACTTGAGCCCTGTAGTTCCCTGACTTGCGTTTACACTCGCTTCTACACCTGGCGGACCAACGGCGTTGGACATATCACGTGACCAATATCAACTTCACATCCGACAACTTCCATCCAGTGCTGTCACCTCCCCAGGACTCAATGTACCTCCGTCCACCTAGAACCAATCTCACCCGATTCTGTACCTAGGACATGAGATAATCGCAGGATTCTACCACCATGGCTGACAGCGCTTATCCATACGACACCAGTCTGGTCCGGGAACTGCTCAAGCACAAGCGAAAGGCGCGCGGAATCACATCGTGTTTCCCCTGTCGACACCGGAAGGTTCGTTGCGACGGCCATGTCCCCTGTTCGAGCTGCGTCAAACGCAACCATCCCGAACTGTGCCGTGTCCCGACGACATCCGGCGTCAGGAACGAGGACCATGCGTCCGCCTCGGCCGGCCAACGACCAACTCCGGCCCTCAATTCAACGTGAGGCCCCCAACCCTCTTCTCAGTCATGTTCTCTAACACCCAGACCAGCGCCCCAAAGAATGGGTCCTCCGCGACCGTCACCGGCGACGCGACAGAAGCGCTGATCGCTCGCCTGGAAACCATTGAGGCGCAAATCTCCTCGCTGAAGGCCGACCTCCGGGCCACGGCGGCTACAGCGGGGACATCCACGCCAACCTCCTCGCAGGCCAGCCCGCTGTCTGTCGGCGACGTCCAGCCGCCGGGCATGCGCGTCCGGCCCGCGAGCAAATCCCCCGGCCGCTACGTGGTCGAGGACGCCACCGGCGCGACGATCTACCTCGGACGACACTCGGATGCGCCGCTGGCGCTGGGCTGTCGACAGACGCCGGCGGCGACGGCGGGTGATCTCTCCCTGCACGATGCGCTGATCGACCAGTGCGTGCCGCGCGCGTATCCCTTCACGAACCTCTGGGGGCCGGACACGACTGTGCACGATGTGTGCGAGACGCTACCCGACGACTCGGACATCATCCGGTGTGTTCGACGTCGTCGCCTTCTCCTGGATGGGCCCATGTGCTGACTGATGCAGGTACTGGCAGGCGTACCAGGCCGCGGCGTATCCGTTCTACCCGGCGCTGACGGCGATCGATACGTTTGCGCGGGCGCTATTTGCGTTCCTGGACCAGCGGGCGCTGGCGCGCGAGGCGATGATGGAGCCGGACTCGTCGTGGCTGCCATTGCTGTTTGCCGTGTTGGCGTGTGGGGTGCAGTTCTCAGATGACCCGATCAAGGAACGGGATCTGCGGTCAAAAGTGCTGGGTAGGTTGCGGTGTGAAGGATGAGATGGATGGATTGCGCTGACGGTGTCGTGTGGCAGTTTGCTCGTCGTTTCAGTGCTTGCGCATGTCCAACTTCTTTAACCAGACCAATCTGGACCAGATTCAGGCGATGGCCCTGATCGGGCATTGCTTGCGCAATAACCTCGATACGAACAGCGCATGGATTCTCATGGGTGAGTGGGTTCCGTTCTGGTGGGCTTGGTTTCAGTGGTGGACTGACTGGGGCCGCAGGCGCAACTATCCGGCTGGCACAGAGTATTGGGCTTCATGAGCCCTCTCCGTCGTTGCCGACGGCGGAGCAGTTCCAGAGAAACAGGTTATGGTATTCTATTCGTCGAGTTTGTTATGTTGGCTGGTCTAATCTGCGCCTAGGTGGACGCTCATCTGGCAGGATACGTTTCTATCGTTTACCTACGACCGCCCCCTGAGCACAATCACCATGGACTGCCCAATCCCGTACCAGTCCCAACCGGACGGCCTCACCTTCCAAGAATGCGTCTTCACCATCTGCCATGTGATCCTCGACAAAGCGCGGCAGGAGACCGCCGGGAACATGCAGGATCCCTTCGAGGGTATCCGCGAGTACAAACGCCAGCTCGACGGCATTCGCAACGCCGCCGCCCCTTTCCTCTCGGACAAACACCGCTGCATCTCGCTGCAGGACCATCTCGAGCGACTTGCCCTGGGCGTCCACCTCGGGTACGCCATCTGCCGCCTCGACCGTGTCTACCTCGACGGCGCGGACGCCGACGCGCCGTACCCGACCGACGTAGCTGTCGACTGCGTGCAGCGCGCTATGCACGTCGTCGAAAGCTTTCTGGATATGCACCGCTTCTCGGCTGTCGTGTGTCGCTCCTGGGCCTTTGTCCATAACGCCGTCACCTGCGCCATCACGCTCAAAAGCCTCAGCCACGTCCCCGTCGACGACCAGCGCAAGCCCGATCTGCTCGTGCAGCGGCTGACCGCCGTTCTCGAGAAAGAGGAAAGAGACTCTGAGTGGTGCGACGCGGACACCAACGTGCGCTACTTCGGGCCGTATTCTCGGGCTCTCAAAGCCCTCCACGAGATATCCCGCCGTTCTGGCTGACTACGACGAACACACCAACGAAGCAATGCTCTTGAACACGTCTAATATACACTATATGTTCTATATACGGATCATACGCGGCGCTTGGCGCGCACGTAAAAGTTCAACGGCCGGATGAGCTGGAACTCCGGGTCGTAGTCGATGGCCTCCTGGCCCTCGCGCACGAACTCGTACCGACTTACCAGCTCGCCGAGCAGGATCTTCACCTCCAGCAGAGCGAAGTTGAAGCCGATGCAGCCACGCGGCCCCGTCGCGAACGGCACATACGCGCAGCGATGCCGCCCTTTGACCTCGTCTGTGTCCCAGCGGTCCGGGTCGAAGCGGAACGGATCGCGCCACGTCTTGGGGTTCGTGTGGATCGCGTACAGCGCGGGCACGATGACACTGTCGGGCGGGAGACGGTAGCCGCCGGGGAGGACGACGTCGGTCTTGCTGGTGCGGCCGGGCTGGAACGACGCATTGTGCAGCCGCTGCGTCTCCTTGACGAACTTGTCCATGTACGGCAGGCTGTGGGCGAGGTCTGGCGTCCACGTGGTCTCGTTGCGGGTGCCATCGCCACCCACGATGCCGTACTCGACCAGCTCCGCGTACAGCCGGTCCTGGGTACCTTCGTACGTGACGAGGCAGTAGATCAGCCACGACAGCAGCGCCGACGTCGTGGTGAAGCCGGCGCCCGTCACGATCAGCATGTTGGCCAGGATCAGGCCCGGTGGGAAGTGCTCGCCTTTTTCGTCGACGGCGTGCAGCAGGTAGTCGACGACGCAGGTAGCGGACAGTGCGGCGTCGGCCATGGGGGCGTCAGTGCTGTGTGACTCGGCGGCGACAGCGTCGATCTGCTCCTGCAGCAGCGAGTAGATGGTGTGCTGGACTTGACGCAGACGCGCCGGGTCGCCGAAGGGCAGGTGGCGGTACCACTCGCCGCGGGCGGTGATCTTCTTGTTGAGCGAGAGCAGACTGGCGATATTGGTGACGATGGGGTGCAGCGGGCTGTCGATGGAGTCGAAGTGGCCAAAGTCCTTGCCGAGTGAGAAGCTGCCGATGGTCTGTGACGCCAGCTTCACCATGTACTGGTAGACGTTCCACGACTCGTCGCGGGCGTCCAGCTCGTCGAAGACCGGGAGCGCCTTGCGCGCGCACGCCTGCATTAGTCCCGTGTAATGGCGCACCGCCTTGGGCCCCATCGACGGCGGCAGGTACTTGTGCGCGAGCCGCCAGTTCTCCGTTTCTGTGTCGCCAATGAAGATCGCCGTGTTGTCCTTGACGCCCCAGAGCGGGTGGTCCGAGTTGATCTTCTTGGTCATGTACGCCGACTCGGCGAAGCACACCGCGGCTACCTGCGGGTCGTCCGTCAGGTAGATCGTCTTGCCCATGTTGGTCGTCTTGATCACGGGCCCGTACTTGCGGAACAACCGGTAGTGGTTGCCCAGGTGGTCCGGGAAGATCTCGTAGAAGCTCCCAACGAGCGGGAGACCCGGAGGGCCCTGCGGTGACTGCACCGCGTTGCCATCGATGCGCAGCCCGACGGGCGTTGTCGGCGTGGCCGCCGTTGCGATGACGTCCGAGACAGTCGTGAGGGCATTGTGGGACACCGTGTGAAAGGAGATGCCGGTTGGCTGTACGACGTGGAACACGCCGCCGACAGCGCGCTGGAGGTCCTCGAACTTCCAGCGGGCGTCGACTTCGAGGGATCGCGCCGTCTCGACGTCGTCGCCCACGAGATAGAAGTGACACTGCATGGCGAGGGGAAGGACGTGAGTGAGTCGGGAGCGTCTGGGATAGGCAGACAGACTCACCTGGCGACAGCCCAACTTTATATCTGGATCTTCATCGTGAAAACAAGACGTGTGCATTCCGAATACCCGTCCGATTACTGGTCGTCTTCGGGCTGGGGGGAACGCCGGCCGAAGTTCGCACGAAGCTCGCCCGCTATATCGGGATGCCGAAGATCAGCGGAGACTCCAGGATAAGACGGCAACGGTCGTCGAATGCTTGTTGCAGCCACGATATAAATAATAATTATTACGCCCCCGTCAGCGGGTGGGCTTGTGCCAGTCCTCCCACACCTCATCAGGCAGCATGGCGACCTTCACCCTGGAACAAGTGCAGAAGCACAACACCGCCGACGACCTTTGGATCGTCCTCCACAACAAAGGTTGGTTTGGTCTTTGTATTTCTCCGCACACGACTAATGCGCTGACTATAACAGTCTACGATGTAACCAAGTACTTGGATGACCATCCGGGCGGAAAAGAAGTCCTCGTCGAAGTTGCTGGCACGGATGCCACCGAAGCCTTCGAGGAAGTCGGGCACTCGGACGAGGCCCGCGAACAGCTGGAACCCTACTACGTCGGCGACCTGCCGTCTGAGGTATGTCCAAGGCCCCAAGAAGTCCTACGCATACTGACTTCCCAGGAACACGCCGAGTCCGTCGAGGTCTACCGCCCGAACTTCGAACAAGTGTCGCAGTCCGCTGTCGTCAATGTGAACAAGGCCTCTCCGTGGAAATCCATCATCCGCACGGTAGTCAAGCTCGGCCTGGGCGGGCTCGTCGGCACAGCCATCGTAAGCGCCTACCGCCGAGGCCTGACGCCACCGCAAGCCCTACAGATCCTGCGCTCGACGCTCTCCTCCATCCAACTACCCCGGGGCAGCGGCACCGACAGCGCCAGCCATTTCTGGTCGGGTGTGGGCATTGCCAGCATCGCGCAATTTTCCATGACACTTGGTCTCGGCATGTGGGTGTCGACGAAGCTCGACGTGCAACAGGAGTTCACGCACTACGCGCCGCGACGACCAGCTAAGCCCGCGCGTCTGATGCGCCTCCCCAAGACCTACACACTGTCGATGCCGAAGCCGAAAACGCTCGACCCGCGCCAATGGCGGCCCTTCGTGATGACCGGCAAGACGGAGATCGCCCCGCACGTCTACCATCTCATCTTTGCGCTGCCGAATCCGGACGACGTCCTGGGCCTCCCGACGGGGCAGCACATCGCGCTGCGCGCCACCGTCAATGGCGCCAGCGTGGCCCGCTCCTACACCCCTGTCTCGAACAACAGCGACCTGGGCCGCATCGAGCTGCTGGTGAAGGTGTACCCACAGGGCGCGATGACGCAGCACTTGGCGCGGATGAAGGTCGGCGACTCGATCGAGATCCGAGGCCCCAAGGGCGCCATGCAGTACTCCACGACCTACGCTAAACACATCGGCATGATTGCCGGCGGTACTGGCATCACCCCCATGTACCAGCTCATCCGCGCCATCTGCGAAGACCCCGCCGACACCGACACGCGCATCTCGCTCCTGTACGCCAACAACACCGAAGACGATATCCTGCTCCGCGCCGAGCTTGACGCCTTCGCCCGCGACCACCCGGATAGGTTCTCCGTGCGCTACGTGCTGAGCCAGCCCGGCAACACATGGACGGGCTACCGCGGGTTTGTGAGCGCGGAGCTCATCGAGAAACATTTGGCGCCCGCTGCGCCGGAGAATAAGGTGCTGCTGTGCGGTCCGCCGCCGATGGTGAATGCTATGAAGAAGGCGCTGCAGCCCATGGGGTGGACGATGCCGGGGGCGGTCGCCAAGGCTGGAGACCAGGTGTTTTTGTTTTAATAAGGATAGACACGCGAGTATAGAGAATAGACAAATGTACGATATCTACTACGCTTCAGCTGTAATGTATGCTACACTTAGTCGCTGAGGAATGGAAGTATATTTCCTGTATACTTCCCGTTTCGTCTGAACAAGCAAGTTTTTGCCCGGAAATCCGGGAACCCACCAACCAGCCAAGCATAAGAAAATCCTGCACCTGTCGCATATCCACATCACCTCATAGGCACAAGGGTGCCGACATCCGGCTCGTGCCTGGTTATCGGTGCCCTGGCGGCGTGTGGAGCAAGCATCTGGCTTGCATCCACGTAGATCAACCTCTCCGAACCATCTCCGTCCCGACTCCGAGGCCCTCCGAGAGCCTCCGTCCGACATCGAACGGCTTCCCGGCATCGAGATTCCTTCTGGATGACGTGGGAGGATGCCAGAACCTCAGGGACGATGGGTATATAAGACCGTGGACCGCTGAGTAGACACCATATCCCTATGCCCCCCCCCCAATACCCACGCCCCTACACCTCTATACACTACACCGATCTACGAAACAAAAGCATGACCACACCCTCGAAGACCAGACCCGTCGTGGTCCTCGGCGCCGGCGTCCTCGGACGACGTATTGCCGCCGTCTTTGCCGCCGGCGGCTACAAAGTCCACATCCGCGACCCATCCGCACAGGCGCTCTCAGACGCAAGCGCCTACATCGCCGCACACATCGGCGACTTTACCGCACACACGCCATCGCAGCCCACCCCAGGGAGCGTGGCGACCTTCACTGAGATCCCGGCGGCAGTAGCCGACGCCTGGCTCGTAGTGGAGGCGGTGCCGGAGAAGCTCGAGCTGAAGGTGCGCACGTTCGCAGAGGTGGACGCGCACGCGCCGGCAGACTGCGTCATTGCATCGAACAGCAGCTCGTTCAAGTCGCGGCTGATGATCACGGAGGTGAGCGCGGCGCGGCGCGCGTGCGTCCTCAACATGCACTTCACGATGCCGCCGGCGATCCGCACCGTCGAGCTCATGACGGACGGCGAGACCGACCCGGCGCTGTTCCCCATGCTGAGCGCTGTGCTGGCCGAGTGCGGCACCGTGCCCGTCACCGCCCGCCGCGAGTCCACCGGCTTCATCTTCAACCGGCTCTGGGCCGCCATCAAGCGTGAGATCCTCTTCATCCTCGCTGAAGACGTCAGTTCCCCCCACGAGATCGACCTCCTCTGGCAGAACATGTTCCAGCTACCCACTAGTCTGCCGCCGTGTCGGCTCATGGACCAGATCGGCCTCGACACCGTCGCCTTCATCGAGGATAACTACGTCCAGGAGCGGGGGCTGGACGGCCGCATGACGGTCGACTGGCTGCGCGAGAAGTATCTCGATGCGGGGCGGTTGGGGCTGAAGAGCGAGAAGGGCGGCCTGTACGGGACGACTGCAGCGACGTTGACGACGAACGGAGTCGTCGTCAACGGCACCACAAACGGATGCAGAAGCGCAAAAGATCGCGAGATTTATATCCTCGACGTGGGGCTGGGCTCCAACAACGCCGACATCAGCAAGATCCCCACAGCGGGCAAAATCCTGCGGCTGAGGCCGACAACCGGCGCGACGACGCCAATCGTGACGGGCCAGTCGCTCCCGGATGGGATTGACGTGTCGCGGACGACGGGGCGCATCTTCTGGACGAACATGGGGAGGGCGACGTCGACGTACGATGGGTCCGTGCATTCGGCGACGCTGGACGGGGAGGACGTGCGCACGCTGCTGCCAGCCGGGACGGTGCACACGCCCAAGCAGTTGGTGGTCGATGACGCGACGGGTTGCGTGTATTTCTGTGACCGCGAGGGGATGGGCGTGCACCGGGTGCGGTTCGACGGCACGGGCCACGAGGTGTTGGTGCGGACGGGGTCGCTGGACGATGCGGGCGAGCGCGCGGATATGACGCGGTGGTGTGTGGGCATTACGCTGGACCGGCGCGGCGGCCATGTGTATTGGACGCAGAAGGGCCCGAGTAAAGCTGGCCGGGGCCGGATTTTCCGCGCGGGCATGCAGGTGCCGGCCGGGCAGACGGCGGAGAGCCGCGATGACGTCGAGCTCTTGCTGGAGGGGCTGCCGGAGCCGATTGATCTCGAGTTTGACGAGGAAGAGCGCACGCTGTATTGGACGGATCGCGGGGAGCATCCCACGGGGTGTTCGCTGAATCGTGTTGTCGTCGGCGATGGGTTGGTGGATCGGGCGGCGTTGAAGGGGGCGAAGGAGATCCTGGCCCGTCACTTCAATGAGCCGATTGGGTTGAAGCTGGATGCGAGCAAGCAGGTGTATGTTGCGGATCTGGGCGGCAGGGTGTACTGCGTCAAGGATGGGGTGAAGACGGTGGTGTGGAGTGATGACGGGTGTTATACGGGGGTTTCTGTCTGTCAGTGATGCATGCATTATGTTTCTGTATAGTAGGTAAGAAGCCTTGTAGAGTGCTGAGTTCAGATCTATGCTGGTCAAAATACCAGGCCACCACCTAGATACGGTCAGCAGGAATGTATGTTATACCAGGACGGCGAACTCACCATCAACGACGATATCGGCTCCGTTCACGTAACTTCCCCCGATATCACTACAGAGAAAGACCACCGGCCCCGTCAGCTCCTGCGTCGACCCCATCCGGCGCATGGGATTGCGCTCCGACCAGATCTGTCGCCACGGCTCCAGGTCGTCCCCCTCGTTGAGCACCGTGTCCATGTATCCCGGCGAGATGCTATTCACCCGGATACCGTAGCGAGTCCACTCGGCCGCAAGACTGCGGCGCATGTGTAGCACCGCCGCCTTGGAGACGTTGTACGCGATCTGCGGCTGGGGGAAGTTCACGCGGTGGCCGCTGATAGAGGAGATGAGGATAATCTTGCCCCCGCGGCCGCCAGAGATCATCTCCCTGTACTCGTGAGGATGTAACTAGGCGTGACCGGGGAGTGCAGCAAGACATACCGTCCAAACGCCTGCGCGGCGATCCACGACCCAGTCGTGTTGACATCGATCACCCGCCGCCACTGTTCAATGGCGATGTCCTCAGCGGCGACACAGTTAACCATCCCCGCGAAGCAGCAGAGGATGTTTACACCTCCGAGCTGGTCTCGCACCTGCCGCGCGATGTTGGTCAATCCCTGCGCATCGGTGACGTCGCACGGGTGTGTGACGATCTTCGCCGCAGGAAAGTCCTGGCGGAGTATGGTGATGGCCGGCTGGCCCTTCTCTAGGGCTGCTGGGAGGTCGAGGAGAGCGAGTCCTGTGAGGCCATGCTCCAACAGCGCGCGAGCAGAGGCGAGGGCTAACATGCCCGCGCCGCCAGTGACTGTCCCTCTTAGCGTCTTCTGCTGCGTCGGTCAAGGATGGGAGCGCATACACACTGCGTTTCCACTGACGGCGAAGCGCATGGACGCCCGCTGTTCGGCAGTGCTGGTCTCCGGGAACTGGGCTGGAGGCGGCGTCAGCGACGCAGCGGCATCGACCTCACCCAGACGAATCCAGGGCATGGAGGCATTCGGGGATGAGCTCATCCTGGCGATGTTGGTTGGTGGTGGGAAAGTACGGAGCAATGTGGGTGAGATATGGAGGACTATGCGGAGTAAGGGCTTACCCCTCATCCGTCACGCACGCCTCCAGGGCTTGGGTCCATGCTATGTATGGATTGATGACATCTTGGACTGGAGTGGAGTCCCCCCACGCCTGAGCTACAAATAAACTACCGCAGAGGATGGCGCTACCGTGGACTAAATATCCTTAGATTGATCATCTCCGTCGCATGCACGAGCGGAGCAGCAGGACCGCGAGCCAGACCATCAATTCCGATCCATATTTCCAGTCAGATCTATGTACGACAAGACCTTCAGAGATGACTGATCTGCCATCGATAGTCCGTTAGCATATCAACTAACACCGTGAATTTGGTATAAAAGTGAACATGAACAGATAAGGAGAAGAACGCAAGCCGCAATCGTAGCCCGGACCGGTCTCCGGTTTCCTCCACGGGAGAAATTTCAGTAACCGTCCTCATCAGCTTGCTGGTAGACATGTCGAGTTCGCGCGGGGTCCTTGCGCATCTGCTGACCCGATCCGGTGAAGCCCACTGTCCGAAGATTAGTTTGCGTTCCCCAACCACGGATGCGATCCTCATACCTCGAGCATTTACGCCCTCCCCGGTGCGGAACATACTCTGCTTCCGACCCAGCTTTCCCTTGCTGGCAAAATCCTTCCACTTCATCTTACCCTCTTCCAGCTCGCGGTTGGCCTTGACCTTGCGCGGGGCCTTGGCGGGGCGGGCGGGCCCATCGCTGACCTTGCTGGGTTCCCGACGGGCCTGGTTCGCCAGCGTGGGATTGATATCTGCAGCGGCAGAAATGACGCTCGCATGAGGGGGTTGAGGGGTAGGGGATTGGGAAGCGGAACTGCCTGAGCTTGCATCAGCCTTGCGCTTACGGGAGTCACTGCCGGAGATGGGTCTGAGATCCTTTGCGGTTAGTGATTCCACTGTGCCGTAGGACTTGAAGGAGACGATGTAGACGGGGTTGCTGGAGGAGCCGGTGATGGAGGTGATGCGCGCGGGATAGAAGGCGTTGTCACCGGAGACCCAGCGCGCAAGGACATTCTCGTTGACAGAGAACGAGGCGGGAGGAGGAGGTTGAGATGGTGGTGGCGGAGGAGGTAGATCGTTCTCTCTGGTAAATTTGCGGTAGGAGTCTTGAGAGGGCTCTCTCACGGGGGGTGAGGGTTTGGAGGCCGCGGGGGCGGGAGCTGGGGGTTTTAATTCGGCAATGGAGGTTTCGGTGAGAGATATCAGTTCTTCCAGCTCAGCTTTGAGGCTCTGTAGTTCCGTATTGTCTGGGTCTACCTGCAAACTGGATTGGACGGTTTCCAGCTGGAAGGATTTAGCACGGGATGGGTGGGGGGACTGAGATGGAAAAGGAAAGGAGATGAGACAAACCTGAAGCTTGAATTCCTTGACCTCGGCTTCGAGGGACGCGACGTCCGCCATGGTGATGGAGGGCAGTCTTGATGTGGTGGTGGTGGACGATGGTGGTTGGAAGTGATTGGGATGAACTGCGGCGATCAATCTTGATAAGCGGTCACATGACTATGACTTCATCAAGGATCGTTTGATCCAGCTAAGTGTTTGCGCATCGACCTTGCATATGGACACTCATATGATATTTATTATCAAGATCAACATTATACTATCAATACGATAGTATCGTATCAGAACAAATTATATAGTCCCTAGGCATATGACTGTCCCCAGTAAACTCCAGCTAAGTAGAATGAGTCAGAATCTTCGATGGTCTGGCCTGATTTCTAAGCAATCCACGCCATACCGGAATCGGCATTCCCCTCTTTGCCTCATCTCAACTTCTCTCCACCACCACCTCCATCTTCTCCTTCTCCTCCTCGCTCCTCCGTCGTCATCGCACATCCCGCTAGTCAAGGCACCGTCAGAATCGCTGCCTACCCATCGTCCCAATCGCTACTCTCCTTCTTCCCTCCCTTCGCCTCTTTCCCCTACCTTTCCCCTACGCCGACCCCTCCCCAACACGAGCTGACACCACCCTCACCCTTTCTCTGCATCATATCACCTACCACCTTTCCGTCAGTCTCCCTTCTCCTCTTCTCTCTCCTTTCCTCTATCCTCTTGTGAGATCATTCAATCTTTCCCCCTGTTTCTATCCCATCTCCCGATCTCTCTCTCCGATCTCCCTCCGATCTTCCCCACCGACATTTTTGCCTCACTGTCGTCACTCCTTCGACCTCCCCTGTTCACTACTCTAGTGAATGTTCCTGCCCTAGCCTCGCCTTAATCTCTGCAATTACACCACTCAACTTCCGTCTGAGACCATCCCGTCCACTGGTTCGACTCTGTCGCGCCTCTCAGCCCCCATCCTACCATTCTCCCTCCAAGTGATCACGATACGACCAACGGGCGGGAAGCCCGGCCCTACCATCTCAGAGGACCATCAGGCCTAGTGTACCAGGCTATCTACGTCAATACTCTCACTACAACCCTACCCACCGTCTCACAGTCTCCTCGCGGGTAACGAAATGACCGACTATAACTCCCTCTACCAGCAAGGTCTCTACTTGTCCCCCGATCAACAAAGCCTCTTACTCGCCGCTCTATCCTCCAACAACCCTACTCAGAAGCAGCAGAATCAGGCCAAGAACCCCCAGCCCAAGCAGGAACCTGACTCCACTCCCGTTCAGCCTTCCTCTGGCAGCTTCACCATGTCGCCGGGATTTGACCACTCCCGGAGCCACTCCGGAGGCCTCGGATTTGCCGATGATGAAAGCCCTTACCTCGATTTCAATCCCGAACTCGATTTCGACTTCCAAGGCAATGAAAACCTCATTGGCGACCTCCCCGGTGCTCTTCCGGACGACCATGAACCGGGTGAAAAGAGGAAGGATCTCGAAGGACGCTCCGACAACGAGAATGAAGAATCTGGAAAGAAGCGCAGGGAGAGTGACGACAAAACAGCCAAGAAGCCGGGGCGCAAGCCGCTGACTTCGGAGCCAACTTCGGTATGCCCAATTCGTGCTGCGAACCTGCTTGGTAGCCTCTGTCTAATCTACTCTGTAGAAGCGTAAGGCGCAGAACCGTGCCGCCCAACGCGCTTTCCGTGAGCGCAAGGAGAAGCATCTGAAAGACCTGGAGACCAAGGTTGATGAACTACAGAAAGCATCCGACAACGCCAATCAGGAGAACGGCCTGTTGCGCGCCCAAGTGGAGCGCTTGCAAGTGGAACTCCGGGAATACCGCAAGCGTCTCTCCTGGGTGACGAGTGGGAACGGCCTGTCCGCTATGAACGCCATCCCCGGGGCCTATTCGCGAGAAATGTACGGTTTGAACAACAATGACTTCATGTTTGACTTCCCGAAGTTCGGCGATCTCCCCGGTTCCCACATCTTTAACAACAGTCAACTACCCAAGGCCGATCAGAATAAGTCAAACGAAAGCCAGTCCCCGTCCTCCCGGAGAGCCGACTCCAACGTACCGGGTGTTTTGAGCCGGGATTCCTTCAATAGTTCAAGAAACAATGGCTTGTCTCCACTGAAAACGAATTCCCCAGCTACTTCGGTCCCATCAGCCAAGGGCACCCCGACCGTTTCCCAGGGAACGACCAAGAGTCCGACTGCACCCAAGGCTCCCTACCAGAAATCGGCGACATCGACAAATGATCATTCAAATTCGGACTCGCCGTCATCTTCGTCCGATTCGCATCAGAGTCAGCTGCTCTCTTCGAGTGGTACATCACCAGAGCCGACGTCCAACTCTCCGGCCAACAAGCCCCAGGAAAATCAACATCACCATAATTGCACGTATCACACCATTGATGGTGAGGAGTCCTTTTGCGCGCAACTTGGCCTAGCGTGCGGCAACATCAAGAACCCTATCCCAGCTGTGAGAACCAAAAGTCCAAGTGTATCGAACACCCCTGGCCAGGCTGGAAACACTGAACAAGTTCCCGGACTCGATTCTCTGGCCCAGCAGAACGGAGGTCAGTTCGATCCGGTCTTATTTGGTGACTGGCGGGAGCCCCAGGACGCCATCCTGTCCCAAGACTTTGGCACATTCTTTGATGATGCTTTCCCTCTGCCAGATCTTGGCAGTCCTCTGCACAACTTCAGTGAGGTGGCACAGCAGCAACAGCAACCGCCAGCTAAGAAAGACCTCATTTCCCAGATTGATAGCAAGCTGGATGACGAGGAAGTGGTCCCTGGTGAGGATAAATCCCAGATGCTCAGCTGTACAAAGATATGGTATGTTCTTCGCCCTTTACCTCCGTTTGGACAATTGTCTGACTTCTTCACAGGGATCGTCTGCAATCCATGGAGAAGTTCCGCAACGGCGAAATTGATGTCGACAACCTCTGTTCTGAGCTCCGCACCAAGGCCCGTTGCTCTGAGGGTGGTGTCGTCGTAAACCAGAGGGATGTGGACGACATCATGGGCCGTGTGACGCACTAAATTCCCTCGTTCATCGTTTCAGCCGATTATCAATCTAATCATGGACCTATACCCCGTACGATCATATACGATATTGCAACTGACGTCATCACGCGAAAATATGGAGAAACAGCTAAAATATTGGGATTATATATTAAAAAAACAACGGAAGTACTTTGGGTTTCGAGTTTGGAGTCATCGTACAGTGGATAAGTGCCAGAATCGGTCCCGTCAACACACATACATAGCGAGGAAAGGCGCGCGGTGGTGATCTGTTACTTCGTTTCTCTTGTGGTCTTCATCTTTCCGACTGTCATCGCCAGGCGAATGGGTTTGCACACTGGGAACGAACGAAAGCTACACACGGACGGCTCATTCCTTCTGACATTCGCACCAAGGAAATCGAGAACGATAATAACCTATTCGATCTACGGCCTTGGATTTGGAGCTGGTGTCTCTGGATCATTACGTTCATTGTGAATTTTGGATGCTTGGTTGAGCTTTGGCTTATATGGATCGGGTTGAATGTTATACATATCTGGGTGTAATTATGATTCAGTATTCTGTGCTTGTTTTGATTCAGCACAATGAACTTCCTTCTCAAATGCCGCTTTCTATCTAGGTACCTGTCTACTTCCTATATTTTGGAAAGAGTAATGAAACTACAAGGGTATCGATATTGGTGTGTCCCGGGAGACGCGCAAGGAAACGATGATGATAAAATACACAAAAGGCTTCTTCCACTTGTCAGATGCTGGGTGTCTCCTTTTTTTGCCTTTTTTGGTTTCTGATTTTTTTTTTGTTTCTGTTTTTCCCTTTAAATCCCTCCTGTAGAAAGGTTCACTGCCGTCCCTTTTCCATTGAAAGTCGCCCAAATCACCTTCCATCCTCAAGCATAAACTTCCATCTACCCACCCATTGCCATCCACCGAATTCCGTCTTTAGAAAACTGCACCCAGCCTTGCATCAGGAATCTCTCCTCGTATTCTTCCTCCTCGCTGCATCGCACCAACAGCTGCCCCGAAAAGTCCTCACAGATGTCGCTCTGCGAGCGTCTGTTGGGAATATGGACATGAAGTGTAGTATTCGACGCGAGTTCAGAAAAATGGGGGAGACGGAAGGAAACGGATGGAGAGAAAAGAAAGACGAGAGAGAAACCGGAGCAGCCAATATAACAAGAATAGAAATTAAAATATCAGGAGAAGTATCCATGCGTCCAAAGACATCCCCATGGCTGGCAGATCCGGAGCCGCAAGATCAGGGGGAGAAAGAACATAGCCGAGAAAGAGAGCGAACAAAGACAAGGAAAAAAAAAAGATAATGAAGATGATTAAACGACGCTAGGCAGGCAGAACAGGCATTCAACCCCTTTAGGCATCACCGCCAGACGGGGCAGGTTTGTCACCCGAGGGCGTTGAAGGAGCTGGGGAGTCTGCAGTCGGCGCCGCGCCCTTGTTGAAGCCACCGCGGCCACTGCGTCCACCACGACCGCCACGATCGCCGCGTCCACGACCACGTCCACCAAATCCACCTCGGCCCCGGCCGCCTTCACTGTCGCTGGCGCCGCCGCTCTGGTAGCCACGCTGGGTGTTGCCTCCACGGTTGCTGCCTTGCCACGTACCGGCATTGCCACGGTGGCTACCACGATCTTCGAAGAACTTGACATTGGGCTTGCGAGGCTGGTTGTGAGGGGAAGGCTTCTTGTGCTCCACAGGCAGACGATCAAGAACGGCTTTAGCCTCTTCCGGGGTCGAGAATGTCACAACATGGTTGAACTTGCCCCATTTATCCACCTTCTGAATCTTCTCTTTGTCCTCGTCGGAGAACAGGTCGCGGACGGCCTGCTCGTTGTCCACGTAAGAGACGAAGAGTGCGTTGGTCTGCTTCTTCTCACCCTTGGGTGCAGCATCGGCAGACTTGTCAGGTTGGGCTGACCCGTTAGCATCAGTGCTAGGAGCTTTCTCGGGCGACGCCGGAGTAGGTTGAGATGAAGCGGTGGCCGGAGGTTGCGGGGTTGCAGGCTTCGGAATGACGGGAGCTGGCGAGGCAGTGGACTCTCTCTTAGAAACCGGCTGCTGCTGAGGACCACTAGTACGAGCAGTGGTGGGCTGGACTGAGCCGAACTGAGGAGGAGCCCGAGCAGCCGGAGAGGCCACACCAGAAGAGGGGCCACCAGCCACAGGAGGGGCAACAGGCTGGCCACCAGGGACGCCGGCAGGCTTTCCACTGCGGTGAGCGAAGTTGAAGCCTTGGGCGCGCATCTCCGTAGCAATGCGCCCGGCCTCGATCTCAAGGACCAGGAAACCAAAGGCAGCATCCGCAAGGTTGAAGTTCCACATGTTCTTGAACGCACTCTCGTCGACCTGGCCAGCAGCATTACCAGGTGCACTCGGGCCACCGAACGGGTTTCCACCGTTGGCAATGCTAGGCATCTGGTTGACCACGTTGAGAGCGTTGTCCAGGAGAGTCTTCTGGGCTTCATTGGAGGAGATGGCGGTCTCAACCTCACCCCGAACGGTCTCCCACACGTCGTTGAAGGAAGCCTTGGAAGCGGCCAACTTGCCGCGGTAGTGATCCAGGGAGGGGTTGACCGAAAACTCGTTGTAAGAAGACCCGTAACGGAAGTGTAGACCGGCCGAAATGGAGAAGTCAGCCTTTAGGGTGACAGACAACTGGTTCAGCATTCCCTCGCGAGCGGGTGATGCGTGAGTAACAAAGATACGTGTCTCGGACGGGTCATAGACGCGGTTTGCAGTATCGATAAGCTCGCCCATCTGCAGGAGGGTCGTCCACATGGTGCCCTGGCCGCCGGCAATGGTGGTCTTACCCTCACCATTGTCAAACAGCTTGTGCATCACAACTGCACCTCCCAGTCCTAGCAGACGTAGTTTCACGCCACCGATATCCAGCAGTCTCGAGTTCGCTTCGTCGATAATGTGCAGCTTATCCACCTTGTACTCGCCCGACCGGAACTTCTCCAACACCCGTACATCCTCGCAGGCACCCCAGACCGTGTACACAGGAACGTCCAGAGTCAGCCGCTTATCAAGTAGCATGGGAAGTTCGGAAAGGGGTAGCTGGTCTGGGGTGAAGCGTTGCTTGATGGATTGCTGAGGGGGGGTTTGGGAAATGGTGCGCTTCACATTTTCAGGAAGCAACGGGGAATACTGCGCCACGTGTTTCAGGGTTCTATAATACGATAGTGAGGGTGTTAGTAGATGTTGGGGCGGCGAGATAAAGCTGAGCTCCGGCTGGCGCCTAGGAACCACTTACTTGTCCGCGATCCGCTCCAGCGAGGTATCATCGTAAAATCCAAAGTCACCGGTGTGAATGATGTGGTCCGCACGGGCCTGTTTGGCCAACTCATTCAGAGACTTCAGATTCCCTGTGTAACCATCAGTCAGGGCTATTCCCGCTGCACCAACTGCGCCATCTGGCATGTATCCAGGCGCTTACCTCGAACATCGGCGATGCACAGGACTCTGGTGGGGCCATTCTGAATGATTCGACCGTTGTTTGGAAGGAGAGGCGCGGCGCCTGGGACCGGACCGGAGGCTCCGTTCGGAAGGGAATAGCCTTGAGGACCGAAGTTGTGTGGGGGACGAGGCTAACAGATGAGCAGGACAACGTTAGCATAAGGGAGGCAATGGAATGGATTTGGGCGCGTAGACGGAGGAATAGGACGCGTAGTCGACAGCAGCCGGCCGAGGAGCCATCCCGTTGAATGGAACGAGGAGATGAAGGTAAGACCAAGAGAGAGAGAGGACTTACAGAAGCCATGAGTGAGGTCTATTAGAAATTCGGGGAGAGGTAAATCAAGGTATGATAGTCCGGGGGGGGGCTTGTCTCGCTGATGATGGAAAGTTCAGAGCGAGAGAGGTGGATCCGGGGGGGCGGAGGGAGAAGAAGACACGCGAGCAAGATTAACGGAGAAGAAGAAAAGGAATAGGAAGAACGACGGAGCAAAAGCGAAAACACTTTTGAGATGCGGCGAAGGCGAGAGGAGAGGAGGAGGAGAGAGCAAGTCGGAGGGAGAAGGACTGAGTTGAGAGAAACACGACGTACCGATTATGTCAGCACCCAGGGGTCACTGCCAGCAAGGGACTATACTAGTAACTATACAGCTTCAGCTCAAGCTCAGAGGCAAACAACGATCTCTATTGTCATGCCCAAGGACCGTCTTCGCTTTCTCTCTTGTTTGCATTTACTATATATTCACCGTAATATACCATTGACTATATCGTCACGATCTCAATCATACATTCCACTACGCCGTATGGCATCACAGCTCCTCCCCCCGTTGCTCCGTTAATCCACCACCCGCTGCCATTGCGCGCGCAACAGCGCTCTGTAGAGACTGAGGCCCTTGCAATGCCATCAGTGCAAAATGTCCTCCCACTGTGGGCCGACAACGACAAAGAACCGGAACCCCAGGACTGCGTCCCTTCGCGGAGGTCGCAATATATCGGTCCGAGAACGGCCAATTATGCTTTCCGTTACTCATGAAGGCCCAGAGGTCATCGACGAACTCATCCCGCGTGCTGATGTCACTGAAAGTTCCCGCGAGCCACATATTCCAGTCGGACTTGGCCCAATCTTGTCGGTTGTCTAGCGCGACGCCATACTCTGCACGCGCGCGCTTGAAGAACGTATCTCCCATTTGGTGCGCTGATTTGGGGAAAGTATTCAGGTTGAACAGCACGTCCGGAAACAGATTGTACGGAATCTTCCACGAGTCTGGTTTGTCCGGGTACTGCAGCACGAAATGCGATTTCTTTCCATCGGTCCCGAGACCACGGGCATAAAGTATATCGGCATGATCTCTGGCGATGTCAAAATACTTGGCCTGGCCTGACAGTTCGCTAAAAGCTGCCAGTCCTACAGCGGCCTTAATAGCCAAGTTGGTTTCGTTGGCTAGCGCGCCGGCCGCATCGTTCGAAGACAGCTGCTTCGCAATGTCGATGCTGTTGTTAACAAGGTAGTCTGCATACGGACGGATGACGTCGATATATTCGGTAATCCAGTCGGTGTCCCCGGTAGCCCGTACGTAGGCTAATGCGAGGACCATCAGGTTCCCGCATTCTTCGATCGGCATCGGCTCGGCCTTCTGGTTGTCATGTCCGATGGCATTCGGGTAGTGGGACCCCATGTCGTGAATCACAAACGGCTTTCGCCAGCGCCCTGCGCGAAGGTATCGCATCATGGGCTCCAGTAGGAGCCGTATGTAGTTCGGGTCCATGATGTAGTAGACCGGGAATGCTGGCATGATCACATCTACTGTGTTGAGATTCCCGTTACTGGAAAGCTCTTTGATGAAAGCCAGCACATCGTTCGTGTCCAGAGAGTCGTTGGGGATGGTCAAATCGATTCCTCCATACGCCTGGCGTGCCGACAGAGTCACGATATCGGCGTATTTCTGGCCTGCGGCTGCCTTCGCTGCTGTAGACATTTCCGCGTCCAGAATCAGCGATTCGGCGAGGGCCTGGGGGTAGTCATCCAAAAAGTAGCGGACTGCTTCCGATGTGCTTGGATATTGTGCCCGGTAATAACCAGTGTAAGGCTTCCCAAGATAGTTTATCGCCTTTTCGCGCACGTATCCGACTGCAAAGTTCACTGCCTGGGTACCAGCAACAGCACCAAGGTCATGAGACAGCGCGACAATACCCCCAGGAGCCCAGGGATCGTTGCCTGCGAGCTTTCCCGACTGAACAAATTGCGAACGCACCTCACCACGTTTTCCGGAGCCGAAGGAAAGCTTGGATTGGAACGTTGGTCGTGCCGCAAAAACTGCGTCGCCCCAAGTAGCCATATCGCTTTCCTCAGAATAGTCAGCCGCGTTCTTTACTCTAAGTGAGTAGATGGCGGTAGTCTCGGCCTGTTGGAAGCTACGCGCTGTGTTTTGTGGCCGTCCGGTCCACCGTCCATCGATGCTGGAGTATATCTGAATGTCATTCCCCGATGCCCCAGACACCGAGACGGTCAAGTAACCTGCGATCGTTAAAACGAGAGCTATCGGTTAGGGAAATAAGCGAGCATCTTACTGAACGGAAGAGACTGGCGAAGATAATTGGAGGGCGATATTGGCGAGAAGAAATCGAGGGTGAAAATGACCTGCCCAGCAGAGAGCGTGAATACAGAATGTGTCGCGGTGTACTCGGCGCTGCGAACGATGGCCGGGCGGATATTGTCTCCTGGGCTCTTTACACTCATCAGACTATAAGCCTGGCCGTCCACCCGAGCCATCACAGACCAAGTGAGATCCTGCCCAGCCCAGAATTGGGGCTCTGCATACGGCAGAGTCTGCACCCGGTCGGATGGCATCCATGTTGAGAGATATGGATTGCGAACTGCCAACGGATAGGACGGCGGTAGTGTTGGCTTATGCGTGACAAGCTCGCGCTCACGGACAAAAAAGGACAGTACCATCGTGGCGAGTGAGCCGATCCCTAGCCGGCCTTGAAAATCGAGGTACATATTGGAAAATCCCGGGCAAAATGGATATCCCGGAGGGTCTATATACTATCCACTTGCGGGCCACATTAGGAGGAAGATAGTGATCCCACCAGGAGCGGGACGATTGTTATAAGGACGCCTCGCAGGAGGCGAATCAGATCAGCACAGGTCCTTTCATAATTTCCGGGGGCAAGCCACACGACGGGGCGAGAACTTGCAGACGTGGAGAAACCCCTGCTGGAGACGTCGATCGCATGTCGTCATGGATGTCGAATGAGATGTTTCAGGGACCGCGCGGAACTTACGCGGACTGACAGGCTAAAAGGCGATGAGAATCTTCTGACGACGCTGTGGAGACTGCCTAGATCCATTATGGACTATTCAGCCTTTTTATCGTGGTCATCGATGCAGCTGTTGCTTGCGGCAGTCCCATCAATCAAGGAGTTGCCAAGTGAACGAGAATGCGGGGTTCTGTTCATCGTCGGTCGGGGCAGTGCTAATAGTAACCCAACTTGCTGCCACAACAGCGTGAGAATGTATTGCTTGTTCATTTTCAGCTTGCCTGGATGCTGGGGTGAGAGTATCATGATGGAAGTTTTGGTACACCAGAGTCCTACGGCATCGCTCTACAGCACTTCACCCCTGTGTTTACGGTCGCCCAAAGGAGCATCATACCCTTCTTACCCGCCACAAGCTCACTCTATTGCGTGAATATACATCTAGCTTTGGCGGATCAAGCAAACACAACGTTGTTCCTGAGCGTCCCAATCTTCGTGATGTGAACATCCATCTGGGTACCAGGAACAAGGTACTTGGGCGGCGTCAAACCAGCTCCCACGCCTAAATCGAAGTCAGCAGCGGTGTCTGCATGGAGCATCAGGCAAGTTATTTTACCTCCAGGGGTTCCTGTCATGATGACACTCCCTTTTTGCAACGTCGTTCCCTGCGACAGATAGGAGATGAGATATTTGCAGTCGAAGAGCAGGTCCGAAACACTCTCGTCCTGTCGGACTTCTCCGTCCACCGTGGTACGCAGATGCAGCTGGGTTGGATCAGGAATTTCCGAACCAGCAATAAGGCAAGGACCTAAAGGAGCATATGTATCAAACCCCTTGGAGAATCCCCATTGCGGTACCCGTCCGGCAAAGGCAGGATCTCTCTGGAGCTTGCGGGAGGAAATGTCATTGCCAACCGTATACGCAGCCACGTAGTCGAGGGCCTTTTCGACAGGCACATTTTTGGCGTCTTTTCCAATAACAATACACTAGGTATGGGGTCAACGTGACGGACGTCCAACGACTTGTGGGTTTGAAGCTCACCAGTTCGCCTTCATAGTCCGCCTGATCATCCTGTGCGATCTTAGGTATCTCCACGGGAGCCCCATGGTCGTGGACTGTGGTGTTGGGCTTGAAGAAGATGAAGGGGAAAGGCGGAGGGCTGCGGCCAGCTTCGCGGACTGTTTTCGTTTTTCGTTGCATCAGCCACTGTATCATATAGAGAGCACCGAGGACTCACTGTGCTTCGCATAATTCAAACCCACACAGCGAAGAATGGGAATCTCTTCCCGCGCCAGAGGGCCAAGGAGCATCTTAACCGTGGCTACTTCATCAGTCAATTTGGTCTTTCCCGTGGTATCGTAAATGTCCTCTCCGGAGATAACCCGCGCCTGGATCTGATCGGATTCGGTGATGAAGCCCAAATCGGCGTCGCCGGAGACTATGGGCTCACCACGGAGGATTCGACCATCCGTGGCTTGAAAGCGGATTAAACGTTTCCAAGGCAGACTCATCTTGGTTATTAATGCTTCAATAATGGGGAAAATGTAGTAGAAGGTGATTGTCGCCGCCGCCGGTGGTTTATGAGGGATCCCTTCGGGGAAAGATCGGATGGGTTCCGCGGCAGGCAATGCACCACTCGCACACATATTCTGCGCTTTACAGATCTACATGTAGGATTTTTTCAGTGGAAACATAGTGGGACAACCATTTGCCGTTCATATGGACTGGCAAGATTGTACAGTGCATTATTGAAAGAAGTATCACATTTGTCTGTCGGCACAAGAACATCCTATGTCAGGTTGGAGGTGAACCCAGTCGTGCCCAAGGGTTCCGGTCGATTTACTAAAGCCAGGAGGTCACCGTCCACCATAAATTCGCCAAACTCCATTCCAAGAGGAGAAAAGTCAAAGTCGGTAGGTTGTGCTACAGTTCCGTCACACGGGTATCCAAATTGCTGTGCAGACATAGAATTTGCATCCATATATCCTTCGCCTAAAATATGGCAAGCTAATTAGTACTATGACTGTCCATTAATGAGGAATGAAGATACAAACCTTGGATATTCAACGTGTTGGTGAACTGTTCAAGGTAAACACGGCATCGGTCGATCATGCGGTTCCCACTGTCAAGCTTGAGCAGAGCGGTAATCGCACGACATGGGTATGGTCTGGATTTGTTCACTAGAGAGTCCATAGGTTTCCCTGTAATATTCTCCTCACGGCTGACCCAGAGTGTACTGAGTATCACCAGAGCGGAATTGAACGCTGCAGTGTACAAGTTAGCGTTCCTCCAATACATACGATGTTTGCTGATGACATACTGTAATAAAGCGAGAACCACCAGGCCCCAAGCAGGTTCTGGCCCCGTTCTGACTCTTGGACTACCTCATAAACAATATCGATAATTTCCATTGCAGAGTCTGCGCATATTTGCATGCTGTTCAGGCCGATTTGTTGAAGCAACTTGAGTTCCTGTGGATCAGGTTGAAAACCGCCACAAGCGTCAATGAATCTTACAAGAACGGGGCGGTGCAGTAGCACGCGGAGATTCAAATAGCGAAGTGTTAGTATAACCCGGAACTTCCAGGATAAAGACTGGAAGTCGTTTGTGGGTTCTTGAATGACCTCTCTAATGCTTGCGGGGCTGACTAGACGCAAGGAATCGGGAAGGCACTTTTCCCAAGAGAATAGATGCTGTTCCACGGAGAACACATGGGCGACAATCTCGCTTACTGACAATAGAGCATCACATCCAAGGTTCTGCCCGTATAGAATATCTATGATATTCCACATTTGCTTATATAGTGTTCTGCTTGGTGAGCTAATAGCATTATCTGAGATTTCGCGACGAGCTTACATTGTAGAGTTGAAAAAAGCGATGGAAAGTGATGAAGTATCATTATCCCGCATAGAAGATGTGTCCATGGAGCCATTCATAGCTGGCAGGTCCAGCTTCACATAGTTATCCGGAATTGCACTCGGTCGGCCAAAGGTCATGCTCAATGTCCTACTGCTATGTCAGTGCTGATTAACCACACTACACGCCCAAGAAGCAAGTACCTGTCTAAAACGACACAGCCATACCAAGTACGCTTCCTGATTTCTTGCTCTAGAGAAGAGAAAGCTTTAGATGCTGCACGGGAGTGGAGGCCCAACTGTAGAGCAGCTTTCACGGCTAACCCGTGAACTGTCCACGCCTGCACGGATTTTTGAGTACCCTGAAGATATTGTCCCATCAAAAGGAGGTACTGAACTGCAAGTCACATCAGAGAGGTAGATAAACATATTCAAGGCGAGAAAAGAAGACCTACCAACTTCAAGAGTTGTTCCTCGCAAAATCTCACTTCCACATAGCCCGAGCCCACGCTGGTAGAAGACATCTGACTCAGAAATGCGAGTACCAGCATCAGTGCGTCCTGGAGCTCTAGTAATTGTTGACATTGCCAGTATCATGTTCAAGAGCCCAAGCCACGTCCGTCGAACTCTTTTGAAGTTTTCTCGCACCATCTGATGGTAATTCTCGAGAAATGTTGACGGGTGTATATAGGGAAAAAGAAGTCCCGTATCTGAGAAAAAAGTGTTGATGAGATCCAGCATTTCCTTGTGCGGAGGAAGCGTGAATATGCTCTCCCTGTTGCGTTTGAACTGCCGGTTCTCATGCCTTGCTGGCGGACTCGGAGGGCGCGAAGCATTTACGAAGCCGCCCTCACAGGCTCCAGTATCTGACACAGAAGCAGATAGGGTACCATGAACCTTTCCAGAGTTGATAATTCCTCGTGTCAAGTGGCGTAGAAATGCCACATTTGACGAAGGCCCTACTGTTGTTAGCAACGCGTGCAGCAAAAAAAGAAAATGGGTATACCGAAAAACCCAGAATCCTCTTCCTCGGCTAGTCTGACTGTTCCCATGCCATCCACAGAGTCTTCCGTTCCTGCAAGGTCGGGTATGGATTCAGGCCTTGGGGCTTCCACCCTTGCCGTAATATTTTTGGGCTCATAGCCCTGTTCGACTCGGGAAGACAGACCGCTGAGGTTGTCTCTGACAGTAGATAAGGAGTTCTCCAGACTTTTGACCCTACCTTCAAGATCTTGTAGATAGCTGAGAATTGTCATCAGTATCGTCCAATTAGCAATGGAGTGGCGCAAATGGAGAAGACCTACTCTTTCTGGACGATGATGTTTGTAGATGTACTAGGAGGAGTATAGACGCACTCGAACCCCAGATCACCGCATAATGAGCATTTTGGGCGGGCACCGTCACACTAGCTAACTCAGCATTATACTGTATATTGAAATTTGGTCATGAGGCTATTGAATTACCCTTGATTTACGGGCTCTGCATGAATCACAAGCTAAAGCCACACGCCGACGTTTCACAACGGGCGCGTCTCGGGGAGAACGGGTGCTGGTGGGCTGGTCGTCCATCATACGTGTTTAACGCAAGGATACCGAAGAAGGTATTACTGTACTCTGTCCAGCCTGGCCTCAGCTGGGTGTGTCGTTGGGCCGGGGAAGAGTTGGGAGGAGGGAGAAATCCGGGGTGTTGTCGGGAAGTCCGGGGAAAGACCGGAAATGATTTTTGCCCCTTTATTCAGGCATCAGTCTAGGGTTCTGTATCATACTACATCCATACGCCTCGGCTTTTTCTGACAGATACCACAACGAACATCATTCCAATGCTCAATAGAGTAGTCCAAATTTGAAGTAACTGGTCTAATCAGCTACTAAGTTCTCCACATCCATTTCTTGAGTCCGATAGAACCCGAGCGCCTCAATCATGGGCTTGTCATCAAAGCGATACAAGTAAACCGTCTCTCCACTCTCAGCATGATGCTCGTACTTGTACCAGGATGGGACGCAGAACGTGTCTCCCTTCTCCCATGTGAGCTTATGATCTCCGATAATTGAGTAACCACTACCGGCAATCACATGGTAGACGGCCGATGTTGTCTCGCGGCGAACCGGCGAAGAACTATCTCCGTCCAACCGTTCTGCACATCCTCCCAGGACCCGACTCACTATGATCCATGTATTAATATCAAGGATTTCCTGTAAAAGACAGGATAACCTACCTTCGCCACCATCGGCCCTCAGATAACGTTGGGTAGCCCACTTCCCAACTGCACTATCCAGCTTTTCCTTCATCACCTTCCAGGGGAAGACAATAGGGGAAATGCTTGTATCAATATCTTCTGCAGGATAGCGGGGGTCTTTAAAATGCTCAACGAAGTGCACCGGGAAGTGGCGGAAGTTTGGAAGATCCAATCCGTCCAGCCAAATCATCGGCCCAGACCCGTCCTTTCCATGGTCATGATAGTTCCAGGTGGGAGTGAGTATAACGTCTCCTTGCTGCATCTGGATTCGTTTTCCGTGGACAGCTGTGAAGCCACCGTTCCCCTCGATGATAAAGCGCATAGCGAAGGCAGTGTGGCGGTGAGCTGGGGCCGTCTCATTGGGCATAACCAGTTGGAGGCCTGCATAGAGAGTGTCTGTTGTATAAGGTGCATCTACTTGAATAAGCAGTGATGCTATATGGTTTTCTGGAGAAGAAGGAGAAGAAGAAGAAGAAGAATAGAAGGGAAATCACATACCTCGTGCAGGGTTGATCAACATAAGCACGCGGCGCTCAGCTTGTTTCTCTGTTATGAGATTTCCAGCTCGCAACAAGTTGGGTCGTATGGCTTTATATTTCCAAAGGAATGGAATACAAGCGGGGTTTGGCTCTGGGGGATTCAAGCGCGCCATTTGCATCCACAGAGGCAAAGTGTTGCTCTTCTCAACATCGACAAGCAACTTCTCCGCGGTGTCATGAGTATCGGTTATGTTGACTGTCATAATGTAAGTGCTAAATCCTTAGGCAGGTCAAATGATGATTTCTCGTAGAGTAGTTTGTTCCAAATAAAACCAGCCATAATATATGCTGTAGAGTATGCCTCGTCCCGAAATAGCCGAGACACCGGGGAGAGGTCGGATACACAACAGTATGCATCGCGGCAAGGATATTCCGATGAAAACGTCACATTTATACGCCATTTCGCCTCCTGCGGTACCAAGAAAGTTATGGGTTGATATTCTCTTGTGTATATTATCTTTCAACAGCAAAAAAATTGCCGATCAAGCTGGAAACCCAAACTGGAGCGTGACCATGTGTGAGGCTGCAGATACCCCGAAGGTTTGCTACTACTTTGGCTTCGTATGAAAGTACATAACTTACTATTTTGATAGAGCCCTACATATCCAAGCAATTGCTTGGAATTTCTAAAGGCACTCAGGGGAAATAGTGTCTCCCAACCTACCGCAACAAAGATCAAACTAGATATAATAGTGGTGGGAGCAGGGCTAGGAGGATTGGCAACAGCTGTTGCCCTACAGCAGAGCGGGCACAATGTGACCATTTTTGAGCAAACTGATCAATTAGGCGAGGTATGGTTGCTGTTCAACATAATTTAGTGTAGTGGACGTTACGCTGATTATCCCCACGCAGGTTGGCGCAGGCATTCAGATTCCACCAAATTCAGCCAGGCTTCTGTTGAAACTTGGTCTTGGACCATATCTGCAACCATATGTGACGGAGCCTGGGTCTATTTCTTTCAGGAGATGGGCAACTGGCGAGACTATTGGTTATACCAAGTTGATCCCTGAATTTCGCAAGACATTTGATGCCCCGTACTATGTCGTCCACCGAGCACACTTTCATTCTGCCATGCATAAACGAGCGATTGATGCTGGTGTTAAAGTCAAATTGGCCTCTAGAGTTGTCGACTACAATCCCCGAACGCCCAGCATCAAACTTGCTGATGGGTCAATCTACAAAGCGGACCTAATTGTTGCCGCAGATGGTAGGCCAAAGGGCGTATATTACACACGGAGGTATTAACTTGGTACAACAGGTATCAAGTCAATTGCTAGGGCTAAGCTTCACCGTGGAATTGAGAAACCACTCGAGAGACCAGGGTTTGCAGCCTACAGAGCCACGGTAGATGTGGAAAAAATGAAGTCTGATCCCGATATGTCCTGGCTTCTCGAAAAGCCATCGTTGAATATCTGGTAAGTTTCATTCATCATTACTATGCTTCAACGGATATCAACCATAGAAACCCACACAGGATTGGAGAGAAACGTCATGTTATGACATACACTATCGGCGCTGGGAAATCCTTCAATATGGTCCTGTCTCATCCCGATGACACAGACCCAGCTACGTGGAACCAATCAACCGCCCTACGTGACATGAGGGTCGAGTTTGAGGGGTGGGATCCCAGGTTAGCTAACTATCCAAATTCGGATACTTTCTACATGCATGGCTGACAGTCTTTAGACTCACAAAGATCATCGGGCTCATCCAAAGTACCATAAAATGGCCTCTTCTTAGTGGTGCACCATTGTCTCGGTGGGCTTCTGGAAAGATCATAATCATTGGGGACGCTGCTCATAGCATGCTTCCGTATATGTCACAAGGTAACGATTAGTGCTGAGGAAATAGTCTACTTTAGTATAAAGCTGATAATGGCAATAGGCGCTGCAATGGCGGTTGAGGATGGAGTCGCGCTGGCCAGAGCTCTAGCAAAGATACAAGCTCCATCAGATATTGCCAATTCCCTTCTTGTTTATGAGAAGGTTCGGATCCAGCGTGCTTGCCAAATGCAGGAGGCTAGTCTGCTCAATGGACAGCTCTGGCATTTTCCTGATGGTCCATTACAGCAGGCCCGTGACCAGGCGATGCTGCCGGAGACTAAAGGTATTCCTTTCTCTCATAGTCCGAACCAGTGGAGCGATCCAGCAACGCAGATGTGGTGCTATGGATATGATACAGAGGGGGAAATTGATAAAGCGTTTAGCCAGCGGGGACGCTTCCCTCAAAAGGGGTTGCTATAGACTGCATATCTACGTGAGAAAGAGAAAATATACTTACTAAAATAAGAGTTATAAAACAAATGCATTGTTTCTACAACAGACAAGAATTGCTCTATAGGCTAGCCTTCTCAATTCTCCGACCCACCTCGTCGAAATGGATTTGCTTCCCGGTCACCAAGGCCTCCTGGAGGTAGGAACCGATTTCGACAGCTTTGGCTGCGTTTGCCAACTTAATGGGAAGAGGCGTATTGTCTAGGCAAGAAGCAGTAAACTCATTGGCTTCTTTGACAAATGCAGCTCCAAAGCGGCCGATAAAATTGCCTGGAACTTCTCGAGTGATACCGCCGGGGTGGTAGAAGTTGACAAAGTTGTGTTGGGGATTGATGTTGACCGACAATTTGCCTTCCGTACCAATGACCTCAGTAGTATCTTCCTGGCCATGTGGCATCATGCGAGAGCAATAATAGTAGGCAATCTTTCCGTTGTGGAACTCCACAATACCAACGGCATTGTCGTAATCTTTGTACTTCTTCAACTCCGGCTGTACCGCAGTGATCCCATGGGCCGAAATACTCTTGGGGATTGCATCATCACCAAAAAACCAGAGAGTAAGATCGATATCGTGAACTGACATATCAACGAAGACACCACCTGACCATGCAGCGTAGGCAACATAGAATCCCGAGGGGTCCAACTTGTCACACGTCTGACTTCTGACAATGGACGGCCGACCGATCAGCCCTTGATTGATCTTGTCATAGACATCACGGTATGAGTCGTCAAATCTTCTAGAAAAGCCACACATAACTTTCAGATGGGGCTTAGCCTTTGCCTTCTGAACGACAGCTTTGCACTGGCAAAAGTTTAGCAATTGAACGGCGAATAATTTATACAGTTAGGGAGGAAATGGCCATACAACTTCCACATTTGTAGATAACGGTTTCTCGCATAGGACATGAAGGTCACGATCAATGGCCTTCATAGTCTCTTCAGCGTGCACAGATGTTGCTGTGCCGATAGCGACAGCTTGGAGGCCAGGATGATTCAACATCTTCTCGTAGTCGTCATACAGAGTTACACCGTACGGTTCCAAATACTGTCTGCCCCAGACAATTTCTTTTGGGTCAGGGCTGAAGGCAGCCACCAGCTCAGCACGGGGGGTCTGATGCAGGAAATTGTTGGCATGAATTTTCCCAACGCGACCTAAGCCGGCCATGCCGACCTTGAGCTTTTGCACGGACATTTTGAAGAATGGCGTTTTAAATAAAGAACAACTCAGACAGAATAAAGACTTCAAGAATTAATACTGGATTTGATCAGGAATAAACAGTGAGCAGTCTGGCTGAATATGTCGAATCCTGGGTTACCAGAGGGGTTTATATGTTTTGGATCCATTCCACCGATTTCAAGAGCGCAAAAATCCCCTCTGTCAATCTGAAGGAGGCAATGCAGGGCAATTCTCCTCGCCTGTAGTCGTATCTCTATGTGGGTGTTGAAGTATAAAAGACGGATAGAGTTGCTGACAGTTGACACACAGGATGAACCCCGCAGTGGAAAGAGTTGCCTCGATTTGCAGCGGAACACGTTCATTGGATGGGACGGGGCCATTCGCTGGATTGGGAAAGAGTAGACAACCCAGGCCGGTGTGGGGTTGACACTCCCGCTGTCGACATCAAAACTGCAACCCCCACGAGGTCCCTCTCATGTTGCTCATCTAGAACTGCTTTTTATTATATTTCATTGGATCCTTTAGCAAGTATTCTATCACAACACACTCCTTCCTCCTATGCGAGCGGGGTAGGCCTTGTGGGGTTCCCTCTTAATCGCCCCACGATCCGCGGCAACTCTTTCCGACCTTCCAAAGTTGCCTCGACTTTGGAGGCCTGCAACTTCATGACTACAATCGGGAAAAGACGAAGTCGCATTGCCACTGGATGGTAAGTTGCTCCCCGTATCACTAGTAATTTCGGAGAACCTTCGTCATATCACTAACCACCATCACAGCCAGAGATGTAGGGGTGAGTGTAACACCCTTCAGAGTGCACAAGAAAGCTGATCAGAGATGAGCAATAGCCCGTCACCTGAAGTGTATGTATTCTGGGGCAATATAAGTTTATACTGCTTATAGGTAACTTAGGTGACCTGTCTCGCCCATCATGTGCTGCTTGTAAACTAGCAGGGGAGCATTGTCACAGGAGCTTTAATGTCAGGTTCCGCAGTGTGATGGAGTGGGATGATGAAGAGATCAAGACATTTTCCCAGGTGGGTAAATCACAGCTAATAGTAGGGCCAAGTGAGTACCCGTCTCTCTGAGCATTATTGAGGACCAAGCTCACGTATTACACTGTCCAAATCCACGACGAAACCCACGAGATTGAACGTCTGTACAATAATATCAGTGCGAAGGACCAGACTGGAGGGAATGGCACTCTAAATCATCTCAGAGTTGGAATTCGTACACCGAATGATTGTCACGGCATTGGAAATACAGACGTTCCTTTAACCAACCTACCACGACTTCTCCCGGCCCAGGAACAGACTAATGGAGCAAGGCCAGATGTGCAGTACCCCCAAAATCTGCCATCTTATTTTAGTTCAGATATTAGCGGCACTACAGAGGAGATCCCGTTCGCATCTGGATGTACAGAATCTGCACACAGCTCCCGATTAGAGTCTCAATTGAGCGAAAGAGAGGCTATTCTCATGCGCAATTTTGTGGAAAATATGGCCTTGTGGGTAGGTCGACACTCATAAAACTCAGTCAGTCACAGTAATAAAGGCCTAACAACATCTTAAGGCCGATGCAACGGACCCTCATCAGCATTTCGGGGTCTACGTCCCATCAAGAGCTATGTCAGAGCCGGTATTACGGTTTGCGATATTCGCTTTTTCTTCGAGACACCTTGATCGACAAATAAATACGAACGCGGCAGAAGCACTGCACTATCATAACCGCTGTCTTCAACTACTTATCCCGGTTCTTTCTGGGTCCGAAGATAGGATCAACGATGTTGTGCTGGCTGCTGTCGCCATACTTCGGCAGTTGGAGGAAATGGATTGTATGCTTTTCCGAAACATCTGTATGACAAACTTCGTCCAACTAACACGTCATAGGGGAAGATAATCAATTCCATCTTACAGGAACAACTCGCATTCTGAATACCATGTCCCACGTTGGGTCTTCAGGAGGCTTAGGAGAGGCAGCTGCGTGGCTGTGCCTTCGCGAAGATATTCAGATATCCCTCACTTCACAAAAGCCCTTGCGGACCGACCTCCAGAGTTTCAGCGCTTCAGATGTCTTTAACAGAACAGATGACTATGCCTGGGCTAACAGAATGGTGTTCCTATTGGCCAAAGTTCTCAAATTTGCATTCAAATATGACGAAAGGATGCAAACTGTTGTGTTGCGCAATGTAGACGAGGAGATTGAACATTGGAATATTATGAAGCCGAATGGATTCAATCCAATCCGGTTTGTGCCACGAGGCAAGGAGTTACGCCAAAGGTTTCCGGAAATATGGATGTTACTGCCGGTTCATGGTTTGTTCTCACCTCCAAGCTCTCACGTCGGTATTTACTTACAAGCTCAGTGGTCGGTATCCAATATTACCATATAGCAAAAATCGTTCTCGCCTTTACTCAGTCTCCGACCCCCTCACTTACATATGCAACTTTTAGGAACTCGAGAAACATTGAGGTAACACAAAAAAGGCAGGTATACTTTGAAGCAAGGAATATTCTAATATGACTGGCTTGATTGACAGAAAATTGTGCACAAACACTTACTTGCTGTACTTGGTCTGGCAAAGTCAAATCCAAAGGCCGAAAATACGTTGTTCACTGCACGTCACAGTCTAGTAGCTTGTAAGTCATGCCAACTCCTTCGCCACCCTTCCTTGGCCGCTCAGAGGCGCATCTTGCGTTATCAGTTGGGCTGATGTCGTCCCTATTTAATGTCTTCCTATCTAGCTAACATTTATTCAGGGGGCTGGGTTCTTCGCCACAAGCTAGATCAAAGCGCTGCAGTAACTCTGCTGCGAGATATGGAGACAAAGACAGGTTGGGATGTGTCTCAATCTATCCAATCATTAAAAGAACTCTGGAATGAAGAAAATTCTGACAGTTAGCCTTAACGATGCAAGGATCTTTGTCCTGCTATAGGTTTGGTGCCCCTAGCAGCCGTTGACTACCTGGCACAGTTTCAACTTACACAACCCTAGACGTTAGAAGATAATCTATTGTGTCATTGAGCGTGTCAATATTTCGAATGCCCTTACAATTTGTTGAAATATGTAAAGGCCATTTGGTAAGTGTTACAAGTTTACTTTCTCCGAGATGCGGGATTAGCCCAATGTACAGCTAACAGGATCCCCAGTAGGATCTCCTACACACCGGCTCTCTTTGCAGCGTATCCTGCTTTCTTTTTCGTTCATAACTCAACGGATTACTGGATTCTGGGTCTCGAACCAGATGGGGCCCTGGATGGGAAATACTGATAGATCCTGAATTTCCGATCGCCACAGCACCTACGCAGTATAGTCTTACTCAGATGGGTAAGATGACTCATGTCCATCGCTGCGCTCGTATGAGCGGTGAGAGACTCTCGCTCAACGGGTGTTAGATTTCCGAATGTACAATGACAGAATTCTGCAGGCCTTGATGCAGCACCGTTAGCAGCTGACCTATCATACCAATCGGTGAACCGTGCACGATGCAACATCCGATCGCCTGACTTCCATGGGGAAGTGGACTGCGTCTACAGATTAGTACATCTAGGATACTTGGTTAGGCACTCAGGGATCTCCCAGGTTGCCTGGGCAGCAAATCGAGTCGCCCTCACATCGGTATGGCCAACTAGCGTTACTTGTCCACGTGTAACTACCGAAAATGTCAAGCTTTACACTTGAAACGTCCCACGGCACCTCTTACCGCCCAATGTGCTCTCTCACATTCTTGGCGTCGTGGATCGACGATTAGATTCGACAGGGAGTGAAGCATATCTGGGATAAAGTCCACGAATGGAGCCGTCGATCCTGACAAGAGGACGGCGCCGCCCGACAAATTATGATAAAAAGGAAGTCTTTCTCTCTTGTCCGTGTTTTGAGTCATTTCAAGTATCTATTTTTAACCTCTGTCGTACAAAATATCCCATATATATAAGCCTTTGCTCGGCGGACCGCCCTGCTTTCCCGCAGAATGTCGTTCCTCTGTATCCGAAGACCGCGTCGCTCTGCATCATCACAAGCAAAAAGGAACCTTGCTGCGGCCAGGATTAAGTCTCTTCAAAAGTATCAGGAAACCCGGTCCACCCGCATTCCGCTGCGACAGAACATACGCAACGCTACTGCCCAAGCAGAACCCCAGGCACAAATTGAGCCTGATCCCAGCGATTTCTCCCAAGAGCCGGCGTTCACTTGGAAAGATATCGATCCTCCCACGGACACCTTTCGAGATATAGGCTATAAACTCCCGCATCAAGAAACTCTGGTCGTACCAGTAAGCAACGAAAAAATGCTTGACTCAACGAGCGAAGTGAGCGCGCTTCCGGGCTACAACGATGTCAGCGGTGCCGTTGTTGTCGATTGGAACGGCCTTCCCCATTTCCTTTCTCCGCGGGAAGAGCTTGAGAGAAGCTCCAGACTGCAGCGCGCTGTCCAGGAAAAGATGCTGGGGCTAACGAGGCAAACCGAGTTTGAATGGGAACAGCCATGTCACGGAGCCATGCTGCCGCGTTACACTCCGCCAGAAGAACGGCTTTCGTGGGATTCTCAACAGCGATAGATTAACCTCTTGTGAGTTTTCCGGTTACTATATTGTCTAGAACTTCTTCCCTTCTGACGGTCGTGATCGTCAGTTACCCTGTTGATCAAGACTTCGACAACCAACCAGTTACGCAGCGACTTCCCAGCAGGACCTGAGATGTGATACCCAGAATGATACATGAGCAACGATTTATGATTTAAGACAGGATTAATGGAAGCATCATGCTTATTTCATTTCGGTTTATCATTCATTAGTACGGAGTTTTCGACGTCATACCCTAAAGACTAGATAATGTCATTTGAATGTGAAAACTATGTGTAAAGGACTGCCAATTGATTTAAGCTATCAATATATACATATATTATACTTATTCTTGGATACGTACAGGAGGTCTGGCCTTCGTTGATGGTCATGCATGATTTGGTCCTAGGGCTAGAGATATATGGACATCCACCTCCGAGCCATGGAAATCATAGACCTTCGACGCTAGCACACGAGTTCACAACCGAAACTGTCCTATAAATAATTAAGTTCAGCCGGGTAGCAAAATCTGATCTAACCTACGAGTCGAACTCACCTCCATGTGAAGTGAAAGCATTCGCTAGAATCATCCGACATCTACCTCGAGTTTGCGTACAAACTACAAAAATTGTTCCAATCGTGCATGCCGGTGAATGTCCTGTGGAGTTTTATAAATAGTGATCCCAGAGCCATTTCCTAACCAGAGGCACGCCACATCATTTCTGGAGCTTCCAACAGGATTCCGAGGGAAAGACTACAACCGAGGGGCTCGAAGTAATTCTTGTTGAACTCGCGTGCCTTCACACCAAGAACGCTAGTCAACTGCACATACTCAGAAGGAGTGGTTCAACGAATTTTCATCATCCAGTCCTTGTCCTTTGGGGAGATTTGATGGATTGGTTGTGCATGGAGGTTGTATAGCCGTCGGGGAATATATTACATGATCACAGATAAATCGACTGCGAGAACCTTTCCGAACTTACTCGCCTTATTCCCCGGTAAAGCACGAGGCACTATACCTATTTCCTTAAATGCTGCGGTAGGGCATGCAACGTTGCGATAATTGATTACCTGAGATATGATTCGCAAGGGAGACAGCGTTGATCATGAAGTTAAGCATTTATCATCAGGCGCCTCTTAGTGAGCAATCGTTTGTTTAAGCCGCCTGAATTGATCGAAATTATTGGGCCCTTATGGTGGTCGCAAATCTCTTTCAGCCCCTTCCACTTGGTGGCTGTGTTCAACTTGATCTTGAGAAACTAATCGCAATGCAGCATTGCACATCCCAAGAATCCAGAATAAGCATGTTGGCTTTTAGTAACTCCCATCATGTCCGGTGATACGCAATATTTGTACATTTGTTTCCGTCTAAGGACCCAAGAATCTGCTTCATTATAAGTGTGTCATTGCGAGGGTGTCTCAGCCAATACTATGAGGTGTATAAAAATAAAGTGAAATATATACAAAGCAGAAGGGAATCCGGATATGAAGTTCAACTGTTCCTCACAGAAATCCCGCAGAAGAGCAAATATACAGTCTCAAGTCGTTATCCTTCATAGACAACAGTGGCTTTCCCAGAAGAGCAACATGCACTGCAGTACTATGACGGCAATTCGTGAGAGGCCGATTTTGGGTCCGAACCGACTAGTTCTGATGGTCTATGCCCCACCTCCAGTTCCCCAACCTTGACGCCACTGTATCCGGTTGAGTCCGAGACACTCTGCGATGGCACGGAGCCAGTCGGATGGAAAGGTCCAGATGCCATGGCTGGGGCAGCTGTGGCCTTTGATCGTTGGCGACGGAGGAAGAACCAGAGAGCTGCAATGATCAAAGCAGCACCTGCCACGCCACCTACGACCCCTCCTGCAATTGCCCCCGTATTGGTAGAGCCCTCGGACGAATCGTTGTTGGATGTGCTGGTCGACGTAGGGCCGCCTGTTGATGTCGCGGAAGATGCTGTAGACGTAGCGGGTATGGTACTTGCGATAGCAGAGCCGGATTCCGAGCCTGGATGTATTTTGTCAGCTTCAAGTAATGTGCATCATCTGGTGTTGATGACTGACCTTGCTTAGTCGGATTTAATGTGGTGTAGTTTGGATTGTTGGGGAGCGAGTCTGAACAGCCAAAGTTTCCCCAGTTGATGTCCTCGCTGGTCCAGAAGCCGTACTGTCCCGGTTCACAGCAAAAATACGCCTGGAAATAAAACATGTTCCATGTTGTGTTTGCACAGTGCGGTTGTTCCAGTAGCTGGTTAGTGCAGTTGGCGCTACTAGGACAACAAATGTTATTCGGTATGTATTTCTCAGCTCCGGGGCACACAGCGTCCCCAGGACAGCATCCCCAATATCCACCCCAAGTTGCATAACATTTCGATTCGCTGTCGAGACAGCCGCCCATGCGGCGGAGGGCGAACCCATAGGGCGGACCGTAATCGATAGACATTGCTTCAATTAGGAGGAGGAATATATTTATGTGGATGTTTGGATGGTTACCAAGATCAACGAACGAACGTTCTGGGGTATCAAAATATCGAAATGGCTTGAATGGGGGAAGAAGGGGATCATAAGGGAATTTTGGTCCCTAATCTCTTTCCCAATGCTACCTTACTATGATTGGAAAGAGGACCCGTGAGCATACTTAGCAGGTATAAGATATTCAACACTCGGGTCCACTCCAACGCCCAACTGGCCATAGTGTAGACGCTGATCTTCGCTCACATAACAAATCACATTAGTCCCTGACGTTGGGGGCCAAAACAGAAGGAATGAGTCTGACGCCGGTAAGCACATAAACCCTGCCTTCTATTGATTTTGGAATAAGCCACAACTGACCGGAATCCTAGGCGACAGTTTGCAGGGAATTTCCGCCATGGGATGATGCATGCCTTAAATTAAACAGCGGAGCTCCTACGGAGTAGGAACGAAGCAGAAGATGTCTCATTTGAATTCTCCGTCTATCCATCGCACGTTCCTTCATCAGCCACGAGAGCCCCGGGATGTCGACGCATTCTCACTCTCTTGCATAATTGCTCCTGGCTGGGGGCTCATCGCCTTGGACCTGGCCGGAATTTCCCAATTCTGACCTGAATATTGCGACCGGGTGTCTTTATTCCGTTGTCGCCAAGACTTTTCTCAGCCCCATGGAAGGGTCTAAGCCTGTCTAATTTAGTAGCTTCGGCGGTGGATGGCCGAGCTGTGCGGTCAGTTCGATAGCGTGGGTCGGTGGAGCCGTCATCCAAGATGTCCTGATCGCTCTTCGATCATGGCTTGGGGCTGGTGCTTGACACTCATGGCATCACCATTGGCCGAAAGGAGTTCCAGAATGTCTTGTTCAAACCAGAAACTGGAGAGGCGTATATCATCGGTCCAGCCAGACAGACTTTCAAGGACTCGATATCTTTCGACCACAAAAAGAAAGAGAGAACACGGTAAGCTATCGTCCCTTTCCATTGAATTACTCCAAGTACGTTGCAGACGTCGTTCATGAGTTGTTGCTTTATACAACTTGTTACATAGCGCGATGAAGAGCGTCAGTTAAATAGCACGTTATCGAAAATCGATAGGAACCATGCATAATAAATACATCGAATTCAACATGAATCATCACTACTCAACAGCGCATAGTTGTTCTATTGTCTTTTGGATTCTTTTCATCCTTTGCCATGCATGGTCAACCCGATTAAATGGTAGATATACTCCTTACATGTTTAGATCCATGACTCGGAAGTCGTGGGCGTACGGGACCTCGGCCCGGCTATGGGCCGTTCGTATGGAACTTACCCCTCGGTCCAGAGGCCGGCCGAGAGTTGAAGATAGACAATATCTTAAATAGCAATCTGGCAGAATTTGAAAACAAATCGTACTTGTTTTCTTGTCCTTTTGCCTGCAGACCGATTACTGCGAAACAAAGACCGATAAGATGCCGTTCAAGACTTGGTTGACAGAGAATCTCGGGGTTCGGGTCCCTATCGTCCAAGGAGGTCAGGCTCCATCACAGAGATCCAGGCACGCCAACAAGAGCTAACTGTACTGTAGGCATGATGTGGGTGGGATATGCAGGTTAGTACGCAGCGAAGGAGTCCCGTTCAAACTTTTGGTAACCATCGGAGGGCTCAGAAATGACGAGCGCGGTCGCGAATGCCGGCGGGTTTGGATTCCTGGTACTGTCATGGTCCTTCTATATGGTCTGTGATATTCTAACACGTATACAGACTGCTTTGATTCATCCAGACCCGGAAGGGCTGAGAAAGGAGTGAGCAACCTTGTCCAAAGCACAAACTGCCATTAACAAGCACCTGCTCACTCATCGATTTCACCGTAGAATCCGTCGGTGTCGCCAAATGACTTCTAAACCTGTAAGTACATAACGTCTTGGAGATCTGGCTGCTTATTAACGTGTTATGTCAGTTTGGTGTCAACATCACCATGCTTCCCACCGCCAAAAGCCCAGACTACCTCGGTTTTGCAAAGGTCGCTGTGGAAGAAGGCATTCGTGTAGTGGAAACGGCAGGAAACCCAGCCCCGATTTTGAAATATCTCAAGGATAATGGGGTTATTGTCATCCACAAGTGTGTGACGCTGCAGCATGCCATTAAGGCTCAGGACCGTGGGGTGGATTGTATCTCGATTGATGGGTAAGTGCGATAGAAGTCCGTGGTATGTATTTGACGAAAATTTAGCTAATTCGTCCAGAATTGAATGGTATGTACTTTTGAATCCAGTGAAGGTACATAAACCTGGTACTAATGGCTGGCCAGTGCTGGACATGGCGGCGAATGTATGTTTCTCGAACAGGCGATGGAATATATCTGTCGATACTAATCCGAGCAGACGGTTTCTCCTCACTGATTCTCCTTTCTCGATGTGCACAGGAACTTAAGATTCCATTCATCGCATCAGGGGGGTTCGCAAATGGGAAGGGTCTTTCGGCAGCTCTTCTCATGGGCGCATGCGGGTAAGACAACGTTTACCTACAGGGGAGCCATTTACTAAACCACCGTCAGAATCAACATGGGCACCCGATGGATGTGTACCGTGGAAGCCCCTATCCATGAGAACGTAAAGCGGCACATCGTGCAATCGGACGAAAACGACACGGTTCTTGTGCTCGGCAGACTTCGTAACACCACTAGACTGGCGAAAGTAAGGAAAGAGCCCCTGACGGTAAGACTTTAGCTCATATCGTATAGAACGAAGTCTCTCTTGAAGTGTCTCGGATTGAAAAGACCAAGCTCGACTACGAATTCAGTGACGTGGCCCATCTCATGGCAGGAGCACGTGGCCAGAATGTGTACAAGACTGGGGACGTTCATGCGGGAGTGTGGTCCGCAGGTCTTGCGATGGGAGTGATCAAGGACATCCCTACTTGTGCTGAGCTGGCGAATCGAATAGAGAGAGAAGCAGAGAGTGCCATTGCTCAGACAAATGGCTTGATGCTGACCCGGGCAAATCTGTAAGACGATCTCTTGGAAGAATAGCTTTTTACTCTGGTATAGCGGAATTTACTACATGTTCGTTAATAATAAGTTAGACATCTTTAGTAATAGCTACTATGAGATCTTCGACCTTATTTCCTTTACTAAGTCTCTGAATAATCTTAAAGTATCGTTTCTCCTACGTATCTTTTTTATCAGATATAGTCTTCTTAAATATTTCTCTTAGTTTTTCGGCTTTTTCTCTATAGACGTCGATAGTCTTTTCTAAGGCTTTGTAGGTATCCTCGGATATAGTACCTTTGCTCGGTTCTAGATTGCTCTTATATGTCTTGAGTGTATTGAGGATAAGAGGTAGTTTCCTTCTAACGGTATTAAATATCTTATATAGCTTAATATCCTTCCGAGTACTGTTATAGATCTTAACTGAGGTGTCGATTATAGATATAATAGCAGAGATACCACCGATTATTTCCAGGTCTGATATCTTAAAAGAAGATGATAAAGAAACGTCTTGAGTTTTAACTGAGTGTTAACAATTCAAGGCGTCGTATACTGAAAGATAATAGTATGATTTGATGGCCCCGTCAAAGTAGATATTTAAGTTTAATAAGGTTTAAATACGCGTCTGGATAACATCTTCCGACTGAAGGCCAGTGTTCTAAAATTCAAAATATGCTTTGAATCCCCATTTCTATATTTTTCAATTGACTGGTTCAGAGAACATATGATGATCTATGCCAAGGTGGTGTGTAGCTGAGGTTCTAGGCTCCTTCGCTCCCCAATGTGGACTTGTTATATGCAGCGTAACGTGCTTGTATTGATGTGGAACGGGCTAGAACGCATTCGTTACAGGGATGCTTAGTTAGGCTGTCCATGGAAAATCCAAGTGCAAGTCGAACATACTCACCATACTTTTTAAGGGTCCGAATGGTTCCCGCATAGGACATTGCTGGGACTAGCTTACCTCCTATTCGCAAGACCAATTCGGCACCGGCAATGTAGCCTCATGATCAATCTCAACATATAACAGGAGAATTATGGTTTAGATGGACTAGTGGAAATCTTACTATAATGATGTAACATACCACCAATTAAAGCATTGTCTGGGTATCAGATCATGCCGCATGCGGCCGCGTTAATCTAGGTACTGGATGTGCCGTTATGTGCTTCCCCACGGAGACTCTGGGACGCTTCGCCTGGTTCTTCGGTAGAATAAAAAAAAACTAGGGCTGACAGTAGCACCATATAACGGGCCGGAACCGTGGTTTGGTAGTTCACTATTTGGCCGTGAGTTCAGCCCGCAAATAAGATGGCATACAATGCGCACGGACTAGGAATGCGCTTCCGCCAAAGATGAATCAAATGTTGTCCGCGCGGTTGGTATCGAACCCTCCAGGGCAGAGCAATTCAGCCCCACACAGTTTGTGCGAGTCCAACATAGTACAGCCTTAGACAATAGCGATGCCTCTAGGCTCCTTATGAATCCTCAAACAGCGGCCACACCACCCTAGGTATCCAGTTGCGGTGGGCACCTGAAACTACGAATCTATTAACACAGAGGCACCGAGCATTCAGCCTCTTCCCTTCAGCTTAATTTGAAATTAGCGCCCGAAAGTGGGTGACAGCCGTCAATTTCTTGTACGCCAGATGACGCACGTCGGTCATCCGACTGCAACTCGGTAACCAGCTTCATCTGTTGTTCGGTTATCCGTGGTTCCTCCTCGCCGCCAAGTCATACTCTACATTCAGCTGACAACTCGTTGTGCGACCTTCTCAGATACCCGGATTGGGTCTGGAGTGTATGGTGAGTCTCTGGGGGCATCACCATGACGGAAGCATCTTTGTCGCAGGTGGCGACTTGATGCGTTGTTGAGTATATATTCAGGGGCCAATTCAATCCAACAGTCTTTGATCTAAACAAGACAAGTTAACCACGATTGACTATTGTCTTATCGAACTGGAATACATTGAGAAATACTGGTGCGGAACGGCAGTTGGCCCACCCAAACCATTCATTATGCCCCACCAACAACCTACTATTGACCCTACCAGGGCCAATTTCTACCAGGAACTAAGAGGAGCTGTCGGCGCCGAGGCACTACAGACCCTTGACCCGTCGACCGTTGGCGCTTCTCAGCTCGAAAATTTGAAGCCAGCACCCGGCACTTCTACCACAGTGCCGGCAAAATACACATGTGCGACGCAGAAACCCATGCCAACAACTTTCCAAGGGAGTGCCCACACAGCGGCACTTCAGGTTGGGCTTGGGAAGATTATTCCTCGCTGGAAGACTGGCCCCGATAAATCCGTCAATTTTGCGGCCTTTGCAAACGGGTACCCGAAGCCAGAGTTGGCACTTACCGCTGCCCAAGCGTTAAAGCAAGCAGCTGACGAATGGAACAAACTTGAACTAGGCGTGCAACTCAAATGGGTAGCTAAAATTGAGGATGCTGCATTTGTCCTCTCCTTCGCGGGCAATCAAGATGGAGTCCTCGCCGAGGCGTTTTTCCCGAATGAGGAGGACCTGAACGTGCTTAACGTATACAATGCAGCATTCCAACCAGGCACTGTGCAGTACCTGAAAAATATTTTCTTGCACGAGCTTGGTCACGTCTTGGGTCTCCGTCATGAGTTTGCACCAGAGCTGGAGGATAAAGCACACAACTACACCGTGCAAATTGGTCCACGTAACCCGCTCTCGGTGATGGGGTATGAGTTCCCGCCTCAGATACAACCTTCTGACGTGGAGAATGTGAAAGCATTCTACAAATTTCCCGGAACAGCTCTTGGATGGAAAGAAGCACACACCAAAACTCCGCAAAAGTCGATGTTGTTGATTAAGGACTATGATGCAAACAACTGAGAAGTTAGGATTTGTTCTGCCATTACCAAAAGCTTGCAGTGTACCAAAAGTTATCCCTATGTTTATGTAACTGGAAAGGTTTGAAGAATCATTGCAGCGGCTATGAGTTCAAATAACTTATGGAGATATTTTGTCCAAAAATTACATTGCTTCCACCATAAGGCGCATCAATACTTTAAACCGCTGATTGTTGTCACACGCACTTGACCTGAGTTCTCAGAGAGCAGCGCCGAGTACTACAGTGAACATTCAGACACTGGACTGCAGATCTCCGAATCACAGGGTTCAGCATGCCCTAATATAGACTGTGTCTCCCTAAATTTAGCTAGAAATCCTGAATAGGGGCTGACCAGCCATATCAGAAGGCCATCCTCATCTAACCGTCTGCTTCGAAGAACCATCGACAGCTAATCGCCTAGAAGATCGATGAGCCTCTCCGCGCGCAAAATGGCCATGTCCGAATTGCATTGGATCCATTTCTGGAATTCCTGTCCTTTACATGGCCCCCGCGGATACCTCCCTTTCAGACATATACCGAGCCTCCTCGCCTTACCTTCCCATTGGGCTCTCTGAGCGTAAGCGAAAGGATGCTGATCGAGAGATATTTTACCTGTAGTGTCACTACACATCTTGCGCCATTATTCCTTATGTGGGTGGCGTCGGCGTTCCAGGACGGGTGGATAGAAAATGAAATAGAGTAATAAATATATAAAGAACAAGCAGATCTATACTACGAGAATCCATATAAACGTAAGAAGTAGAGTAGATATATTTTCCAGTCTCAGTATATTCGTCTTTTGTTGGAAAATCTCTTGTGGCGGTTATTGAAAGAGTTTCTTCGATGTTATAAAGATATTTTAAGGATACAGGAACAATCTCTAAGAACTGCTTAGCCCGGTCAGTGGCTCGAAGACCGTCGGCACAGCCGACTTGGGTCCTAAGAGTCTGCCATCGTACCGCTTATCGCGATTTCAGCCCGCCAACCTTATGTCACGAGCTAAACCCGCGCGATCTATCTATATAATCCGTGCCATATATCGCCCTTTTTCAATCTTGTCCCGTAAGTGTCGCTCATCATTACTGTGGTATGAATTCTTAGAGTAAGCCGCCTGTGCGATTTCGCGATTGTGTCGAATTCTGCTCCGTTCTTTATTCAACTGAGAGGAGAAAAGATCAATCAGAGGACGGCTCAAGGAACGATGGGAAATGATTCTGACTTACTGCAGTAAAAGGGGGTGGCGAAGTGCAGAATACGGAGAGACCGGCCCAATGGTAAAAATGGCTCAAGTTGCTCTGAGTCGGCACGGCGTCAAAGCATGGGAAAGCAACGAGGAGAGGCAGGCGGGCGCGGAGGCCATCTATATAGACCACGCACCTTGATGCTAAGCGGCAGCGACGCGCTTTCCCCGATCAGGCACGCTATACCGGATGCAGTAATTCGCCGTCACCGCAGAATACGGAGTATCAGGTTAGCCATAGGAGTGAAAGAGAAGAGGCTGAGCAGTGCCGATCTCTATCCTCACCATCCACCCTCATGCTCTGGCCTGCAGCCCCTGCAGATCACCAAGGCCCTGGCTCCTGTCAACGGAGAAGCTCGACGATGTCTGTTGCAAAGATGGGTCCACAGAAGACGTTACAGTTAGTCTCCATTTCACCTTATTGGTTGGCTCGTAATTCTATGAAGGTGTCTGTCCGACTCAGCCTGACGCTGAGACACCTCGTTAGGACGCTAAATTCTCCATATCCTCAAGGACAAACCTCTCAAGGGTCTAGTATGAGGCTTTCAAGGGTAGGTTAATCTGGATATGCGTGGCTCTATTCCCGGCTCATCAGCGAGGCAGTGTGCCTTGCCGAATGGATTTTGCTTCTATGGACACCGCCGTATATTTGGCATTGGGGGCTCAAGTCACGGTACAGGAGATGCTAAATTTACTTAAGCTGTGTTCTTCTTCCTCTTTGTTTGAGACGGCCATCTCATCATCTCTAATCTACTGCTGTGACAGCAATTGCGATATCCTCTTTTTGAACCGGCCCATTACAATCGAACATAAACTACCATCATGCATTACTTCCTCCCTATCGGCCTCCTGGCCACTGCGGCCTTTGTGAACGGCCAACCTGCCGTCCAGGAGGGTATTGTCATTCCATGACGGCCCCGTCCTGAACCTCAAGCCGAGCCACGTCCTGCACACAAGCCGGCCCCCAAAGCCTCCAAACCTCACAAGGGCGACGAGTCTGGCAGCTCCTCCACAGCAGTCAAACCATCCGCTACCGTCACCTCATCTTCCGCTTCTTCGAATACCCCAACGATATCTACGGCCTCATCTACGGCGTCCGCATCCGCGCCATCCTCGACTGGTGGGGCGGCTGCCATCCTGATCCCCATCGGCGGCGCGTTCGCTGGGTTGGCGGGAGCTATTCTACTGTGAGCCTGTATGAAATAGAGTACTTTGAGTTATGGACAGAAGGGGTAGCATGGGATTTGCTTTTGACACAACGTCAGCCGGTGGTTTCTCGTTTGGAGTAATGATATGCATGGCAATGGAAGGCATGATAATTACTTGGTCACATAATGCCTTTGTTTATACAGATAATGCAAATGATTTCTTTTGACCTAAATACATGAAGTCCAAAGGGCTCGCTCTAGAACACCCAGTTCACCGAGAACGTGTTTTCAATCAAATGTATCGGTATCAAAATCAACCTTAGGATCGGAACAACCTCAGCCCACCTTCTTCAACATCCTCATCGCTCTCCGCTGCACTGACATCATCGTCATCTCCCTCGCGCAGCAATCCACTGGCAGACTTTCCAAGGAGAGAGGCAAAGAATTCTTCTCTGGCATGAATGGTCCATGTACCCCGGTCCTCCGGCGCCATGAAGTTCTGCAGCTTCTCATGCACATCGTAGTTCATCTTGCGGCCCTTGGACGCGCGGGTGTCGACGTCCCTTTTCACCTTGTCTTTGCGCATACCAGTCACCGGGTGAACAGAAAGGCGAGAAGGGAGCTGAATATGCAGCGTGTCAACGCCGTTCGTGATGGCATCCGAAGAGGACATGCGCTGCTCGACAAGCTCCCGAAGCAATGTCTGGTAGAAGATAGTGTCGTCGTAGACAGGTTCGTAGTCTCCGTCGTCGCCCGAGCCGTTGCCGGCTTTGCGGGCCCGTTTAACAGCACGGTCACCGGTCTCCGACGCAATCTGCACATCGAGAACGGCGGTGATGGTCTGCTGGCCGCCAGCGGCCGAGCCCAGGAGTTTACCCCGGGCGTTGGGTATCGTGGCGGCAGAGCCACGGACCTTTGACGACCACTTGTCCAAAATGGTTCGGCGGTGCGCAAGGGCGTCTGACTCCAGGTCCGTCATGCGTTTCCATAGAGAGGCCGACGACGTATTGGGCGTCACCGCTTCAGGTCGCTTCCGTTTCTTGGAGCCATCGGGAGACTGAGCATCGGCAAGCGCAAGTCGGAGGTCTTCAAGCGTAGACCAGAGAGCGAGAGCAGCTGACTCGGCAGATTTGACGGCCTCTTTGTCAACACTGTCAGCGTCCTTGGAGACGATGCCGATCTGGTTCATAGCAGTCAGGCCCTTTTGAAGTTTGATACGGGTGTTCAAGAGCGCATCGAATGTGGCCCGCTGTTGCTTGACGGCTTTTCCTTTGACTGCATCGGCCTTGGCCGCGTTGGATATGGTCGCTGCGATCGTTTTCTGGTCAGTGGCCATGAGTCGACGGAGTTCGTCCCGGTCGTCAGACTTTGCAGGCTTCATGCGACGACCAGAGTCTTCCTCCTCTTCATCGTCCTCATCTTCCTCGTCTTCAGACTCGTCGTCCTCTTCATCCTCCTCATCGTCGGATCCTTCAGCCAAATCGTCACTTTCCTCTTCCGACCCGTCGGTCTCCATATCATCAGGCGCCAGTTGTTTCTTCGCCTTCCCAGAAGATTTGGATTTTTGCTGTCGAGGTGGCTCCTCTTCGCTCTCCTCCGACATGTCCTCGTCATCGTCATCGTCCTCCAACTGCAGGCCCTCCTCGTCGTCGCTGTCCTCCTCTTCCTCCTCCTCCTCCTCCTCCTCCTCCTCCTCTTCCTCTTCGCTATCACCATCGTCCGAGCGCAGTTTAAACGGGTCATCATCGCTCTCCGCCTCGAGTGCGTCTCTACTAACCCGGGATCCGGCGTACTGCTTGCCCAGCTCGACGGGATCCTGCTTGCGGAGCTTCGCTTTCCTGCAATAATGAGCACACAAAGCCAATTCACAAAAGTCATCCTATACTCACCCTACGGCCTGATAATGCTCCCGTCCCGCATTCTCATCCGCCACTTTGACTCCGTCATCGTCGCTGTCCGGGGCACCGCGCTCCAAATCTTCGGGGTCAAAATCTAGACAACACGTTAGCCACATCACCGATAAGGAACCGGATGGTTGGATGCCACCTTTAGGAGTCGGGTCCTCTAGCTCAGCAATCTGTTCCGCCAGCGACTTAGCCATGGCGCATGGGAGTTAATCTACCAGGCGTCTTGTGTTGTCCGGAAATTTCAACTTTTTTTTTTTTACTTTATTTTCTGCCGTCGAAAAGTCCGCAGGCGGTGTCGGCATAGGTTTCACTCATAGGCCACCGGAACAATAGAAAAGAGTAAGTTCTGCCGGCGGTGAGGATTATTCCCGGCAATATTGTCAATTTCCTGCTGACATCAACAGCGACAGCAACAACTTCTCCCTCTCCACCAACATCGCCAACATGCTCCAACGAAGACTCTTTTCTTCGTGTCGCATCCTCCAACATGACAATCCTCTTGTTTGCTACCCTCCCCCACGTCTCGCTTCTTCAGCGACCTAACCAGCCCAGGGCCTCCCTCGCTCCGGCACCCCTCCGTCGTTCCCGCGCCGCCGCGGTCTCCCCGAGAAGCGCAAGATCCGCGACGTGAAGAAAGTCATCGCCGTGTCGTCCGCAAAGGGCGGCGTCGGAAAATCCACAATAGCCGTGAACCTAGCGCTTGCATTCGCCCGCCGCGGCATCCGCACCGGCATCCTCGACACCGACATCTTCGGGCCCTCCATCCCCACGCTTCTCAATCTCTCCGGCGAACCGCGTCTCGACGACAGTACGCTCCGTCCCCTTCTCCTTCCCTGCCCCTGCGAGAGACCAAAGCAAAAGAAACGAAAATAAGTTGACGAACGACCGCTGCAGAAAATTGCCTCCTCCCGCTGACCAACTACGGCCTCAAGTCCATGTCGATGGGCTACCTCCTCCCGCAGCCCGACCCGCCCGCGAACTCGACCAATCTCCCCATGGATACGACGCCGATCTCCTGGCGCGGGCTGATGGTCACGAAGGCCATGCACCAGCTGCTGCACTCGGTGTCGTGGGGCCCGCTGGACGTGCTCTTCCTCGATCTGCCCCCGGGCACCGGCGACGTGCAGCTGACGATCAACCAGGAGGTGGTGGTGGACGGGGCGGTGATTGTGACGACGCCGCAGGATATAGCGCTGCGCGATGCCGTGCGCGGCTTCGGCATGTTCCAGCGCATGGACGTGCCTGTGCTCGGTATGGTGCGGAACATGGCCTTCTTCGCTTGTCCCCAGTGTGGGCATCAGACGCGGATCTTCTCGCATGGCGACCATGCCCATGGCAATGACGGCGCGGAGGATTGGGGCGTCGTTGCCGAGTGTCGCCGGCTTGGGGTGGAGTTCCTCGGCGATATTCCCCTCGATGCGAGGGTCTGCGAGGATGCGGATCGTGGGGTGCCAACAGTGGTTGCTGAAGAGTCGCAAGAGCGAAGCGTACGACGCGAGGCGTTTATGGATGTTGCCGGAAAGGTGGCTAAGAAGGTGGGAGTGGAGTGGTGAGCTCAATTTGCCACTTTGTTTAATATGTATACTAGTTAGAAAATATACCCTATGTTTGTGTTCCAAGTCTTCTTTGGCAATGATGGTAGCGCTTGTGTATATTGATGTAGTCGAACACGCAATGAACTAGATGTATGACGAATACAAATGCAGTAGATACACGGGGTATAACAGGTAATCTCGGACAGTATATCAAGTAATATCACAAATGAAATCCAAAGTCAGTGTAGGTATCGGGGTAGATATTATAAATCGCACGTTGAAACATTAAATGAGTGACAGCACATCTCGAATGTGCCGTATATTGTAACATGTCAAGCAGGAACAGCGTCAGCACCTGTTTTAGTGCTTGCGCCGTCTACTCCCAGACCAGTTGACAAGGTCTCCATATCAGCGGACTTGCGCGACATGGACAGTGCATCCGTTGAGCGACGGGTAGAATCGGCATCGTTTACTAGTCCGACAACACCCCTCGCATTGAGAACAGCACGTGTGCTAGCAGCATCAACGCCAGCGTTAGTAACAGCAAGTGACTTGTCACCAATGGTGCTCGTATCGTCTGCAATTTCAGAAGTGACACCGCTCCGGATGGTCGCAGAGCCGGCCTGAGATGATGGACGCTGTTTCAGACGGGACATAGATAGATCAGATGTCGCAGGAATGATACCGGGCGCGTGGAACAGCGACTGGGTGCTCGCGTTGTCTTCCGTAAATTTCTTTTCGTCGTATGGAGGTAAGACTATTAGCGGACTCAATGGCTTATCCTCAGACCCTGCCTTCACCCGGGAACTGTCCGAGCGGGCTGTAGCGGATCCATTTTGATTTGCCTTGTCGACGTTGACATTAGCAGGCCTCTGGTTGGCACCCTGCTGTTTTTCCAGATCAGATGCGGAGGCAGACTCTTGGACAGGGAACGAGTTCAACGACTTCTCGTGGTCGTGCATGTTGAGCCCCTTGATGGAGGCACCTGCTCGACCAGCCTCCACACTGGTTCTCCTAGAAAGCCCACCTTTCTCTTTCTCCTTTTCTCTTTCGATGGTTCTCTCATCATGCTTGCTAGCCCAGTTACTCCACCAAGTCATAGGATGGTTCTTCCGAGTTGTCCGCGAAGGCAAGACACCCGGGGCGGATTTTCGGGCCGCCAGGGAACATGCCGGGGGCAATTCCCCGGGGAAATCCTGCTGGAAGCTATATGCCAATTCTTTGATCAACTGCGTCTGGACTCGCAGCTTTTTGTGGGCAAACTTCGTGTCCCATTCGTCTTTGGCCGCCAACCACTTCTTGACAAGCACGGGATTGAAGGTCCCGACCTGAGATGGAGGAATCTGAAGCACAGGACAAGAAGAAGGAGGATCGATCGGATAGATGTGACCGGCCTTTCCGATCCTCTGTCGTATCATCCTGTTTTTAAATGCCGGAAGCGGGTCGCCAGCGATCCCAACATGGGACGGTTTGGGGGTCGCATTCTCATTTTTCCTTCCATCCACGGGTGTAACTGGACTTTCAGAGTCATCAGAAGAAATCGGCGACACTTCATCGTCATCGATAATGTCGATCTCTGACTCTTGAGCACAAGCAAGCGCCCAGGCTCCAAACTGCGCAATCGACCGATACATGTACTTCGCCGGAGGTGTGAAGCTTAGGGTGGGGGCAACGTGGCAAAGTCCTTCCCAGACTTGCAGTTGCACATATGTGCCGGGATACTTGTTCAGAATTTCACGGGTTGGGTCATACTCGTCGAGATAGGCGTCGCTGGGCGGGTATGCGGTAGGATCAGCTGCTTTATGAGCCACGTAGAATTGCTCGTCTCGTAGCATCTCGCCTCCGCCGACCAAGATTTGAAGAGGGGGTAGACCCCCAAGAGACGGTTGTAAAGCAGGCGAAACAAGAGGATGCGAGAGGAGTTGGTTAGTGGTATACATGTGGATTTGATCCTTTACATGGACTGTGCTACCGTCGATGGGAACGATGATGTCGTTCTGTTCACGCTCTTCGGCAGAATTGGTCTTTGCGTCGCTCCCTACGTTAGGGTCATCATGAGAGTCGATGGAATACCCTTTGCGCGCAGCATCCTTGTCTTGGCTGTGTCGATTCGGAACGAGTTTCTCCGCCTCACTTCGCCGCGCAGCCTTTTTGCCAAGATTCTTCTTCATAGACTTAAGCTCGTCCGAATTAGGGGGAGGCCAGGCGGCGGAGGGCTTATGCCGGAAACCGCAAGGAGGGATGTAGTCTCCCGGGTTGTCGGCGACAATGCTGGGGAAGGAATGGGTAAGATCTACCCACGGAGAAATTAAGATCGCTCCGGCAGGTAAGGGGATGCCTTGATCACGGAGAATGACCATCAATCTGTAACACATCAGCAATAAGGTATCCAACGTTGAGATGTCACCTACGAGAGGGCCATTCCACCACCCGCAGAGTCTCCGGCGAAGATAATCTCGTTGGGTTTATACTGAGTCAAGAGAAACAGATAAGCCGCGAGGCAATCTTGCAAGCCGCACGGAAACGGATACTGCGGAGCGAGGCGATATTGAGCTGCAAGAGTATATTAGTCCATGACGTTCAATAGCCCATCAGCATCACTCACTGCACTCAGTTAGCCCAATAGAATCGCGCAGAGCGCTAGTTCAACAGGGACCCTCTTACCGTGCAAATACCCGACCCTTCAATTTCCGCGCATGGCGCTGCATCTGGTAGCGATGGGTCTCCAGACTGCCAAAGTAATAAGCGCCACCGTGGATGTACAACATGATGCGTTTCTGACTCGGATGCACGCCGACAGTCTGCTTCCGTTCGTTGTAGTCCTTGCGCATTTCGATCCACTCGCTCTTGAGATCCTCGGCGGGGCCACGCCACTGCCACCATTCTTTTCCGCCGACCTTTTCAACGCCGGAAGGCCCTAACTGGGCCAGGATGGCCTCCGCAGCCGACGTTAGATATTGGGTGGGGACAGTGACCATCTCCGTCCGCACCCAGTGCGGACTGGGGACCTTCTGGCATGTGAAAGCCTGCAGGTCCTCGACGGTGTGCTTTGCAGCGTAACCAAGGAATTCGCGGAAGATCTGGATTCCTTCATCGTAGGTGATATGGGTGCTTGGTTTATGGTGATGCAATTTTGGATGCAAGTACTAGATAGTCCATATGTCAGCGTGGAGGAACCATGGGTAAACAGGACCAGGGAGAACCAGCCGAGGCTGGGTGACGGCAACGGGCGACCCACATGGGAGAACAGCGTTGAGATGACAGTTGGAGTGAGGGCGACACCCAAGGCGACAGTATTCAGCGGCATTCTGGGTTGGAGGAGGAATTGCAGCGTAATATCATCGCATGGGGGAGTATATAATAGATAGAAGTAATGGATAAGGTGGGAAGAATGAACGGACGGGGGAAAGCCGGGTTCAGCAGACTGGAGGGAGGTAAGGGAGTGGAGAGTGGAGGAAGAGAAGGAGAGAGAGAAATGAATGAAAGAGTAGAAATCGGAATATAATCTGGGAACAAATGAAACGAGAGTCGATCAGCGCCAATCGAATTGATCAATGACGACGAGGGTTGGTGAAGAGAGAAGGGATCGCGACGGGGCAGAAGACGCAGTATATTGTACTTGCAGGCACGATGACGTTGTGGTTAGTCATCCATGATGCCTTACCCCTCAGGCAGGATTGAAATACTACAATTTCACCTCATTCATTCAAAGGCAGGTAATCTGGGATGCAGTATGTACTACCTAATGGAGACCCTGTATGCAGATCTTAATACAAAATAAATAAATATGTCTCACTAATCTGTGACGGTGGGAGGGAGCTCTTCTAAGGCGATGATGTCATTTCCGCTGTGACCCTTGTACACGACACTTCCAAGAGCCATCGTCGACAATAGACTTGTCCATACAATTCAATAGTCCTCTCATGCGTCACAGACACCTCGGTATCTCCACAACAACCCTCCCTTGACCCATCACATAAAAAAATGCCCACAACTGATTTATACTAGAGATGACTTGATTGGCCCATCCCCCTTCTTTCCCCACTTCAAGCTTACCCCGTCAACTCCAATCCATCATCAACCATCAGCTGTGCAACAACATCTTCAGCACAACCACGATCGGCAAAATACTATAATGGACTCAAACGCAGATAAGCCAACTTCCCCCCCTCGAACCATGAAGGCATGGCTCTACTCCCGCACCACCGACGGACTCGAAAAGAACCTCCACCTAGACTCCGAAGCCCGCATGCCAGGCGCCCTCCGCGACGACCAGATCCTAGTAAAGGTCATCTCCGCGGCCATCAACCCAGCCGACTACAAAGTCCCAGAGTTGACTTCCCTG